>NW_024469011.1:0-351910 GCF_003184825.1 Aspergillus fijiensis CBS 313.89 | reverse complement strand
AAGAAGAAGAAGAAGAAGACGCAAGCGGCGCGATGAGCCGGAGCTCATCGCCTGAGCCAGGCTCTTGTGATACATCGAAAGCTCGAAATAGACATTTCTATGACCCAGTGCGAGATGCATATCTCAAGGAGATGCTGTCGACAGACAACGAGTATGCCGGTGGGGTGCGATCCAGAAGACAAAGCGTGTTCGGATCCATGCTTCCACTCCATGCGCAGCGGGAATCCATCGACTCAATTGCCATGGAGATGATAGAGCTCAACACGATTCAAGTCAACGGTGCAAAGGCACAGCTCAACCGAATTAGCCGTCACATTGCTGCCAACAACCACCCGCTTGATCGCATTGACGAAATGGTTGCAGATGAGCACCCCGAGCAAGTGGCCCGCCTCCTGCCCCAGCAACGCAGGCCTCTACGGAAGATCTTGTTGACCATGATACCAAATTTGACGACTGGACAACGTTGGATGCTGGCGCTCGGATCTTTCAGCACGCTTCTCCATGCGATGGCGACTCCGGTGTTTTCTTTCTGTTTGTCGCAGCTGCTGCAGACTTTCTATAACAAAAAAAGCCACGCGTCGACGTGGTCTTTGGCCGTCCTCGGGGTATCACTCGCCGACGGTGTAGTGTCCTTTTTGATGCATTACCTCCTGGATCTATGCGGTCAGGCTTGGGTCGATGATATACGCAAGATGGGCTTCGCTCGAACCCTCGACCAGCCCCGCAAATGGTTTGACGAAGAAGGGAACAGACCCTCCCAGCTAACAACATGCCTGAACCAAAACGGCGAGGAGATGCGCAACTTGGTTGGCCGTTTTGGTGGATATCTCCTCGTGGCTGCCACCGTTGCTCTGACTGCGATTATCTGGAGCATGGCCCTCTGCTGGAAGTTGACTCTTGTTGTTCTCGCTTGCGGCCCCGTCATTTACGCTATCACTAGAGGCTTCGAGAGAACGACTGGATTATGGGAGAGACGATCTTCTGGAGCTAGAACCACGACATCGGAGGTCTTCATCGAGACGTTTTCAGAGATCCGGACAGTCAGAAACCTGACACTAGAGCCGTTCTTTCACAAGAAGCACTTGAGAGCTGCGGCGGTGTGCATGACCATCGGCATCAAAAAAGCTCTCTACACGGGTTCTCTTTTCGGCCTGGTCGACTCTATGATTATGTTTGTCAGTGGTGAGTCACGAGACTGTTGAAGTATCATGCAGCAGATGCTGATGAATCAAAGCTTTGATATTCTATTATGGGGCGGTGCTGGTATCTTCGGCAGAATTCAGCGTCGAACAACTCATGAGCGTGTTTTCCATGCTCCTATTCGGCATTGGATATGCAAGCGTGGTTCTTTCATGGAGTATGTTCTCATCCTGCTGTTTCCCACCTGTGTAGCATTTACTGACCACCCCAAAGTCCCTCAAATTGGCACGTCACAGGAGATGGCTAATCAGCTCTTGCGCCTCGCGGATCTCCCCAAAGGTAGCTCGCACGAGCATAAGGGAACCCTCAAGGTCCGCCAAGTCGCACCAGTCAAGATCACGGGGCTCAGCTTTCGGTATCCAACCCGGTCCAACGCACTGGTGCTGAAAGACGTCTCCATCACCATTCCGAGAAGCTCATGTACAGCGATTGTTGGGCGTTCCGGGTCGGGGAAGTCCACAATAACATCGCTGCTTCTCAATTTATACGAGAGTCCGAAGTCAGCCCAAGGGTGGCCCACAATTGCTTTAGGGGGCGTTGACATTCATCACGTGCACACTCCAACGCTTCGATCTCTCATCTCGATTGTGTCGCAGCAGCCCTCTATCTTCCCGGGGACGATCCAGGAGAACATAACTTACGGCCTTGAAGACTCGTCCCCACTCCACCAGATTTACCATGTACGCGCTGCCGCACAGGCAGCTGGGATTGATGAGTTCATTTCATCTCTGGCCCAAGGCTATCTCACAGTTATCGGTGACGGTGGCGTGGGTTTGTCGGGAGGACAAGCTCAGCGGCTTGTCATCGCACGAGCCCTCATTCGAAAGCCCCAGATACTTATCTTGGACGAGGCCACATCCAGCCTTGATCCCACTAATGCTAAGATCGTTCGCCAAACGGTGCAGCAGCTAGTCGCCGGACAACTTGGACTTACTGTGCTCATCGTCACGCACGCAAGAGAAATGATGGAGATTGCGGACAAGATCGTCGTGCTTGAACAAGGTCGTGTGGTTGAGGACGGGCCATTCGAAGAGCTGGCGCGCCGGAATGGCGGGAAACTGAAGGCTTTGATAGAGGACCCCTGCGAGGACGATGAGACCAATGCATAAAACAGAGGTAATGTTGTGCAATAAAGGCTGCATCGCTGGACGTGAGGCACCTGCGACGAAGAAGGAAGCGCTCAATCGTCGATTCTGTCTTTCCCGGAGGCTTTCGCTTTGACCGGCATGAAAAGTCACCAAGCTATCATGTACATACTTGTCGCTTCTTCAATTCTCTTTGTTTCCAAATAAGATCTTGCTTGATCCAAAGGAGGTATAAATCTGTAGCCAGACCAAGACCTCTAGAGGGCTGGGGTGGCCGGTAAGACTGGGTTGACGTTGTCGACACCTACCTTACTTAGCTTCTCAACCCAGCAGGTAACCCAGCTGCAGTGTCGGGCGCACAGCGGTGAGGTATAGCTTGTGGGGTTTGGCTTGAAACAATTGCGGGGAGGGCTACTCCATACATGACCTGCAATTGGTGGTGACTGCACGATGCCAGGAGGACCTCGTTCACTCAAGCGGGTAGATCTCTATGTCATAGTCGAGTAGACGCACACATGTAACTATGAGCGAGTAGTAGAAGGGAGAGTATTCCGTAAGATGGTAAACTGTGTGCTCTTGGGTGCTGACTTCGAAATTCTCCGAGAGTGCAGTGTGCAGTGGCCACCCACCACTTCTGGTAGCAGTAGAAGTCTAGTGGCTTTCCGTAGATCTCAGATTAGCTGTTGTGTCAAAAGGTCACAAATTACTGTAGTTAGTCGCGCGTCACATTATTCCAATGATAGAAAACGACCGAAGTCGAGGGAGCCCAGCCCGTGCACGGGAATGGCGTTCCATGGTCATAGCCTCGATGAACCAACCATCAGCCGTTGGCCTTCCAGAAGCGTGGTTGCACCCAACTGGACAGGACATTCCTCGTATTGGATGGATGAGGGGAAGGGGAAGGGATCGGAAGAGCCGCGGGCTTATCGATAGGGAAAACAGATGACAAGATCTAAAAATGGCATCGCGTCTAAAAGTGGTCCGGGCAGAACAGCCGGACGGAGGAGTAAGTTACTGGCTGTAATGGAATTTCGGTCGGTCGTTTCACCATGAGATTGACTTTAATTTACTCGAGGGGGAGGAAATGGAGATCATTAATTTAGGAAGTCTGAAGAAGATATGATGAGTATGATGAGGATACTCTATGTTTATTTTCTCATTTGGAGGGTGGGCTGAACAAATTTGATTATCAAGGAAGAAATGGATACGAAGGGGAGGAGAGGAGAGGAGGGGAAAGCCTTAGTGGAACTTGGAAAGGCCAGCCACTCAACTCCAATCCCGTGTGTCTCGCAGGCCCAGCCACTCACTCTCTTTTCCTACTGCACTCACCTTCAAGTTAATCTGCACTTGGTGGTGCAGTGGTGTCTGTCTGTCTGTCTTGTCTTGTCTTGGACAGATAATCAATCGTCACTCTTTGATACCAGCTAGCCGCTGGTTTGTTCTAGCTACCTAGGTAGACTGCCTCTACCTAAGCTGTCTTCACTCTTTCTCCGACTTTCCCTTTCTCCCTTTCCTTATTTCTCTTTCTTTTCTTCTTTCCCCTCTTTTTTCCCTCCTCACCTCTTGTGTATGCTGTATGGAGGTCACGGATATGCTGACAAGCCATCTCATGCGTATCTTACTCCAACCATCTCTACTATTCCTGAACACCCCTCTAATCTTCTTTTGACCCTTCCGGTATACTTTCTGGATCCCTGCCTTTTCCATCCGAACACGCATTGGCACCTATCAGCAGCTTCCGCTCCCCGTCTGTATCACCCTGTATACAGCCTCACCACATCCGCCAGTTCCGCCACTTTCCCGCTCTAGGCTACCATATCTTTCGAGTTTTTCTCCCGAACCAGACTTGAATCGAATCGCTTATCATCTCTTTCGCACTTCTCACACTTCTTGTACCTCTGTATGTTTTGAGGCTGAGGCCTTGGGCCTTTTTCTGCGTCGCCCAAGCTTGTCAGCATGTACATTCCAGACGACCTCCGGCATTTTGGCGCCCGTCAGAATGGGCCGGCCAGCGACCCAAACACGGAGAAGAGCAGCGACAATGGCGGGGACCACACTACGAACAAGAAGAACAATATCTTCATCATTGTAAGGCCACTCGATCCTTCCATTCTTTCTCTCCCTTTCATGAACATCATCCGGATCCCTTTGGTGCTGACAGTACATAATCACAATTGTAGTGTGCAGCCTGCATCATCTTCGTCCTGTCATTTATTTTGATGCTCTATTTTGTACTGCGAACCCTCCGCCGAATGGAATGCCGCCCGAAGTATATACCAGGAAAGTTCCTGAAGGATCGGTGGAATCGATGGAACGTGGGTGTCACGTATGGACAGGTGCCCGATGGATCTTCGACCAACAACCCCGGAAACGCCTCGACTGAAGCACCCCCAGAAGGAGGCTCTGAAATGCACACCACCAATACTGCTGTTCGACGAGAAACTTCAATCCGGTCTATTATCACCCTTCCTCCATATTCTGCGAGCCCCAAACCAACAGAACAGGTCATTGCTCGGGAGGGCGAACGAGAGGGTATGGATGTCGTGGTTGAGTTCCCTGAAACTGCTGAGGAGGAGGAGGAGCGCAGAGAAAATTTGATGGAGTCCTTGTACCAGGTTCGCTTGCAACGAAGACAGGAGCTAGCCGAACGGGAGCAGCGGCGACAGGAGCGTCGTGAGGCTCGTGCTCAGGGAGATCATGCCCGCCTTGAACAGCTACGAATGCAAAGTCGGGCGCGCGCACAGAGTCGATCATCTGCCAACGCTAGTAATTCGACCCTTAGCGCGACGCTTGCAGAAAGTCAGGGTCGTGGTCGCGACAGACGCATTTCCAGTGTTTCCTATGCCGAGGTAGGATACGTCCGTCACGACGGATCGCGTGTTCGAGCCTCGTCGCCCGATTCAGACCGTCGGCCTCTCCTCACAGATGCTACTGGCATGAGCTCCGAAGCTGCCGATCGCTCCTCGGGCTCGATTCTCACCGGCATTCATTCTCGAGGTGAATCATATTCGTCCTTCCAGTCCGGCGCCACCACCATTTCCGAAGCAGACACTCTGACTCAGGTTCGGTCTCACGCAACTTCTACTCACTCTCTGGGACAGCCTATTCCAGGGCCGGAAGATGGTGGTGACGTCGGCGCCCTCCACATTCCGCCTCCGGATTACGAAGACCTCGACTGGGGAGAGGCTCCTCCTTATCAAAGTCCAATCGCTGAACGAGGTGAACATGCGCCTCAGCTGCGGGAATTGACTCCCTTACCCACAATCCATATCGATGCTGCCAGCCCGATCAGCAATACTCCCACAACACCTACCAATCCTTTGCGAGCAGAAGAGGTTCCGACGACACATGCACCCGTGGTAGAAAGTCCTGATGAGGACCGTCCACTTGTTGAGCTATCGATGGAGGGTCACTCGGTCACGGATGGCTCGCATACTCGTCCAGCCTCAAACACATAAATGCCCTGTCGACCGCCCGCTGCGTGCCGATAAAGCCTGCATATATTGAAACTGCTAAACCTGATCGTGCCTTGTGACGACTATGACCATTTACGACTTCTAGATTCTTGGCATATATTCTTTTAATCTCCTTTGGGCACATTGGTTTGTCCTCATCCTCTGAACTTTTGTTAGCCAGCAAGGCGTTAAGCTTAGGTGAAACCATATTGTTGATTGACTTGTTTCGACACATTACCTTTGTACATTTACAATCCGGAAGGATAGCAAGCGCTGGCCTTAAATCACCAGGGGCGCGCATTGCATTTCACATTGTCTGCACATATTACAGGAGGGTGATTTGGGCGGAGTCTATATTATATTGTTATTTGTTTGAATATTCGAAACAAATGAACGTGATCACAATAGCAGTGCCTTGTGTTATTCCGAATTACCAGAATTGCCAATAGCGGAAGAAATCGCGGGGAGAGACCATGGCTCGTTGCTGGTCCGGCCGCACCTCGTGGCCGTGGAATCCAAGGCGGTCAGCAGCTCCACTCGAACAATGTAAACAAACCAAACTGCCGTCCGCCCGTTCCACCCCGAAGCAAGTCAACCCAACCTCCTCGTTTCTTAATTTGTTGTGTCGCATCCACCTTTTACACCTTATGTTGCAGTCAGGAGTGATTGCCGTTGTACTCTCATTGTGAGGCGAAAGCACCGTATTTTCTTCATCTCAACCCCTCAATTGGAAGAACCTAGGGCTCTTGTCTTTTGTTGCTGCTTCCTGTTTCAGAGCACTAGTGGCTCGCGCTGGCCAGACGCGCTGCCATCTAAACAATCCCGCACTTATATCACCTAGCCTATTCGGTCCAGGTAACAACTATCCTACACCCCCTAACCTAGCCCTCCGCACACAAATGTAGGTGAGAGTCAGGTGCTAACGCGACTGCGTCGATCATCACTAGTGTCAACAACGGACTGGATCTCAACCCGGCGCGTAGCTCATAGACGATATGTCGCGCGAAGCCACAACCAACAGCTTCGCGTCCTTTGGCTCAGACTTTGATCCCGAGCACGAAGCTCTCGAGTCCACCAAAGACATCGGAAGAAGCCCACGACTCCCCAACATGCATAGCAGTGCACGGAACCGCCGCGAAATCCAGCAGGATGAAGAGCCAGATTACGCCTTTAACACCTCAACGTTCGAGCAATACCTCCCCAACTTTTCCCCGGTCGGCACATCAGAAGAGGAGATGGACCATGACGATGACGATAGCATTTCGATCGAAGCCGGAAGAGGACCCGTAAAGCCTGCACGCCGCTTAGACGACTCAAGAAACTCCTACATGAGCATCGAGAATAGCATTCGTTCGTCGTCACCAGCTATTAGACTCGACTACCCTACATCGAATACACCACAGAAGTCCGCTCTACGCAACGCACCCAAAAGGGCTGCGAGTGAGAGTCTTCGTAAGGATGCCCAGATTCGACGCGCCAGCCAAGCACAAAAGGAGAACCTCGATCCCAAGGCGACCCGGAAAGACCAGCGCCGTACTCTCTCAGATTTTCATGCAAAGGTCCGTGACTCCTACGAAGGATCCTTGCTTGAAGACGAACGGCCGTCGGGAGTGGCCAACAACACGCGTCCGACGCGTTTCGGAAATCCCAACCTCTCCCACCAGATTGCGGACGCTGTTGAGAAGGCTTCGCAGGAGGCCTATGCTCGCGAGATGCGTCGTGGCAAGGCTGCGGCGAGCTCTCGCAGCATGCATAACACGGCTGGCGACACAGCCACCCAACAATCATTCCTCCTACCCGACCTACCGAACTTGTCGGAGCTAGTGTCAGGGGTGTATGAAGATGGTACCCCGGTATATGCACGCCAAAATCGCCCGCGCACTACGCGTTTTGTCTCTCCCCTGCACGATGTCATGGACGTATCTCTAACGCGCGAACATATACCGCTCGATGCGGTCCCTATTCCAGAAGACGAGAAAGCTCTCTTTGTTTCGTTGAGATTACTTCAGGATAAGGTGGCTGAGCTTGAGAGAGCCAAGTTCGATGCTGAGAAGAGAGTCGAAGAAATGAGACAGGAGAATGCGTCATTAAAGACAAGCAAGTCTCGTGGAAAAGAGAAGGTTTCTCGCACCAGATCGTATGAGTCTGAGGAAGATGAGTATAGAAAGGATCGCTTTGCGCGTGAGAATCAAAGTAAGTCGGATCAACTCACATTAAGAGACCTAGCTGAGAATTGTTCAGAATTGGATGCAGCGAATCTCGCTCTACAAAACAAGCTGGACATGATCGAGAGGAAGGCCGAGATTCAAGAGTCTGCACTCAAGCGGTTGAACCGAGAGCGAGACATGGCGGTTTCTCAATTGGGTGTGTCCTATCTGGAATCACAGGACCTTAAAAATGAAGTTGAAGCTCTTCGTCAGGAGAACGCCGAGCTTAAATCCCAATTGGTGAAGGTCGCATCGGGTTCCAAGGATCAGGACGAGACTTATGAGTCCGAACAATCATCTGCAACCGAGATAAGCGACGAAGATAGTCAGTTTGATACACAGGCGAGCAGAAACTTCAGCAGAAGCACTAAAGACCTTACCTCGAAGAGCTCGCGCTCCCGATCCAAGGCCGGTCGTCAGGGGCAGTCAAATACGAAAATCTCTACTCAGGTAGACAAGGAAATAGCTCGCTTAGAAAGAGAACGTGCTGAAGAGGCTCTGTTCTCGCTTGACCTTTCGCAATCAAAAGAGAAATCTAAGTCGAGAGCAGAGAAAGCCCGAAGCAAGGCCAGGACTAGCGATGCCGCGTCCAAGAAGCAATCCAACACCGGCAAGCAGTGCGTCAAGAGGGTGGTTGTGGAGGAGATCGATGTGAGTGAGCCTGTTGACTCCACTGGTGAGGTCACGAACAATACCAAAAAGTCTCCGGTGGCGGAACAGGATTTGACGCTTCTGAGCTTCGTGGACGTAAGTTCTTCCTTTAACTTGTTGTGTCCGCTTGTAACTTAACCAGGATTTTCAGGAACGCGAAATCGCCCAGCTACGGAAGACCTTGGAGGAGGAGCGCCTGGCTCGCAAGAAGCGCCAAGCAACCGCTACCAAGGAGTTAGCTGGCAATGAGAGTGGGAATACCACCCGCCAGAGCGTGGCAAAGCCCGGAATACCTAGAAAATCATCCCTTAAAGAAAGCAAGGGGCTGCCAGCAAGACCCGCATCAGCAATGGGCGACTTGACCGCCACATCCAAGGCTAGCATGATTGAAGGAGACAGCAACCTCTCAGTGCCTGTTGAACGTCACAGACGTCATTCAGACCATGCTGCGACCACTGCTACTCCAAGGCGGCGACGTCAGATGGCCGAGGAGATGACCTCCGCGTTCATCCTACCTGATATCACTCTCAATCCTGCAAGCCTTGTCGATAATCTGACTAAGCTGCCTGAACCCACGCAGCGTGCGCTTGACAGTGCTACCCAGCATAATGGCAAGAATTGTACCGTCTGTAAGCGTGTCATGCCTGGTGACTCTTGCGACCACTCGGTCGAGACGGTGAAAGTCCCCAAGCCTGTTCCTGTCTCGGAGCGTATGCCTGAGCCTTCAGTTCTGAACGAAGATCCTACTATGCGGCCTGCGCAGTCGCCAGAGATTGCCCTAGCAACTGTGCTCAAAGCCTTGGAAGATGAACTGGCACATCTGAAGATACAGCTAGTTGCGTACCAAGGTGCTTACAATAAGCTGGATGCTTCGCTAAGCAAGAGACAACGAAAGTTGCTTGGTGAGAAGATTGAGAAGTTGCTGAAAGACATCGACATGAAAGCTGATCAGATCTACGCCTTGTACGATGTACTCGAGGGACAGAAACAGGACGGCCGTGAGATGACCGAGCAGGAAATGGAAGTAACTCTTCAATCTATTGGGATTGACACAGGTGCCGGCCCGACAGGCGATTTGACCGCCGCATCCATCAAGTCCTCCCACAAAGCCCCTGAAACGGAATTTGACGATGACGATGAACTGCCCTGGGAAGGATTTGAGAGCACGATGGAACTCACGGGCCGAAGTGGTGTAAACCATCGCAACTAATATCAACTACATGATTCCGCTTGCTTTGAGCTTGTGCTCTCTTTCCCTTTCGTGCGAGTTCCACAATTCCTCGATCCCTTCTTTCCCTCCTTCATCGCATGCCGCTTGCGCACAGTCTCTAATTGAGCTGACCCGGGCCCTGACAATGGACTCGGCGTCCAAGCCCAGAACTTCCATGAGAGTTGGTGTCTTCGGCAGCTTTTGGACACTTCTGCGTCCCGAGGGCATGATCTAGAGCTTGCAGCAAAGGGATCTTATTGTTTGTTTACAGTTCCGCGGAACTCTCTTTCACTTCTACATGCCGGGAAGGCTCCAGGGTTGGATTAGGCGTTGCATTGTGTTGGTTGCTTGGTGAATCATTAGCATTGGTTGAATGGATTGTTACAAGTGTTTCTGTGGTGGGCTAGGGTTGGATAATCATTGCGTTCCTGTGGTCTCGTGCCTGCTAGCTATACAGAGACCAAAAAGTAATAGTGTCGGCAATAGCGTGCCGAAGAAGCGGTCGGAAATACCCAAAGAGGCACTAGTGGCGATGACAAGCTTTAGGCCGAAGACGGCTCATTCTGTCTATTATTCTTTTTTCCCGCCCACATCACTACTGGAGTTTGGATCTCTTTCCTTCCTTGCCACTTACTCTTTTGAATGTAGCCGAGTTTCTTTTCGTTTGACCACACAAGCCTACCGTAACACAACATTTTCTCTTCTGATGACTTCATCGCAACTACATCATGATCACCACAACAGTTTCAGCGGCGATGTAGATGTTCCCACGGATGCGACCGAAGTCAGCAAGGCTGCTTATCTCCACCGAGATCCCTTCCACGAGGGAGGCGAATTTCTGGGTCCAGCTTCTCCTTCTGATCACCACACCTTGGAAGACGAAGCAAGCTACAACACCGCTATCCACGATGACAGTTCTGTGCAGACTCGGATTCTTGCGCCCCCGGCAGAAATCATCCCTGCCCGACGCTTATCTATAGACATCGCCAATAGCAGTGATGGCGACAGCAGCGACGATGCCAGTGATGACGACGACACCGAAGGGCCTACAGGCCCTTCGAGCGAAAAGCCTGTGACATGGGCCTCGCTGCCCAACAAAGGCCAACTTGCGATCTTGACTTTCGCGCGACTGTCGGAACCTCTGACGCAAACCTCCCTTCAGGCGTACATGTTCTACCAGCTCAAATCCTTTGACCCTTCCCTGCCAGACTCGACCATCTCTGCTCAGGCGGGTGTGCTGCAGGGCAGTTTCACCGCCGCGCAATTTCTTACGGCAGTCTGGTGGGGTCGCTTGGCTGATGCGGACTGGATGGGACGGAAGAGAGTGCTTTTGATCGGGCTCTTCGGGACATGCATCTCATGTCTGGGTTTCGGGTTTTCGCACTCATTCGCGGCCGCTGTGGTGTTCCGCACGCTGGGGGGATGTCTGAACAGCAACGTCGGGGTAATGCGGACCATGATCTCTGAGATTATTGAAGAGAAGAAGTGAGTTAGCGTGGTAAACGGCGCTTGCGGGCGGGGGTGGCTTGAGCTAACGTGCTTAGATATCAGTCTCGCGCCTTTCTCCTACTTCCAATGTGCTTCAATATCGGGGTGATCATCGGTCCGGTCCTGGGTGGTGCACTGGCGGATCCGCTGAATAGCTACCCTGAGTTCTTCGGCCCCGGGACATTCCTTGGTGGTACCGACGGAGTTCATTGGATGAGACGCTGGCCATATGCGCTGCCCAACTTGCTCAGTGCGATGTATATCTTTGCCTCATTCTGGGCTGTGTTCTTGGGTCTCAACGAGACCCATGAAATTGCGCGCTACCGGGACGACTGGGGTCGGAAGCTGGGACGCATTATTACGAAGTTCTTTTCGCGCCGCCGGAGTCGCTATTATCGTCGGCTCAGAACCCATCCGGACAGTGAATCCATTTACATTGATGGCAGCGTGACCAGCATGTCCGCTCCTCCCAGCCCTATCCGTTCCCGTGCTCGGCCGCGCCCCAAACGCCCCAGCTTCTGGCAGATCTGGACACCAAACGTTCTTCTGACTTTGCTGGTTCAATTTCTTCTGGCTTTCCATACCAGCGCATTCAATTCGATGACGTTCACTTTCCTGCCAACTCCACGAGCCCCAGAAGATAGCCGGAAGGGCTTCTTTCGTTTCAGTGGTGGTCTGGGATTGCCGTCCTCTCGAGTCGGCATGGCAACGGCTATCATTGGGATCATTGGTCTGCCGTTGCAGATCTTTATCTACCCCCGCGTGCAAGGTCACCTGGGAACTTTGACCTCCTTCCGAACCTTTCTACCGTTTTCACCACTGGCATATGCGTTGATGCCTTTCCTTCTCGTGCTTCCACGGGTGCCCTGGATGGTTTGGCCTGCGTTCACGCTTGTTGTGGGTCTCCAAGTTGTTTCGAGGACGTTCGCTCTTCCCGCGGCTGTCATCCTTGTGAACAACTGCGTCACCGACGCCTCTGTCCTTGGAACAATTCACGGGGTCGCGCAGAGTATCTCCAGCGGGGCCCGTACCCTGGGCCCCATGATTGGAGGCTGGGGCCTAGGGCTGGGACTGGAGCATAACTTTGTCGGCGGGATTTGGTGGGCCCTGGCCCTAGAGGCATTGATCGGCTGGTTCGCTCTGTTCATGATCTACGAGGGTAAAGGGATTGAGAGGAAGAAGGTGTTAGAGGAAGAAGAGGAGGAGGATGGATTTGATGAACGTCGTTAAATACGGTTCGCCTTACTAGATGGACTAGAACTATTAGACTATATATGTGCATGGGATACATACACGATTACTACGCGACATGGGCATCATGGGTTCATTGGTGAGATTTAGCACGAGTCTTATGAGAAATGTCCTGAGATGATTGGATGGAACTTATTCATTGATGAATTGTGGCATAATTGTTTCATAGCTGTCATACATTTTGTCATTTTTAAGGATAAATAGAACTCCTTCAAACCTTCAAGGTTACCACCAAAAACGCCGTCTTAAATCGGGATCTTCTTCCGCCCGCGTCCTCCCAAGCCCAGTCCATCAATCCGCCCCCATCTCCACTTTCAAACCCGACTGACCAGCAGCCTCAACGTGCAAGCGTCGCAGGCGTAATGAACGCCTTGATTGCCTGCGCAACATTCCCCTCATGGGCCTTCAACAGCTCCGTGGCTCTGAGCTTATTCAAATCCAACTGATCCACCTGCAAGGCACCGGGCGTTTGACACACATTAGATTAGCCCAGCGAGCCTTATTCCACCAGTTCCAATATATAAGAGCATCCCCCGAGGAGAGCGGGCTTGAGGACTGCAGAGCAGAAACCTACCAGAAGATTGACATCGTCGGCGCTAACCTTGACCGCCTTCTTCTTCACCGGCTCCCCTCCCTCCTTACTCTGCTGCGTCGTCCCCGCCCGCTTCTTGCCCGCAGGGTGACCAGCTGCGATCTCGAGACGGCTCATGGCCTTGCCCAGCGCCTCCTGGTCAGCGGATGAGGGCAGCCTGGTCGGGGAGTCGGTGCCGGCGATCTCGTTGGTATGGAGGGAGGAGAGGGCGGCGGCGGCTTTGCGGTCCTCGGCGTTGGCGGGGAGCGGTTGCTCCGCGGCGTCGGGGTCGGCGTGCGCTGAGGGGATGGAGTCGGACATGATTGATTGGTTGGTTAGTTGGTTCGGTTATTTCTTGTTGTAGTAGTAGTTGTTGTTGTTGTCAGATTGGAGGGTATATTCCAAGCCCATGTTTGAAGATACCTAGTGGTTATCACAAGCACCTGTTGCATGACGTACAGTCAGTCCCGAGAGACAAACAGACAAACAGACAAACAGCCAAACATTCCGGCAGAACAATCAACCTAACAATCCGGATCTAAACCACTAACAGCCTAGTGCCGGGGAATAATGACTCAGGCCGCGAATAGCCGTGCGTTCCTCACCTTCCAGAAAGTAGCATGAATCATCCCATTTCAGGCCTGGTGCAACTTCGACTTGTTCTTGCTTTCTTTTTCTTTCTCTCCATTCCTCCCTCTCTCTCCCTGAACTCCCCTTTTATTCCTCTCTCTACTCCGCAGTTAGTCGGATTCGAAAGAGAATCTCCATTCTTTACCCCCTGTTTCTTCTCATAGGAGTTGGTGGTTCCCGTCCGCATCGAAAACATCGCAAAGCAGGGTCCAATCCAATTCGGAATTATCTCCACACTTTTTTTTTTGGCTTGTCCGCTGTCATTCCAAGCTCTTTTAGCCGTCGATCATTGCTAGAATCATACCTGCGTACAGCGTCTCCCTCCCTTCTTCTTCTCGACCTCCTCACAATTCCCCAAGTACACCGCCAGATCTGTGTATCCCATACTCCAAAATCATGGAGACTTGGTCTCCTACGTGTATGTTCGGTCTCTAACAACGAGAGCAACATCCCCATTGTCCAATTTCAAGACAAGCTGCTAATACAGTCCGGCTATTAGCGTGGACGTCCAAGCCGGCCAAACAATGCGTCGCGTACGAAGACACAGAGGCGACGGAGGCAGCTCTCGAGAAGCTACGGAAACTTCCGCCGTTGGTCACCACACAAGAGGTGTGTTTTCCTGTGTAACTGATGCTTTGTACCGGCAATTTTTGAGGTCGTCTCTGTGCATGTGTTTTACTGATCGCAAATTCTGGCACAGGTTGCGAATCTCAAGAAGAGTTTGCGCAATGTCGCCCTGGGGAAGGCGTTTGTGCTTCAGGGAGGTGGGTTTCTGAACTTTGTCCCTTGACGTGAAACAGAAAACTCACAGTAATCAGGTGACTGTGCCGAGCTGTTTGATTACTGTAACCAGGAGATGATTGAAGCCAAAGTCAAGCTGCTTCTGCAGATGAGTCTGATATTGATTTGGGGTAAGTCTGTTAGATCCCCGCTAATGTAATGGTGATGATGCTCATGCATGTCTTCTAGGAGCGAATAAGCCTGTGGTGCGCATTGCTCGGATTGCAGGGCAGTTTGCAAAGTACGTTTGTCTCACGTCCTGTCCTGCCAACCGTAGGCCTAATGCACTAATTCCTGAGCCATCAGGCCTCGCTCCAGCCCCATGGAAACGATCAACGGGGTCGAGATGCCCTCCTTCCGAGGCGACAACATCAATGGCTTCGAAGCGACGCCCGAATCGCGCAAACCGGACCCCTCGCGCTTGGTGTCGGCGTACTTCCACTCCGCCGCGACGCTGAACTACTTGCGCGCCTCCCTCTCCTCCGGTCTTGCGGACCTGCACTCCCCGCTTGACTGGGGTTTGGGCCATGTCATCACCCCTGCCATCAAGGAGAAATACGAACGCATCGTGTCGCGGGTGAAGGACGCCCTCCGCTTCATGCAAACCGTCGGCATCGACACCGACCGCGGCGTCGAGACCGTCGACGTCTACACCAGCCACGAGGGTTTGCTCCTCGATTACGAAACCAGTCTCACCCGTCTCCTCCGCAACCCCCTACCCCCCAATTCCGCCCCTGCTTTCTCCATGTTCTCCCCCCCTTCGTTTTCCCAGCTACCACCATCCGCTGTGGACCCGACGACAAGCACGACGACAGCACCGGCAACGGCAACGGCAACAAGCATAACCCCCCAAACCCCACTCCTCCCCTCGAAATCCTTCTACGCGACGTCCGCGCACTTCCTCTGGATTGGCGACCGCACGCGCCAACTCGACGGCGCGCACGTTGAGTTCTTCCGCGGCCTCGCCAACCCGATCGGCATCAAGATCGGGCCCAGCATGACGCCGGAGGAATTGACGCAGCTGCTGGACGTCGTCAACCCTACGCGCGAGATCGGCAAAGTGACGCTGATCTCGCGCTACGGCGCCGCCAAGATCGCCTCCCACCTGCCGGGTCACATCGAGGCCGTCCAGCGCGCCGGCCATCTCCCCGTGTGGCAGTGCGACCCTATGCACGGCAACACCCAGAGCACCCCCACCGGCGTTAAGACCCGCCACTTCAGCGACATCCTGTCCGAGCTGCGCCAGGCCCTCGAGATCCACCGCGCCCACGGCTCCTTCCTCGGCGGCATGCACCTCGAGCTTACCGGCGAGGCCGTCACCGAGTGTGTCGGCGGCGCCGGCGGCTTGACCGAGGAAGGACTCGGCGAGCGCTACACCACCTTCTGTGACCCGCGGCTGAATGAGAAGCAGGCCCTCGAGCTGGCCTTCCTGGTCGCCGGGTTCTACCGCGAGATGGATGAGTCGGAGCGCGGGAGGATGAACTCCATTTGATTTGTTGCGTGGAGCTTGCAGCCCAGAATTGAGAGAGGGTGAGTAGAATATCTTCAAACATGGTTTATTTTGGTCTTGGACAATGTTCCATCTTGGGAGGGATTTAATATTGAGAACGGGTTTCGGGTGCATGAACCTCTTTTGGAGGTCGACAAATCCAATTTTGACTGAAGATTTTGATTTATACGATCAGCGACAAAGTGATTAGGGCGGTATACGAAAGGAACCATTCATTCTTCAAGAAAAAAGAGAGAAGTAAGAATGTTAATTTTATTTTATTCAAGAATATGAAATATCCACATCGACCCAAAACCAGTCACGACAATTTAAAAAAAAAAAAAACAAACCATTCTGCAAATAGGGGGGGTATGTAGGTGTCCCAATACACAAGATAAACCAGAGAGAGAAACGAAACCAGACCCAGTCAATTGATAGCAAACAGGAAATCGAAGTCAGCTCCCAAACACGACTGACCGTACCCAGCATAATAACAAGAATGGAGAAAACAAGACGCAAGATCACTCCACGAGGGGACTACCCACCCGGGGCTTGTAGGCCATGCTCTTCCGGCGCGCGGCCTCGAGCTTCGAGCGCAGCTTCTGGTTCGGCTCGCGCACGGGGCCCGGGGTGGTGAAGAGACCCTGGCGGGTCTGCTTGGGCGGACAGGTCTGCTGGACGAGCTTCGTGCGCTGGGAGAGGTAGAATGGGGTGGCGGGGGACATGCCGATGGCGTCCATGTCCAAGGCGTAGGCGGAGGAGCCGGGGGTTTGGGGCGTGTGGCAGTACCGCTGGTCGGGTTCGGTGTGGCCCACCGTGTAGTCGACCTGTTCGGGCGGCGTAGCCGTAGAGCCTGACTCCTCATGTTCCTGTTCCTCCCGGGAAGAGAGAGGCGGCGTGCTGTGGTCCCTGGTGAAGCTTTCCACGGTGTCTCGGCTGATGGCGCCGGAGCGGCGGCGATCTAGGGCGGGGGCGGTTGCGGTGGCCCGGACCAGCGTGCCGTTGACGTTGCTCAGCGCGCGCGGTTCCATGCTCTTGCGGCGCTTGGCACCGCCGCGGGGGACGATGGAGCTGTCGACGGCGTAGGGGGTTTCGTCGAGCCATTTGCTCTCCCGCTCGCAGTCGAGAACCCAACCGACACCAACACACTTGACCAGGCCCCGCGCGTGGCGCACCTTCTCCAGCGTCCGAGCACTTCCGTCCTTGAAGACCACATGGGTGACGCCCACCTTACCCTCCTTGGGTTCCACCCCTTCCTCCGGGGCCAGGCTCGCGCGAGGGTTCCAGCACCAATTCTTGATGCATCGGGCTCCCATTTGTTGAAGCAGTTCGATGAAAATACCACTAGCATCTTCGCCCTCCGTGGTGTGCACATCCACATAAACGACCGCTCCTTGCAAAGCCAGCTTAGGCGCCGGTGCGCTCATGCTCCTTCTCGGAGCCTTTGCACTCTTGGTCGGGCTCGGTGATTGCGGAGGGCGCTTGGCAGGTGTCGATCTCTCATTCTTAAGCTCGGCGGGTTGTGTCACCGGGGCGACTGGCCTGGACATTGAGACTCTCCGAAGTCTCGGTGATTTCCGAGGCGACAGCAGTGGAACAGTCTGTTGGGTAGGAGCGAAGGTCGAAGTGCGGATTCTGGTGGAGGCACGAATAGGCGAAGCACCCGAAAGCGAGAGACCTCTCTTGCGTGAAATCTTCAGCGGCGAAATATGACCTTCGGGTTTGAGAGGCACCTTGGAAACAGTGTGTACTGTTTGCATCTGAGGAATTCGGTTCTTGACAGGGGTGAAGAGAGGAATGTTGGAAAAGACCTCATTCTCCTTGTTATCATCAAATGCATCGATTGCAGGGAGCTGGCTGTTCGACACAGAAGCGATCTCCATCACTAACTCCTCGCGGGGGTCCTCGTCGGTATAGTTGTCAAGGGTAGCCTCAACCTCTGTCCCATTTGGCATGTCAACCACAGGGCCTTCTGTCTCCTGAATATTTTCAGAGGAATATGCCTCTAATTGGGAGTCTTGACTAGGGTCCTCATAGATGTGAGGGCCGTCGACATTCTCAGTGACCGGCTCTTCAGTCTCGGCAAGAATAGTCTCTTCCGCCTGAGATTGCATGTTGAAATCTTGCAAGATTTGAGTACCATCGACAACTTCAGTGGTTCGCTCGATGAGCTCAGCAGGCTCGGTAGTTTCGGTGTTGTCGGCCTGTGACGGACGAGAGCTCTGGCTAAGGCCTTCGTAGATCTCCGACTCGTCCTCCTCGGACATCTGCTCAGCATCCTCAGTAGTGCCAGGCTCTTCCAAGCCAGAGGTCTGGCTGAAATCTTCGTAGTCCTCGGGACCGTCAGTAACCCCTGTCACCTGCCCGGCAGTTTCTGCAGACTCTACGGCTTCAGCAGCCTCAGTCTCTGCTACCTGTGAGTCGTGGCTGTAATCTTCTTCAATTTGAGAATCGACGTTCTCGTTAGAAGCTTGTGGTTCTGCCTCCGTAGTTTCATTTGCGTCAATTTCCACCGATTGCACGCTTGGGCCACCCTTGTCAATCTGAGGACCCCCGTCCTCAGCAATTTCAGCACCGGCATCAGCCGCTTCCGACTGCACAGGCTCCTCCGAAGCCTCTTCCGCTTGGCTGTCGATTTGAGGATATGTGACCTCTACCGGGGCGGGCATCACGTTGCTGGATGACCTGCGGTTGCCACCCAAAGAGAATATACCTTTGCGTGGGCGTTGCGAACGCCGAGGCTGGGATCGCGCGGGACTGCTGGCCTTCCATTGGCTGAATTGCTGCGCCAGAGGTGTGAAACGCGGAGCGTTGTCAAAGATCGAACGCTTTATAGACCGTCTGAGAAGTGGTGTCGCGGAATTGGGGTCGACGAAGGGGTCTTGATTGCCACTGGTGTCAACCGTGAAGCCCTGTCGAACCGGGCTCGGGCTGTCAGCGGCAGACTCGAAGCTCATATTCCGCCGTACAGGGCTGTCTGGTAAAACGCGGACTGGTGAGATGTTCTTCATCGCTCTATAGTAGGCTTCACGAATTGGACTCCAAGGATTTTCTGGCTCTTCAACCTCGTATGGCAAGATGGGGACACGGCTGCGCGGAATGATCTCTGTTGGTTCAGCAACAACAATGGTGGGCTCGTTTTCTTCGAAGACGCAATCCTCAATGATGTCTTCTTGCTGATTAAGGGACAAATCTTCCTCTGCAGCGCCAACATCATCATCGGTCTCCATCATGTCAGGGTCGTCCTCCGTATCCGAAGAGTCAAGACGCTGGTCCGCCTGTTCAGGTAGTGTGGGTTCATCGACAAAGACATCGTAAAGGTCCTTGGCTAAGCTGTTTCGGATTTTGGGGATGGGCGTGTGTTGTTCCTCCGCAAGTGGAATGTCGACCTCCTCTTCTACAACTGGATTGGGTGTTGCCGCGCGTTCCTGGCCAATTGCATCCCGATGGCCGTCTTCAGCATCAGATACTGTCTCGGGCATGTCTTGGTCCAGATTGACACGGTCATCCTCCTGTTCCTGATTGTCCCCATCAGAAGCATCGTCCAGTGTTGCATCCACTGAAATTTCGCGAACAACGGGATCATCTTTATGATCTTTTGCACCGGCCCCAGACTCGGCAGCAGCCTGCAGATCATCCGTTTCCTTGTCAGCATCTTGTTGAGACTCGGGAATATCCTCAAAATCAGGCTCTCCAAGGGAATCCTCATTCGACTCATCAACATTCTCATCGTTGACATCCTCAATGGGCTCCGCATTTGAGATCTCTTCGAAATCTTCGGCTGCCTCCTGGATCACTTCCTCGCCAGTCTCCTCCATAGGCACATCCACATGCTCAGGGGCAGGCTCGACCTCGTCCAATTCGTCAATGTCGGATACCTCTGCCATGCTTCCAGCATCTTCTTCCATGGCTTGATCCTCGCTCTGATTACCCTCTTCCTCCACGTTTTCACCGACGACTTCAGCGACGTCTTCAGCAACTGTACTAGCATCATCCTCGACGTACTCAACAGTCTCCTCAGAATCGTGTTCTGCGGTCTCTCCATTTGCCGCACGTTTCTCATAGTGGCGTGCTAGAGAAGGCGAATGAGGCGGGGTTGTGCTGACAGGGTCGAGATCGTCATTCTCCTCAGACGCCACGTCTTGAGTCGTTTCATCCTCCTCATCGGCCTGAGTCTCTACCCTGGTTTGCATGAGTCGGAGAGGGGATTCCTCAAGGTGAGAGTCATCAAAAGTATCGTTGTCTTCCGGTTCTTCTTCGTTGTCATTCTCGTGCTCGGACTCTTCAGGTACTGGGCTCTTCATGACGGACAGAGAAGCTTTAAACGGAGTGGCGACCTTCTTCGCGGGACTTTGAAGGAGGGACGTGCTTTGTCTCAAGGGAGTGGCGGAAGGTTCCGGTTGAGATTGAGACATGAAGGACGCGCCAAACAGACCTTTCCTGGGCGAGGATTTCAGGGGGGAGTTGAGTCCCGGGGTAAAGTTGGGTTGAGACACCGATCCGGTACTGGTGCCAAAGAGATTGCCGCGTCGAGGGGTTTCCAGGGACGCTTTCTTCGGAGAGAGCCTGAGCGGAGAGTTGAGGGTGGGTGACAACGTGGGTTGCGACAAGGGCTGAATGTCACTGCGGAGAGTCAGACCACCACCTCGTCTGGGTGTTTCCCTCATTGTGAAATTGAATGGCGAAGGGGGTGGTCGGCGGGCGGGGCTCGACAGGAGAAGGTTATTATCGTTGAAGTCGACTGAACGTCGAGGACCGGGCAATGGGTCGCCATTTTCATCGAGGGACTTGCGAAAATGTCGTCCAGTGAGATTGATCTTCTTGACTGGGGAGCTGAGTCCGGTATTTTCTGATCCGTGTTTGGGAGGCGATTGAAGGATTGCTTTCATTTGATCTTTGTCCGCACTTAACTCGTCGTCCTCGCCATCCGAGCTGGCGTAGGAAGAAAGCCCTTTGGCGACCTGCGTCGCCTTCTTCGGCGACAGCGGCTTCGACGAGTCGTCCTTCTTCGCTGCCGCAGGCTTGCGGCCCCTACCGGAGGTGGCCGCGGGTTTCCGCACCGGCTTGGACGCAAGACCTCCCTGGCGCCCTGAGACGGTGGCGGCGCCCCTTCTCCTGCCAGCCGGCGGAGGAGACGGCTCATTCAATTCATCCGCATCCGAATCTGTGGGATCCTGGAACGTGACTGTCTTCTTCTTGGCCGGTCCGCGCAGCATGTTCGATCTCACGGACGAAGAGTGGGTGGTGATGTATACTTGCCTCGGGGCCTCTTGCGACGAGGAGAAGTCGATATCCGTGAACCCTTTGGCGTTCAATCGCGTATTTTCCTTCAATTCGTCGACCACCTTCGGCTTCGCAGCCGCAGTGCCCTTTGGTCGACCTCGGGTCTTGGGCGCAGCAGCAGCAGCAGCAGCAGCCTTGTCCGCCTCCTTGGCGACGGCGACGGCGGGCTTCGCCTTCGGCCTTCCAGCGCGCTTCTTCGGTACCACTTCCGACTGAGCCAGCTCGTCGTCGTTGTCACTGTCCGATTCCGCCGCCGCCGGCGTCGCGACCACCGGGGTCTTTCGCGTGCGCGGGACTACGGCACTGGCCCCCGCCTTCGCTGCGGGCGGCCTCCCTTTAGGCTTCGACGTGGCCGTTCCTTTCCCCCTACGACTCCCGGCGAACATATCGATCTCATCGTCCGTCGTCGCATCCGCATCCTCCTCCTCGACGGGTCGCTTGGTGGTGGCGGCGGTGGTCGTCGTGACTGACGCGGTCCGGACGCCTCGCTTCCTGGCCTCCGTGGCGGAGCTAGGTGCCTTGGCCTTCGTGGTCTTCGGCGCGGTTCTGCTGCTGGCCGCCGTCGTCGTCGCGGTCGCGGTTGTCGTTCCCTTGGTGCGGGTGCGCGTTGCCCGCTTGGGCGGGGACTGTGGGATGATTGCTGCGCGAGCCATGCTGTCTGTTATTCGCGCCTTCACGCGTCGAAGATCCGAAGGGGTTGAGGTCGGTGGTTGTTGGTTCCTCCCGCTCACTCTGTTGCTGTTTTTCGTTGCGTCAAATGTGTCGCGCGCGGGGAGGGAGGGAGCCGGGTTAGTGTCGACGAATTCACTCTGCTCTCATTGTGTGACTGCTCGTAGTGACAAAATCAATGGCCACTATGTCAGATTGCCCTCGAAGTCCGATATGTAAGATGGTCGTAGCAAGCAGGGCAGGGGGGGGGGGCGAAGGGCGTTGGGTGTTGAATGGGTTAAGGTTGTGGTGGAATAAGCTTGCAGCTTTCGGCGGCGAGCGAGCGTTGGGCGTTTCGTCAGAGTTCGAGCTTGGGTGGAAGCAACCAACCAAGCCTGCCCGCCGCCGCGTGTTGTCGACCTTGCTTGTTTGGGAAGTCGAGGGGCTGGTTGCCCCTGACAACGCGGCACGTGATGTCAGCCAATCCGCATCGATCATCTACAGAGATCTATTCAGAGTACGGAGCACAAGATATCCAAGCCATACATTGCATGCATGTATGCACAATACTGCTATCAAGAACTTTTACTGTGCTTAGTACTGTTCGAAAAGACTTATATGATCAAGAAACCACCAAAGCCACGGCTTCATAGGAATTACCCAGAAAAGTTTACAGCAAAGCGCCCGCAGTCACTGTTGCCGCCAAGGCACCAAGAAATACAGCACGCGACACAATAGCGCCTTCACTGCTGAACACAACAGCTGGCTTATACTCGCCCGGTGTGGTGGAGTTCGTCGTGCCGTTCCAACAATATCTGTCAAAGCACCGGTTACAGATATCCGGGACGCTGGTGTTGGTGCGTTCGAGCGATCGACTCAGAATCGCGCACCCCACACACGTCGACCAATCCGCGTCACGGCTGTTGTTGCCCATTGTCGCAACGTCGTACCCATTCTGGATGATCTGATCTCTCTGCGACTCTTCGTATTCCGGTTTGAAGGTGGAAACGTTCGAGTAAGACACATATGGGTAATTGGGAAGGTAGACAATCAGTGGCGCTGGTCCTGTCAGATTCGACGAGTTGCAGCCAAAAAAGGTCGGCCGCGTATTGAGGCCCAGGTTGACGAAGGTATTCTGGTCTGGAACCGCCGGGAAAGCTGTTCCATTTCCGATGCCCGTGGAGTTCAAGCTCCGTTCGTAGGTAGCAACCATAGCAGTACCATTCGGCCAATTATTGTCAGTGTCAGCAGACGAATCCACCGCGATGATGACATCAACATGGCGCTCAGGCTGAATCAGTGGATGCAGTGGGATATTTTGGAGGTCTTCACCACCATCGACTAGGTCGAGCATGGTTTCATTTGCAGCTGGCGACGAGTTGTTGGCCCAATGGTAGAAAGGATTTGGTGTGTAGAGCGCGATGTCGTAGTTTTCTTGTCCAATGTCCTCCAAAATGCTCGTAAAAGCCGATTTCAAGAAGTCCGGGAGAGCTGTAGAGTTAATCTGTAAGAGGAACTGATTAAAAAGACTCGATGAAGTCCCCATCACAAAGCCCGCGTTGTCAAATCCCCTAACACAGCTTTCATTCTGAGGAAGAGACCCAGCTACAAAACGAGACCCTAGATACTCAATAGGCGCAAATCCGTAGACGGTAGGGTCGAAGGTGCCAAATTCCCAGGGATTGAATTCGTAAACGGTAGCATTGCTACTCACAAGTAGCTCATCCGGATATCGACCGTCAGCAACCAGTATCGGTATTGGCATCTCGGCCTTCTTGAAGGAATCGGTCAGAGCGATTGACGACCAGGTGTAGTCGATCCCCCCATTGGAAGCATTGATCAGCTGATAAGAAAGGGCACGCCCCCTAGCACATCACGGTCAGCGACTCTCGAATCTTAGCCTGAGGGCAATGTACACTCACCAATAATCGGTGATGGAAGTGTTGAAACCTGCACGCGATTTGCCCTGCACAGCATCATAGATATCCCTATAGTAAGAGGCAGAGTCAAATAGCTGAATGCCATTTCCCTCTGGTCCCTCGAAAATGGAATTCTGGAACTGCCAGATGTCGCCGTCGTCGTACGTCTGCAAATGGGAAATGGTACTGAAGTTATTCATATAAACCGAACCAACCAACCAGCCGCCGCCGCTCAAGCCAGCCAGGTATGTTGCCGACTGCAGCAAGCCACCAAGTTGACCATCACTCGTGGAGTTGTTCGTCCTGCTATCGAATGCCTTGATGGCCCCTGCACCGTTCATCAGGGCTCGATAGCCGCCTCCAGATACCGCAATCCCGATATTGGGCAGGTTCGAGGTGTTTCCGGAGACTCGGTCGATATATTCCGTTGCGTTGAAGTCTGCAATGGTGACATGGCCGAAGAAGTCTTTCAGGGCCGATTCGGTCTTTCCCCGGCGAGTCTTGAGCCACGAGGTCTCGTTCGAGGAGAGAGTCGAGGCACTGCGCACTGTAGGCCGAGTAGCCGAACAACTCACATTGTCCGGGGTGTAGCCGTCGGGGGCGTTGGGTAGCGCGCGCTGTAGCATTTTATGTTTGCGGGCCCCATCTTCTGCGCTAGTTGTCGCGCCTGTTCAAATAATCAGCCAGAAAAGAGGATAGTCATGGAAGGGCATCGACGTACCGAACAGCGAGCCCGCTAAAATGAGAAACGTAGCTGTGATTTTCATATTGACTATCACCGTCAAGCCGCCTGCCATCAACAGCTGCAGAGCTCGTGTGAAAGAGGTCGAATTCGCTGCAATGCCAGACCCCGATATATATCAAAGGGCTGAGCTGCCGTTGGGCAGGATGTCTTGGGTGTTGACGAAGCCCGAGGTCAGCCAAGTATTTGTATTCACCGATTCACCGATGAACATGGGGGGTTCCGGCACAGCTGGCAGGCAGGCTGAAGAGTCACGGCTGCTCATTGGTGTGTCTAGAATTGGAACGCCGCACGGTACTAATGAAAGTGCTATACTAGGTAGTGGACGCACTCGTCCGTGGCTGAGCTCGAGCAGCTACGAGCCATGGTTCCTGGTGAAGCAAAAGCTACTCGGGGTCAATGGACGTTTGTGGTTCGGACAGCGGCAGACAGCTTCTGGGCTTGGGTCAGAGGAGCCCCCCCTCATCACTGGCAATTAGGCAGGCGCATTTTGACTTGATGTGGCTCTAATTCTGTGAAAAAGAGCCTTTTGACGAAGATTTCAATAAATAATATCGTAATGCATAGGTGGCCGATCAACCTTGAAGGGAAGACCCTGGATCGGCAAGCGATGGCGGATGCCGGCGGGCAGCCTTGTTGGAGGGCTGACTGACACTGACACTGGCACTGGCTGACTGACGGCTCGGGTAGGTTGACGCAATCCCGCCCCCCAGAAACTTCAGGCCAACCCCGGCATTCCTCCGCCTGCGCTTCGTGTTCGACTGCTTTCATCCCGAGTCTACTTCTCGCGTTACCTTTCCGAGTATGGGTAACCCCCCCCGCCCCGAACAAAGCCACTTCTGCATTGCTCACAAGCATATCTAATATGAGATCATCATAATACATTAACATCTCTCCTCAGGTACTCGAAAAGCCCAGCTAAGCTACCCTTCATCCGTCCCACAAGCCATGACTGGCCTCGCAGTTCAATCTCCACCACCGCTCAATCAATCCCTTCGATACATGATATCCGTCCTCATCGTGTACTTGACCCCACGTATCACAGGATCCCCGCCATGCAGCAAATCATTCTGCTGAAACACCAGCACCGACCCCGTCCGGGGAAAGATGCGAAGATGGCGCTCCTTCTCCTCGAACCGAGGCAGAAAGGAGGTCGCACCGCCCAGCAGAGATCCCTTCGTGTCCAAGTTCACAACGCCCTCGCCTTTTTCCAGGCGCTTCATCTCCCGCGTCAGTTCCGCGCGATCCTGCTCCCCATCCCCATTCAAATAGAGGTGCACCGTGTAGTACGAGGTCTCGCGCCCGTCCGGCGTCCGGTAGTGTCCATCCCAGTGCGGTCGGAAGTATTCACCCCCTTCGTATTTCAGAAAGCGCAGTCGCTCGTTGAGACGGGTGAGTCGGTAGACGGCGTTGCGACCGGCCAGGCCTGTCACCCGGGGCTGGTTGTCGATCACCTCGATGCCCCCCAGCTCCTGTAAGAAGGGCCGCAGCCGGGCCAGCAGCTTGTCGGCCAATTCAGGCGAGTCGTAGATGATCCGCCCGCAGTTGCGGGTGTCCACTGCGAGCGCCTGTTTGCCGTTCCCCAGGTTGATCATGGCGCGCTCCCAGGTGGGTTCGGCCGTGGCGGCGGCGGTCCGGTCCCCGGGCTTCGTTGACGGGACGGTGCTGGCCTCGGCTAGACGAAGAAGCTCGTCACATTCCTCCTTGGTGAATGCATTGTCAATGACTGCAGCGCAAAGGTCCTTGTATTCAGGCAGCGGTGGGTCGGACTGGGTAAAGTCGATGCGGTGGCATTGAGCGTCGGCCGGGGGTTGGGCGGGGAGAAATTCCGCCTTTGTTCGCCGAGCCATAACGAGTTCGGCACAGAATCTCTTTGGTGGTACTTTGGAGGACCTCGAGGTATAAATCTAGAATATATAGAGTCGATTGAAGGAAGTTTTTAAAGTCTAGGGGTAAGGGATAGAGTCATCTTGAAGAATGACCCTCAAAGGAGGCTTAAAAAGTTAGCCCTGTTCGGGACCCCGACTCAGCCTCGTGAGCAGGCAGCGAAGGAAGTCATACAATACAGTGGGGGCTGAGCCTTGACCAGGCCAGAATCATGGCCTCCTGCAGAAGGAAGCACTGCAACTCTGAGTGTTCAAGCCCATAACACACACACAACTAGCAACAAAGACAATTAACACGTTCATTTGTCCTGCTCAGCTAATTTCAAGATCCATGATGTCCAGTGCCTTAACAACAATGCTTGGCACTCAAAACCGGACTTTCTTCTTCCGCCCTACTACACGACTCATCTTTATCCCATGAACTCCAAATCTCATAGCACTGCCTTCTTATGGGGTTGCCAGTGCTGGAGATAAGACTGTACGTAAAACTTCAAAAACAATAGCATCAGGAACAGAACAAACCCGCATCCAAGGCACAACGCATAAGCCTCACTACTATCTCTAACGCATCTTACTGTCTTCATGTCCCGAGACTGCTGTACTTTGGAGCCCCGTGGCGTTATGTTGAAAGGGGTATTTGGCGATTGATCATGTCGCTCAAAAGGAGGACCAGAAAAGGGAACATCATATTCCACAAGGACGGACGACAAGCCTAATAGGCTACCGACGAAGAATTGCATGATTTGAAGCAAGGTCAATGAAGCTTTGGTCGAGTGGTGAACGAGGATGCGCAACGCAGTCATGCTGTAGTATGTATACTGTGCGTCTTCATATTAGCATATATGGCAGGATAGCATAATTATCCGACGTAACAGTACTGACCATCACGGTGTGCACAGCCGAGTTGAATAGTGTGGCGATTATCGAGGCCGAATTGATAAATCGTACTCCCATGCAGCCCCAGAAGATGACGCCAGCATGGTGATATATGTGCAGGGCTGAAGCCTGGCGCCCTTTAGCAAGAATGATCACGGTGTCGAGTGGCTCATATAGCTTTGACAGATAGAACAGCCAGACGATCAACTTCAACCTCGGTGCATATGATTCGTGCCCCGGGAACTGACCCCCATGGCAGACAATGTCTGCCGCCCGGCTCATATGCAATTTATCTTGCGTGTCCGGCCATGCGGAAGACAATGTTTTCAGCATAGCGGCGAATGTCCAGGCCGAGAAAGCCGTCAGAATCAGATTGTGTAGTATCACTAAGTTAGAGAAGACCTTTGTGCGACTGATTGCCCACGATCTCCGTTCTCTCGCATTGATCTTATTGCAATACATGACGACCGATATGTACAAGACGCTTATTGTTGTTGAGGTCCGCAGGTCCGTAGAGAATGTGTACAAGGATGGAGAAAGCTGATATCTTCCGAAGCGGAGTGCTGATTCGGGAAAAGGAAGGGAGTGGCTTGAGCCAAAAGCATCGGAATACTCGAATAAGGTGAAGGGTGGTCGTGTAAGTCGAAGGAATCGCGGTTTCAGCATGGCAGCTGACAGTGCAAGAGACTTTCAACAGTGAACGAAGAGCGAGCGTGCTGGTCTGGGTGACGATTGAGAGCCACTTGATGCGCAGACCGCATGCACCGAAGTCGGAGCTTGTTGATGATGGGATCGCTCATCCTGTATCGGAAGCAACCTTCTGTGCTTGGAAGACAGGACCCTTGCAGAGCTTATGAACTGCTGTCGGGTCATTAAGGCAAGGCCTCAATCGCATTCTGGGGGAGAATCAGGGATTGTTGTTGGGAGTTGAAGTCCGCCCGAACCGGAAACCGACCCCGGACTTTGAACTGAATGTCCATCTCATACCTTGGCAAGGCTTCAGCTGACTGCCCATTCTTTACTACAGTGCCTTGGGAACAGAGCCATAGTTTGAAACTTACAGCTCTCTACTATATTTATAAGTTCATTCCCTCAACTATGATCCCGCTACGGCGAAAGCTTGCATATGGCAAGCCAATACTCCCAAGACCCGGCATGGCGCATAAAAGATGGTCTTTCCAAGGTGATAGATGGTACGTTCTCTTGAAGACAGGGACTGTTAAAGCTCGGCTAGCACTTGAACACGAAATTAGATTGAAGATCTCCCCTGACTTGTTCCGCACCTATCATTGGGTAGCTCGAGGGCAGTTTCAAGGACATAGACATTGAATTCTAAAGAGCTCCATCGGGATAGACATCGATTTCGTCCTACCGTACTTGAGCGATAAACTAGGTATGAACCAACGATCGTCAACTATGGCTTATACTAGCAAATCGGAACATTCAATGTCCATAGGTGTCGCTGGCATACCACAGAGCCCCCTCATTTGCTGTGTCGAGGCGGTACAAACAAGAGCAAAGTCCGGTGAAATAACTCCTCCAGCGGCTGTGCCACATCAGGTCAGAACAGGGTGGTGATTTTGGGCAGTAATCAATCCTCGGAGCTGATAGATTGTTTTTATTGCAGAGCTTCAGCCAATTTTGAGGACGATGAGTGACAGCTCTCAGAGCATGATCGAAAGCATTTCTTCCAGTTCCTCGATGACCATCAACTTTTGAATTTGTCCTCTGTCGCAATTATTGCAGTAGGAATTATGGAAGAAATCAACACATTGCCTGATGACAATCAGAAAGAACATGTCACTAGAGAGCCGATGACTAGACGAAACTGGTACCAACGTCTAGACTGGTGGGGAATCATTTTTACAATGGTCGTTCCTCTCTATGGCCTGTACCAAGTCCGGAGGATCCCTCTACACCCGAAGACATTCATTTTTGCGGTAGTATTCGGCCATTTTTCGGGATTCAGCATCACTGCCGGTAGGTAACACACATTCCACATCATTGCTTGATTCACCATTAATGAGACTGCGTGAAACATGCTAGGTTATCATCGACTCTGGGCCCATGCATCCTACCGTGCTACCACACCACTGAAAGTATTCCTCGCCATATTAGGGAGCAGTGCCGGTCAGGGCCCGATCGAATGGTGGGTGCGCAGTCACCGTACGCATCACCGATACACCGACACTGCCAAGGATCCATACTCTGCCCACAAGGGTCTTCTTTACTCCCACATGGGATGGATCCTGTTTAGGAGAGACGCCAGGATCTACCACGGGATAGACATGTCTGATATTAACAATGACCTTGTGGTCCGGTGGCAACGTCGCTACTACGGCGGCATCTTGCTGGCCATGGTGTTCTTGTTCCCAACCGCGGTCTGTGGCCTCGGCTGGGGCGATTGGAAAGGCGGCTTTGTCAATGCCGGTATCGTCCGCATGTTTGCAGTTCAACAGGCTACGTTCTGCGTAAACTCCCTAGCCCACTGGATGGGGGATCAACCATTTAATGACAGGAACTCTCCCCGCGATCACCTGGTCACGGCTATCATCACGCTTGGAGAAGGATACCACAATTACCACCATGAATTTCCCACGGACTACCGCAATGGAGCGGACCGGTGGCAGTGGGATCCAACTAAGTGGGTGATCTGGTTATGGGAGCAGATGGGTCTTGCATACGACCTGAAACGTTTTTCTACACATGATGTGGACAAGTGCCGTCTGCGACAGGCGCAGACGAACCAAGCGTCGCCCTCGGACTGGCGCGTTCCATTGGAGGGCTTGCCAAGTCTCTCATGGAAGGACTACATAGTGCAAGCCAGAGACGGGAGGCGGGCACTGATTGCTATCGATGGGGTGGTCCATGATGTTTCGAGCTTTATGCCTGACCACCCTGGAGGCAGTCAGTTACTCGAGGATGCCATCGGTAAAGATGCCACTGAACTGTTTACTGGAGGAGTACACCTGCATTCCAGGCTAGCTCATAATAAGCTTGCTACCTTGAGAGTAGCCATTGCTCGTGAGGTACCATGATTAACAAGCAGATGGCATAGTTGGAACAAACCAGGTGAGCCCAATAGTTTCAGGAGTCTTGAGAGCCTTTCATTACCTGGAGAATTTTGCTACCGCAACGTTCACCCAGCTGGCTCAAATATTGTTATCTTTCCTTATTGAATGCGTCTGAGCCTCTTGCCTCAAATGCATGTGTGGTGGTACTAGCTCGCCTATTCTGGCCGGTGTACGATCATGTACAAGAAACAAGATTGAGTTGCCCTCTACTCAGAGATCCATAGATGCTTTGGACAGAACCAGTGTTCGGTAGTGTAGGGCGTGCCGCCAAGCTGGACCCACAGGGCGTGCCACCGATGACCCACAGGGCGTGCCGCTTCAATGTCACCCCCAGGGCGTGCAGACACGCCTTACTCAAGACATACTGATAACTAACTAATGGACAGTGAAGATGAATGCCAGTGGAGATACGACCAGCATGTATATATATGCATTGAAAGGGGACTGAGCAGCAGAAAGAGCCATTGTGCTGCGAGTCACCGCTTAAAACCTTCTCCATCACCATCACCATCACCATCACCATCACCATCACCGCCATGGGTTCCTCTCAACCGCTCGACGCCTCGCGCCTGATCTACACCTTCACAGCCGCTCCACGCGAGGTCCCAGACGCCCAAACCCTGAGCAGCACCCGCAAGACAATATGCACCGACCACATGATCACTGCATCCTGGAACGCCGAGAGCGGCTGGTCCGCGCCGGAACTGAAGCCCTACGGCCCTCTGAGCCTTGAACCCAGCGCCTCGTGCCTGCACTACGCCTACGAATGCTTCGAGGGCCTCAAGGCCTACCGTGGCCACGACGGAATGCTGCGGATGTTCCGCACCGACCGCAACACCCGCCGCCTGCTGATGTCCGCCCAACGCATCTCCCTTCCCGAATTCGACCCCGACGAGCTCGAGAAACTCATCTATACATTACTCTCCGTCGACGGGACCAAATGGCTTCCCCGAGACCGCACGGGATCCTTTCTGTACGTGCGCCCGACCATCATCGGGACGGACTCACAGCTCGGCGTCGCGCGGCCGACGGAGGCCCTCCTCTACATCATTGTCGGCTACATGGCTCGCCTGGACACCCCGGCCGGCGGGAAACGCCTACTCACCAATCCGGACGACACGGTGCGCTCCTGGGTCGGCGGGTTCGGGTATGCGAAAGTGGGCGCCAACTATGGGCCGGCCGTGCTGGCGACCCAGGAGGCCTTCCGGCAGGGATACCATCAGATCCTGTGGCTGTATGGGCCGGACGGGTCCTGCACGGAGGCCGGCGGGAGTAACTTCTTTGTGGTTTGGCAGCGTCGGGAGGATGGGAAGAAGGAGCTTGTCACGGCCCCGTTGGATGATCGGCTGATCCTGGATGGGGTCACCCGCCGCAGTTGCCTGGAATTGGTGAGAGAGCGACTGAAGGGCGAGGTGGAGGTCTCGGAGCGGAAGTTCACCATCGGGGATCTTCTGGAGGCGGCGGCGGAGAACCGTCTCTTGGAGTCGTTTGCTGCTGGTACCGCGGTAAGTCTTTTGCTCTGTGTTTATACCTCTGGATGGGGCATTCTGATCATTCTGTTAGTGGTTCATTACTCCTATCTCGTTGATTCACCACCGTCAACAAGGCATCCATATCCCAACTGGGCCGGATGGAACACCGGGGGAAATTACGGGCAAGCTCAAGGGATGGTTGGAGGATATGATGTATGGGCGGGTAGAGCATGAATGGGCAAGAGTAGTGGCTGAGAGGGGGGAGAATATCGAATAAGTAGAGGTCACTTGTGAAGTTCAAAGTTTGTTTTAACTTATAATAGATTAGGTAGTAGACAGATACAACACACTCAGCGGGATCCCAGCGAGGGCTTCCTCGTCGAAGGAGCAGATATCGCATCCAGGAAATTGATCGACGGGCAGCTGCAACCTTCATACCACCTGTGCTATTGTCGGCGAGGCTCCCGAGGGAAGTGAAGCACCCAGAGAGCCATTGAAGGCGAAGATGGTGCCTGCTAGGACAATGTGATTCTTTCGGAGCTGTGTAGATGGACATGTCAGGACGCGCATGAGGTTGAATACTGAGAGTGTTTGTGAAATCTTACTTCACTAAAGTCCACAGCCTTCCTCACAGGCCACACTTGCCCTGATGGTATTTGGCCTCTGCAATCTCAATCACCTGCGAGAGCATCACGGCGTCTGACAGTCTGACAAAGGGCTGCGATGATGCCTCAGTCGCTTGACCGTAGTTCTTGTAAGAGAAGTCCTTCTTCTACGGACAGCGCAAAATACCTGATTAGGATATAACTAGTACCTACCAGTAATTTATATGGATATTGCATAGCGTGTTTCACGCCCTACGGAAGATGAGTCTATAGTTTCAGTGATTCCGCCGGGAGTGGGCCCTGGCACGCCCTTTTTCCATCGCACGCGTGCCCTACATGACCTCGATAGACCCACAAATCCCCGAATTGGAACAGGTGCCAGTGGCAGTGAGTGTAGTATAGTGTTCCACTCCAGACTGCCAGTATCTATCTAGTCAATACAATTGATTACTTTCCTGCCGCTTCTTTTCGAGGAAGTGGCCATTTAGATGCCGGGGCCAATGCCGCCTACTCCGTCCAACGTTTGTGATCCGCTACGCGCGCCCGCCCTAACGATTAAGACGGTAATGCGAGTTGTCGGACGAGAGAGGATTGCTTACTGAGTGACTTCGAAGATTCGAAGAAGATGATTTGTGCTTTGCTACCCAGTGTACATACAGTAGGTACTTTTCATATGGAGGAAGTCTCGCTCTATGCCCTGAGTTGGTGTCGAATGCATATGATAGTACGCATTCGCCGGCTAATATGGCTATGTGACCTACTCTCCCGTAAATAGAGAGTATTTGAACAGTAGATGTGTAATGTACTATCCTTATAATGAAGAGGCAGTAAGATATCAGATTTCTTGCTGATGATTTCTGGAACCCTTGATGTTATTGACGAACTGGTGTTATTGCAAGTCCCGAGCGGAAGATTACCAAAACCCTTAAATTTTTGGCTACTATTATAAGAGTACTGAAGGATTGGTACTTAAGTTAGAACCTGGACTTTTAGACAGTAATGTGCTGGTCAACGCTGTAAGCATAATCCTATGACGTAGTGATAGTGACACGTGCAACGACGTGTCACCGCACCATCTGGCGTATGAGTATTTCACATTGAGTGCCAACAACCTGAAAGTAAATGAAAATGACGCCAGTGAGCGAAGCGACAGTTGGGAAAAATCCAGGGACCCTGCATTGAAAGGGACCTGCGTGGAGCCAAGCCATCCAATGAACCGGTCGGTGGCGGTGGAGCTCCCGATCCCCGATGCTGTGACGTCACCTGTCACTCTTTCCCCCATCCATGAGTTGATCGCCTTTAATTCTCCAGCTTGTCGCCCCTCGATCAGTTTCCTCTTTCCTGTCCATCTCAGGCCTTTAAGAATTTCCGGCTGAACGACACTGGGTGCTTGGAACTATGAGGGTGTCGATCATTGCGCGTCAGGCCCTTGTGCAGGCCACTCTTCTCTCAATTGCCTCCGCTATCCCCGCTCCAACGGCTTTCCCCAACACCAACAACAACGACAACAGTGCCGCTGCCGCCCCGCCAGACCCGGTCATCACCCCTTCACCCGTCGAGTACAACCCTTCTCCAGTCGTACCGGTCGCACGTCGGAATATCTTGAGTGATGTTGATTCGGACATCAACAGTGTCCTCTCAGGGCTTGGGTCGGACCTTCCCTCGTGGGTTGCGTCAGGGGTGCCCAACTTCTTCCAGGGGTTCCCCACGGGAGATGCTGTCGTGAGCTCTCTCGGCCTGAACAGTGCTCAATTGGCAGCACTTCCCACCAATGTCTTGAACATCGACCCCTACGCCAATTGGACCAGCTCCGGCTGGAACGTCCGCTTCCACGGGAACGTTTACAAGCAGCCAAACACCTCCGTCTCCGACCTGAACAAGCTGGCTAATGTCTTTCTCGGGAACACAAGTATTGAGGATCTGCCGGAGTCCCAGCAGGCCCAAGCACGCAATTTGACAGCCGAGATTCTGGTGGTTCAGCAGCCGCACGTTGCCGTGAACACCATCCATCTCGAGCCGGCACCGAGTCAGGGAGCCAGCGGAGAGCCCGGGGGCGGCGGCGCATCCAACACCACCGGCGGTACGCAAGACTTGACTCTTCCGTACAACACAACTGTAGAAGGCGATTTCGATGTCTTCGTGCCGATTGACAGCAACGGCCTGACCGCGGGGAATGAAACCTCGGCAATCCAGAGACTCAACACTTACGTGAAGGGCGCATCGATCGGAAACAGTACCGCATACCTGGTGCCACCCAAGGGTCTTACCATCGTGTCTGACATTGACGACATCCTCCGGGTCACCAAGATCTATGAACCGGAACAAGGCTTGCTCAACTCGTTCGCGCGTCCTTTCACGCCGTGGGAGAACATGCCCGACCTTTACCGCAACTGGTCCATTAACATCCCGGACATGCACTTCCACTACCTGGTAAGTTCGGTATTTATTATCTGCACGTCTTGGATACTAATTGCCACAGACTACCACCCCCGAGCAAGTGACCAGAAACTACATGCAGTTCATCTACACCCATTACCCTGGCGGCTCCTTCGACACACGTCCCCTTAATTTCAGCGACGTCTCGGCCACCCTGTCGATCCGCAAGTTCCTGCTGAAGAAGGTCTTCGAAACCTTCCCCGAGCGCAAGTTCATCCTGATCGCGGATACCAGCAATAGCGATGTCATGCGGGACTACCCCGAGATGGTGACCGATTTCCCCGGACAAGTTCAATGTATCTGGCTCCGCAACACCTCCGCCACCGACTCGGGCGACAAGTTCCCGTACGACACGTCCGGGTTCAAGAACCTGAACCAATCGCAGTACATGTTCTTCCTGCATCCGAACGACCTCACCAACCTGGATGTCGCGAATGGCCAATGCTACAACCAGTCCATTGCGCAGAACCTGACCTTCAGCTACCAGGGACTGCCCTTTGGGCTTGGGGATGACCCCACCTCGATCAATGGGTCCGCGAACGGCACCGAAGAGAATGCAGCTAGCGGACTCTCGACGAGGGGGGCCGCTAGTGCGCAGAGCCTGCTGGCCTTGGTCGCGGCGATGTTCACGGCCACATTCATGTTCTTGTAGAGTCATGTCGATACGAATCATGTTATAATGTCCTGTACATTTCATACACCTCATATAATGAATTGGGATAGATTTTACTTCGAGTCTTTACTTACCTCCAGTCCCTGGAAAGAAAGAGTCGCATCCTTAAGGCGAGGTATCCGCGTCAGTTCCTGCTGTCCCTTCCGTTGCGCTATTATAGCACCAGACAATACACCTGCATTGACATTGCTATTGTGCGTTGGCAGTCCTGGTGGGAAACACGTCACCTTCTCGCACTGTACGATAGGGAGATGGTAGAGGAGCTTCTAAATGGATCCCCGGGATGGAAAGACGAGATCTCGCTTCTTTCCTGCACCTCAGAATTGAGTGAGTAATCTCCTTCCTGGTCACACGTACTGCCCGTACCGTACATCTGGCCAAGGGGGGGGGGGTCTTCGCCGGCTGCAGGGCACGGACCACCCGTTGCTATTCTCGGCGGGCTTGTCCAGAACCTGGGGAGGATTTCGCAAACTCCAACGGTGAGAATAATTTTTTTCCTGTTCACGGGATCAGGTACGTATGTACGGTATCGGGGGCGACAGTCCGGGAATTGGAGCCAGCGAAGGAAGGTGAGAATATTGCTACAGTACTGCAATTGATGAATCAAGATTGGGTCCGAAGGTTCCGAGGGGGGATTATGCTGGGCCCGGGTTCCCCAGATGGGAAAAAGAGGAATGTACCGGTAGCTGAGTAGTAAGTTAGTTAACAAGTATGATAGCTTATTTTTATTGATGATTTGAAAGCACAAAGCTCATCCAATTCCAACCCCTCCCCTCCCCGCCGCGTTATGCGTTCTGTTAAATAGTCTGGGGAAAGCGGGTCCCCGGGCTGGGTCACCTGCGCACGCCCCATGGTTGGGGGTTCCGCTTTATTCGGCTGGCCGATTCGGATCTACGCAATATCTTCTTCCTGTTTTGTTTTTGGGGGTGTGAGATATATACTGTGTACACTGTGGATTTGGATGAGTGGTTCATTCGAATATTCTGGAGTGGATGGTATAGTACACCACTTCGTTATTTATATCAATTAGTCCAGGCACACCGAGCCGCTATTGGGCTACAGTCCGCTGCAGCCAAACAATCCAGGTCCAGTCCCCAGGTCCCAGGTACAGTACAGGGTCTCATGTGTATGTCAATAAGGGCTTGGCTGCCGTGGAATGTGAACACCTACTCATACTACAGGCAAAATCAACTTTACAGGGGTGAAATACAGGAATAATTGGCTGGAAGGGATCTGAAGAAGGAACCCCGTGACCAGCTGGCAGGAAGATATTCGCCCGAAATAGCCATGCCATGCCAGACGCCGACAGAACCCTCGAAACTGATTGAATTCGAGCTTCCAGAACCGCCCAGCCCCAGTACTTACCTACCTACCCTCGTGACCATTCCAAGGGTGCTTCGTTTCCGTATAGCCCGGCCTTGCCTCCTCCCCCGGGTTTCCGGATTCGGTAACCCGAGATATCCACTGTGTTGTACAGCTCTACTCCGTACTTTATACACTTTGTCTGGGACTTGCTCTTGGGGTAACTGGGACTATTTTATGGATATTGTACCAAAGTCGTCATTCCTATCCGGTTGAGCTGCTGCTTTTTGGGATGGTGACTTTGGCTTGGCGGAGGCTACGCGGAGAGTATGGCCACCTCCGGGAGAAGAAACAAGAGTCTGGCGGCAAGTTCGTTACTTCATCATGATTCAACACCATCCATGTGGGCATTGACTAGCTGTTCTTATCAATCAACCCGTCAGTCTTGTATCCTGCGGCCCCCTGTTCGTACTAAGTTACTATGTGAATTATAGTTCCTGTAGAATGGAACCTGGAATGGTACCTCTGTCTCGTGTACGGTAGTGCTTCATCTCACAGATCGGAAATGGCTGCCATGCTTCACACTTGCCACGACTGCTGGACTGGGCCCAAATCCGATCACGCATTGCATTCCCCGGGTCTGGACCGCGGGCCACAGCTCCCCTCGCTGCCATTACTATTTCTCCGGATTCTGCTTTGTCCTCATGACTTCCTTCCCCCTCCCCCATTGCCAGGACTACTAGGCCCCGGGTATTGTCCTGCTTTCCTATTGAGGCAACTCCTGGAGTCATTGTGTGAATTATTTAAGAAGCTTCGGCGCCCATCACCTTCCAGTCCCCAACCCATCAACCTTGTCGTCTGCGTGAATCACCCGAGCTTTCAGCAAACTACGACGCCTCTACAAAGTTATTCCTGTCTCTCCCTCTCCCAGACAGTTCACGTACACTACACAATGTCCCTGTCCCTTGAGACCACCGACGTCGCTCCCGCTCCGGTCCCTGTCCCGGTGCAAGATGGCCCAGCTCTCGGCTCCAAATCGCGGATGCCCGAGTTCAGCCTGGCTGGGAAGGTGGTCTGTGTCTCCGGAGCCGCCCGCGGATTGGGGTTGACGCAGGCCGAAGCTCTGCTCGAAGCCGGGGCCAAGGTGTATGCGCTTGACCGTCTTGAGGAACCCGTGAGTTTGCACTACGAAAATAACCAGCTGTCAATCTGACCTGAGACCCTCCAGTCCCCCGAGTTCGCCATCATCCAGAAACGCGCGCAAGAGGAACTGGGAACAGAGTTACACTACCGTCGCATTGACGTGCGCGACACGGAGCTGCTAAACACCGCCATCGAGGCTATCGCCAACACGGAGTGCCGGATGGATGGACTGGTCGCCGCCGCGGGAATCCAGCAGGAGACCTCTGCATTGGAGTACACGGCCGAGGACTCGAACCGGATGTTCGAGGTGAACGTTACAGGGGTGTTCATGACCGCGCAGGCCGTCGCGAAGCAGATGATTCGCTTTGGGAACGGCGGCAGCATTGCACTGATTGCCAGTATGAGTGGTACAATCGCCAATCGGGTATGTGCCTGTTCGACGTGACTTCTCCCAGTTTCCCCGCTTTTTTTCTTCTGTGGGGTGGGGAAGACCGCGCCACCCAGTCTCCCCCCCTTGTCATCTTGACATCACGTACGTTCCCGCGCTGACTGTTCTGGAAAGGGTCTCATCTGTCCCGCGTACAATGCCAGCAAGGCGGCTGTGATCCAGCTGGGTCGCAACCTCGCCATGGAGTGGGGGCAGTACAACATCCGGGTCAACACGATTTCCCCGGGATATATCGTGACGGCGATGGTGGAGCAGCTGTTTGTGCAGTTCCCCGAGCGTCGTGAGGAGTGGCCGAAGCACAACATGCTGGGCCGACTGTCCACGCCCAACGAATACCGGGGCGCGGCGGTCTTCCTCCTCAGCGACGCCAGCAGCTTCATGACGGGCAGCGATCTGCGCATCGACGGCGGTCACGCTGCGTGGTAGATGTCTGTTCTTGTTGCCTGTTTTCTATGTGTTTCGTGTTGCTGTGTCGCATGGCGTCCATCTGTAAGAGCGAAGCGTTGATTGATGGGGATAATTGTTTACATTGACGCACAACATCTAAAAGGGGGGAAACTAAAAATCTCTCATTTTCCTGTTCAGCGTCACTGGTGTCTGGGTTATTCAACTTTAGATCATTGCAGGGATGTATCTAGTATGACTACATATGTACACAGTGGTCTGACCATAATCTAATGAAGGCTGATCATTTTGATCTGGGGATTATTCATGTATCGTGTTCGCAATTGAGCTCTTGGCTCTTGGGTTATCCCTTTCTAGAGGACCATGCTTACTACCTACTACTTGTACTGTAGATCAACCCACCCACTTAGCGTCCGATCTGGCATGTCAGCCTGGATGCCGGTGCACATGACCCACCCACCTTATCCATTGGCACATCATCTGCCAGATTCTCTAGTACCCGACCTGGTAGATAACAGGCCAAGCCAACCACTGCAAACCAGATGGGAGAAGAGTGGTTCCCCTTCCATCTGGGGAAATAAACTCTGTGCCCCGCACCCGCACTCAGCCTACACATCACTTTTGCCCCCTACCCCGTTATCCCTCCTCACGGGTTGGATTTTGAGCATACTCCAGTCAGGGAGGATGACATCAGCCCCGTATCATCGACGTCACGGAGGATCACCTATAACCGGTAAGATATTTAATATAGTCTATAAGTACCTAGTGTAGGCCGACCCTTCCAGGATGTGTTCGATTCTGGAGAACACAGTGGTCAGTTGGGTTATTCGAAATATAGTAGAATGCGAGCTAGTCAGTTGGTTCAGTGCAGTGTGACCAGACACCAAGGGGATCTCAATCGGTGAATACCGGCGCAACACTGCCCGCTAAGCCCATTCGAGTATATACTGTTAGCACTGTACCCAGCGTCACCCACAGATACTAGAAGTGTTCTCTCCGGTTAAAGCCACCCTCGTTCGTGTTCGTGGCTTCGACCACTTCCCAGACACGGATTTACCCGATGGGGGGTTATTGTCTAGCCCTGTGTATGCACGAATGCATCAACCCCAGATCGAATGTTCCGAGCATATGCGTTAGTGGAAAGGAGTCGGATTGGTGGTGGGTGGTATGTCCAACTCCTTCCATTATGCACGCTGCTGTACATACAACAAGGTCCTCACGTGGATGTGGTATCTATATATCTTTCGGTCTACGCGTGCTGGCTCGTGGGGATCACCTGCGGGTCTGACCGACTAGGTGGAAATCCGTGGAGCGAGGAAGGACACTAGCATGCGGCTGTGGCTGGTTGGGGTCGGTCTTGCAATCCAACTTGAATCCTTTTTGTGTTGTTGATATGGGACCCCGGACATCAGGTATAGCTCTCTGGTCGGGTGCGTATGGTAAGTAGTAACTTGATTTCCAGTGTGTGTGATCGTTAGGGCTCAGGTGATGCGATCGAGTCTGCGGTGGGAATCAATCAAGGTTATCACCCCATGATTACCCAGTCGTAGATTCACAGGGTGTTGTAGGTACAATATACAATGTACTGTACCGGTATAGAAGAGGGCGGGCCTGCGAATCACCAGTAGTTGTGCAGCCTTCGCCTCGAACCCGAGTCTACATCAAATCATCCACGAAACTTCTGGCAATAAGCATAAATGCGCGGACTCTTACTCTCGGAAAAGCCCCAGACGGGAGCTACCATGCCAGGAAGATCCAGATGCTGGGATACCCTCCAACCCCAGTAAAAAGTTGATCATATTCAACGGATCAGTGGATGCAAGGAGCTGTCTAATCCGTTGTCATAATCACTCACTAGGAACAAAAGGAGGAGCAAATGACATCAACAATCCTCGATGGTCTAACGGTCATGATTTCCGCTTGTCAATCTCAGCCCGAGAACAAGCGCGGGAGACCTGGGTTCGACTCCCAGTCGGGGAGATTCCTTTTTTATTTTCCCCCCCTTCCCCCGTGGCTCGGGGTACCTGCTGCGGGAAATATGAGTGTCTTGCTGCGTCTTGAATTGGGGGTGGGGTGTAATTCGAATGTGCAGAGCAGGCATCTACATGCGATGAACTACGTTCTGGATTGGAGCAGCAGCAGCAGCAGCAGTAGCAGCAGGGTTGACCTTCGGCTGCTCCGCTTGCGTACTGCGAACTATGGCCAAAATGCTGTGAGACTCAACTTCGAATTTTCATGATAATAGACAGTGTTCGATTACGTCGCTAAGTATGTAAGCCACCCCCGTATGACAGCTGTCCTTCGTCTCTAAAGGTCTGAGGATAATTGAGCATCAAGGGAGACACTCAGACGTGCCGAACATGTGCTGCATAGCAATGACCTGCACAATATTTTCGCTCAACATGAATGCCACCAGTAATGCACCATGCTGCACTCACAACCCTAAACCTGCAGCTTGAATTCTGATGTACTTTGACTTTCCCTGGGGATTTGGGGAGATTGGTTAATGCGGGGAGTATGATTTGAATAATACAGCTCTATCTGCTTCGTCAGATGTAGCTTTAGTAAGCAGACTAACATAGATGCGCAGAAGGATAACCGGATCCTTCAGAGACTTTTGATACTTGGCTAAATTTTGACTATTTGTTCACGACCCAGGGTCTGAAGCAGCTCAACTTTGTGGATTCAATTGAATCATATCAGGAACCCACCAATCCCACCCACGCTTCGCGGTCCAGATCCCGCTAGATTTTCTCCACTTCTTGCTATCGTCTTGGCAAAGACAACACCCCCCAACCGAACCAGGCAACACTGCGCTGCCTGGGAAGTTAATAGACTCTAGACTTACTCCCTCGGTACACTAGCTATCACAATCCTCTACATATATGGAGCCCGCATCTCTCCATACGTAGCAGTCTCTAGATTTTCCACGCCGTGATCCATCTACCATCCAACTACAATCTTCCATTGGAAGGCCAGAATGCCCTCCCTCCTCCACCTCCCCAACGAGATCCACCTGCACATCCTCTCCCACCTCCACCATGACTGCCGCGCCCTCGCTCTAACCTGCCGCACCTTCCACCGCCTCTGCGACCTCCCCACCCGCAAGAAGTTCCGGCGCGTCCGCGTGCAGCCGGGCAAGAACCTCGACCGCGCGTTCGATCTCCTACTGGCGATCCTCCGGCGGCCGAGTCTGGGCCGGTACGTGCGCCACATTGAGTACCAGGGGGCGGTGGAGGCGCACGTGCCGTACGAGGAGCAGCTAGGGGAGCGGGAGGCGGAGCTGCAGCAGGAAACCGGGATGATGGGGCTGCTGTGGGCGGCGGTGCGGCGGGCAATTGGGGTGGACGAGAGCAATGCAGACGAACACAGAACGAAACTGGCGGCGCAGGTCATGAACATGCTGATGCAGTCGTCCGAGCAGCGGGCGAACGGGAAGTGGAATTATACGTGAGTTTCCTGGTCTTCTCCGCAAGCAAGCAAGAATAAGGTGGGGCTGACGATGGGTCCAGGTATCGAGGTATGCACGGGATCTTTGCGGTTCAGGCGGTGGCGGCGCTGCTCGTCTCGGTGGCCCCGGACCTGGAGTCCATGGCGCTCGTGCAGCCCTTCTTCAATTACACGGGGTTCTATCACACGGAAGGGCGGTTCGCGAACCAGAACCGCGTGGCGTTTCCGCTGGACTACATCCTGCGCCGGGCGAACGGCGAGAGGGATGCGACGCCATTCCTGCGCCGGCTGCGCCACGTCTACTTCATCAATGCGGGCCGCGGGTGGATGGACGACGAGCGCTTCTACACGAGCATGGACTTCCTCGGGATGTTCGCCCTCGTCGACCGGCTTCCGGCCATCGAGACCGTCGGCACTGATGCCCTGTGCACGGACGAGAATGGCAAGCCCGGGCTCGAGCCGAATTCGTCCAACATCAGCCGGATCCGCATCAACCATTCGGCCGTCGACACGATGTATCTCGCGTCGGTGATCTGTGCGTGCAAAAGTCTCAGGGAGCTTCAGTTTTCCCTGGGAGGAAGGGCCTCCTCGGACGGAAGCAGCTCGATGCAGAACCCCAAGACTTTCCTCCAGACGCTTCTCTTGCACAGGGAGACATTAGAGGTTCTTGATGTGGATTTCGAGGCCAACATAAGTGAGTTCTGGAATGATGACGATGAGGACACGGAGCCGGATTTTGATACATACGGCGGACGGTCAGAGGCGCATCATAGCTGGACGGGTGCGCCGCCGGACGAGCTGTGGGACCAGAAGGGCTCGTTGCGGAATTTCACTTCCCTGACCCATGTGAGCCTGGGACTCAAGACTCTGCTATACATGGCTAGAGGGGTTGACTCAGCCAGATCGTCAGACTTCAAGCTGGCCGATCACCTGCCGCCTAATCTGGAGTATCTGCTTATCCGGGGCTACGAAAGAGGTCTTCGCAAGGATCACGACGAGCATATCGATGGCTTACTGTCCTTGAAAGAGAGCGAAGGTTCCAAGCTGCGAGAGATCAGGGGCATTGACGAGTTGATCCCGCACGCCGAGGACGTTGATGAACCCGACGATGAGTCGGCTGCGTTGTGGGAGTGGGAGGAAGAGGAATGGTCAGAGGACGAGTGAGGGAATTCGCGTGTAGAGGTGTATGTAGCCCTCTCTCTCCTGATAAACAGTGGCTGCAGATATCGGGCCGATGGCAGCTCCACCCCATACTCTTCTGTTTCTAACCGAAGGGCGCAGTTCGGTTGCACCCGACCGCCCGCCCAATCATCAAGCTTCATCTTATCATCTTATCCGCATCGCAACACATCAACTGATAAGATTGAGATGTTGCTGCTTGCAACGTACCTGGCAGTCTGTGTAATGGACCCAAACACTTATCGCATCCTCAATGGGTCGCCAATGAGGTCGATGGTCGGCCCAGCAGAGTGGAGGTACGAAAACAGACACCGATTTCGGTGGGGTAAATGCACCATGGCATAGACACCTCCATCCTCGGCTGCGTTCTATTGACTTGGCGCAGCAAACTTTTGCGATGGAGGGGAGGAGCATTATAAATAGGGAGCTGAGACCTTAATCATGAGTAGCTAGCTGGACATACCTTCTTCTAATCTGTATTCCACCGGTTGAACCGGCTTTTCCTTTCCTCAATGGCTCGTTTCCCGCGATCTGCATTAGGCCTGTCTGCGCCATGCCTGATGGGATTGATCGGCTCTGTGGCAGCGCGGTTGGTATCCACCGGCATGTCTGTCACGCTTCAAGACATTGATTACTTCATTTCCCCATATGCCGCTGGGAATGTGACCGTTTCATCTGCTCTGTTGTCCAATGTCCCAAGCGTCAATGGGTTTGCCCCGGTGACTGTCGTGCAGGAGGACACGACCGAACTGTCCTCGCTATCCTCACTCTTTTCCACATGGTCGACCAAGGATGACGTGTTCACGGACGCATTCCTCGACGCCGTGTTTGTCCGTAGTAGCCGGCACAGTTCTGCCAACATCACCTCGCTGAAAGAAGGCCAAACGAGTGTTGTGGTTCCCCTCGAATCCAGATCGGTTGCATCAGGTCCGTACTTCATCGAGCAGACCACCGGCAAGCTGTACCCTGTGTACCGTCTATACAGCGACTTTGCCGGAGCCTTCAACCAGCCTCTTCTGCAGAAGCCCGATGGCACATTCCAGCCTCTGTCGGCCCAGGTCGCGGGCGTAGCATCAGTCACAGTGGGTGTGCCGTCTCGGCTCTACTACACCCCGACCGAAGACAAACCACTGGCCGGCGTCCGGGTAGGCATCAAAGACATCTATAGCCTCGCAGGCGTCCGACAGAGCAACGGCAACCGGGCATGGTACAATCTGTACGGCGAGAACAACGTCACGGGCACGGCCGTCTCGCGGATCATCGAGGCCGGAGGAATCATCGTCGGCCTGCAGAAGCCCTCGCAGTTCGCCAACGGAGAGACCGCCACGGCCGACTGGGTGGACTTCCACGCGCCCTTCAACCCTCGCGGGGACGGCTATCAGGACCCGTCGTCCTCTTCATCCGGGGCCGGGGCCTCGATCGCCTCGTACGACTGGCTGGATCTGGCCCTGGGCAGCGACACGGGCGGCTCCATCCGCGGACCAGCCGAAGTCCAGGGAGTATTTGGCTCGCGGCCGTCGCACGGCCTCGTAGCGCTCGACAATGTCATGTCTCTATCCCCCGTCCTCGACACGGCGGGCTTCCTCACGCGTGACCCGTACCTCTGGGACACGGCCAACCAGGCGCTGTACAGCACCAACTACTCCTCCTTCAGCGGAAAGGCCGTCAAGTACCCCAACACGCTGTACACGCTGAGCTTCCCGACGACCAACGACTCCGCCAGCGACGCGATGCTGCTGGACTTCCAGCAGAAGCTGGCCGCCTTCCTGAACACGACCACCACGCCATTGAACCTGACCGCAGACTGGACGGCCAACCCACCGGCCGAAGCCCCCTCCGACGTCACCCTCCCGACGTTGCTGAACCTCACCTACGCCATGTTGATCAGCAAGCAGCAGATCTCGCTGGTCCGGGATCCCTTCTACGCCGACTATGCAGGTAAGCACCCATGCCCAATAAAAACCGTACCAATCCATTCTCAAACCACCACTAACACCTCCAAAGCAAAACACTCCGGCCGCCTCCCCTTCGTCGACCCCGTCCCCGTCTCGCGGTGGAACTGGTCCGAAGCGTACCCGGCCTCCGCCCTCGACGAGGCCATCACCAACAAGACCATCTTCATGGACTGGATGGCGTCGAACTACCTCCAGCGCGTGGCCGACCCGGAGCAATGCTCCTCGTCGCTGATGGTGTACGTGGGGTCGGCGGGGCCCGAGGCGGGGGCCGCGCGGAACCTCTACCGCTCGCTGCCCGGTGCCCCGCTGGGATGGGGCAATAGTCGCATCTCCAACATGGCCGAGGTGCCGGATTTTGTCCTCCCCGTGGGCGAGGTCGCCGCGTACAGCAGCATCACCAACCACGACGAGAAGTTCCCCGTCACCGTGGATGTGATCGCCGCCAAGGGCTGTGATGGGTTGCTCGTGCGACTGGCGCAGGATCTGCTGGAGGCCGGGATCATTGCGAGGCCGTTGACGGGGGGAACGATGGTGGGTGGGGAGGTTTTGCTTTAGCATGCTTGTCAGCAGGGGTCGGGCGGGGTCCGTCCTTGGTGAGTTGTTCATTCTCATCTGTAAATATGGTTGATATATATGATATTGTGAGTTTGTGGTGTGTTTGGAAGATGGAGGAAGAGATCAGTATACTGTAAGGTAGCTTGAAGGGAGAAGGACTATATAGATAATAGACTTGATACCCGGGGCTCATGTTGAAGACTAAGACTCTTGCTGCTCATGCTTTAGATGTTTCTGATAACTGGAGAAGAATAAATAGTGTCTTGTCTGACGAGTGGAGAGTGAGTAAGGTGATGAACAGGTTGAGGTGGAAGTTGCTGCTGATGAGGAGGACAGGCGATGATGTCTCAGTCGGCAGGTGACTTTTGTCTCACCGCACTCTCAAATCACGGTACATGATATTCCCCCAAAGCACCACCCGGAGTGTCTTCATATAGAAAAAAGTATTGTACAATTGATGTTGTCAGTGCTTTTCGCACACCCGACTAATAGAGCCATGGTAATGCACATCTACCACCCTGGATGATAGAAAAGCATTAGATTTTTATCTTACAGTTCAGGTCCCCAAACCAGTACACCTCTACCGTAGCCCCATCAAGCACAGTCCACGCTAAGGAAAAGAACCTCAGAAGACAAACCACAACCGCCTGACAAGACAGCAACCAAACCCATCCTGGCTTTTATCTTAACCAAGATCCCCCACCACCCCCCTGGCCCCCAACCGCTCCACCACCCCACTCTTCAACCGCAACACCCGCTCGATCTCCCTCGCGGGAAGGCCCTGCCGATCCCGCATGGCCAACACCTGCCGGATCGTCAACGCATCCAGATACTCTCGTCCGACAAAGTCCGACCTTCCCAGGTTGTCCACTTCTTCCTCCGCCGCCTTGGTGAGCCGTTGCCGCGCCGTGACGGTCAACAGGGCTGGATTGGGAGCGGGCGCGAAGGCGGCCGTCGGGGCGCCTGGCCCCCCGAAGGATCGCTGCGCGGGGTTGAAGGTGCTCGAGGGAGAGAAGGTTGGGTTCGGGGTGACGGGGCCGATGCTGCGGAGGGAGGCGGCGAAGTCCGGGTCGCGGCCGTCGATGTCGATTGCTATCTCGCGTTCGGCCTGTTAGCTTTGCGACTTCCGGGGAAGGGGGTTGTTTGCGAAAAGGCGGGTTGAAGGTTTAGGATGAAGGGAAGGCAAGGCAAGGGATGGGGGTAGGCGTACCGCTTGATTTCTCGAGGGACGCTTGCTCTTGGTTTTGCGGGTGGTATGTTGCAGGTCGCAAGGAGCTGGGGTGTGGGTTGGGGCGAGGACTGCGCTGCGGCTGCTCGTGAAGCCTGGGTTGTGGTTGCGGTTGTGGTTGTGGCGCTCGCGGTGCTGATGCGGGTGTGGAGGTGGGAGGTCTGGTAGTGGATGTCGTGGGCTGTTTGGGATATTGACGCCGTGAAGCTGCCGCCGCTGCGGACTTCGCAGGTTTCGACGCTGATGCACCCATGGTGTTGGGAAGCAAGTGTGAGATTCGTTGCAGTGGTTAGCCTCAGCTTGTGAAGACTGCGGCGGATCAACCGCCGTTGCGTCTCTTCTGCAGAGGATCCGATCTGTCAGGCTAACCCGATCGGGGTTATACACTAGCCGCGCGGGTGACGTCAGCCATCTCCGATGTTTTTATATGTGAACTGAGATATGGGGTACTGCTAACGGCTATGAGGTTGGTGTTGTCCTGCGGGATTTTGATAGCTGGAATGTACACTTTCTTCTACACTGATACAACTAGTAGTCATCCGACCACGAGCTAGATGACGTCGGATACACCCCACAACCGATAATGCCACACCCAGACTCTCGACCTGCACCACTGAGTAATTTACCGCAGGCCGGCAAGCCGTCTGCCCTGGACCTCACCGAGAGCACGGCTGCCGCTGACGAATGCGACGGTACCAGCCACCGCGACAGCAGGAAGGATCTGAAAGAGGTTCCAGGAGGTATAGTACAAGAAGAAGATGCCCTGGATGGCAAAGAGGGAGCCGAGGAAGACTGCGTGGGGAAGGGGTGCCGACTTGAAAGCAGTAGGGAGGTGGTTCAAGTTGACGCCGAGGACCAGCCACTGTATCAGAGGAGAATTAGCCCACCATCGATGCGGCAACAGAGAAGAACAACTTACCACTCCGCCCAGAACCGGAAGGGCAGCAAGCACCAGAGCGAGGAAGACCAAGGTGATGACCAAGGGAGGACTCTGAGCATCGGTCTTGAAGATGTGATGGATCTCCGGAAGCTTTCCGTAGCGCGACGACTCGACGGTGGGCACAGGCTCGTCGGGGTTCCGGGCCACCGTCAGCTTGAATGCAGCTCCGTTGTAGGCGTCGGCCTCGCCAAAGGATCCGATCAGGACTCGCGCATCAAGGGGCTCGGAGACGGAAAGGAATTGAACGGGCAAGTCCTTCTGGGTCTAGCATGCACGTCAGCCTTGTTTCATCCGGTCCAGAGTTGCGGGATAAGCACTGACCAGCTCAATTCTGGATTTGCCATTATCCTTCACGCTGAAGGGGTAGGAGATATCCAATCCGGTCTCAGGGTCCTCGAGAAAGAGGAAAACCTGGTGCGCGCGTTTGGCGGAGCGGCCTTCCTGGGCTGTCAAAGTCACCTTCAAGGTGTCGGCAGATCCGAGGGAGACCGGCTTGGAGAGAGCTTTGTTGTCGGGAATTCTGTCAATGGCACAAGTAGATTAGCATTTTGAAACCTTTCCTGTAGTTTTCGCCTTGACAATAATTGTACATACGCTTCCTTGAATCCAGCGCCGACGCCAGCGCCTTTGGTGTGAACTGACACGGTGGCATCAGTGAATCCCCACGCGGAAGCAGCTACAGCGGTCGGCAGGGCGGTCGAAGCCAGCACGGACAGCTGAAGGAGAGAGTGCCACAGCTGCATTGTGATGTATGATTGAGGAGGGAATTGGGGGGGGGAGGGAAGAAGAATAAAACGCAACGCAACGACCGAAAGCAAAGCGCAGGAAACGAAAGCTGGGCTGTGGAGGAATTGATGCGGTCGGCGGAGAGACCAGATGATAGTTAACTACGGGGAAACAGTCTTACTTGGCCAGAAAGGCAGAAAAAGGCCGACCGACCGAGCGAGCGACACGCAAGCCCGCGGCCAGGTTCGGCGCTAAGATAAGCGCCCGGCGCGCGTGCATTGGGGCAAGCAGCGGTCCAGTGACCACCGGCTTTCACCGCCCGCCTGCCTTTGGCTGCGCAAGCCCTAATTTCCCGGCCGTCTCGATGGGAGGTTTCGGCCCTGGCTTTGCTTGCTTGCTTGCTTGCTTGCTCTGCTTGCTTGCCTTGCCTTGCCTTTGCCAAACATAATTCTTTCCTCTCCGCTCCCTCCATCCCCCAAACTTCTCGACTAGGCTTTATCCTGCCACTAGTTGCGCGGTCGCAAGGCTTCCGATCGACTGGAAAGTCGTTTCTTTACCTGTGCGCCATGTCTTTGACCCCTCTCCTTTAGTTCCGCGACGAACCTCCCTGCGCTTGCAGTGCGCCTTGAACGTTCCGGGGTTTCCCTCGCCTCTCCGCCCCAACCGATCGGGTCACGCGGGTTTCTCGATCGCAAACCGCCGCCGCTGAGCGAAATCACTTGCATGCGAAGTGAATACACTATAAGTAGGGATCTCTCTGCGGTGTTGGGTTAAACCAGGCGGGTGTCGTTTTGAGTGTGCGTGTCAGCTTTCCCAGGAGGTTGCCGCTTCCTGCTTTCTTGCTCCGGGTTTACCGCAATCCTCGGTCCTGTCTGGTTTCGCATTTCACTGACAACCACCGCCCAACCTTGCAGGCAAAGTCCAAGCCCAGTCCGACCGTCGCCTTCACTGCGAGACTACAACAACTGTAGCGAAAACCCACCATCAAGCAATAATAACTCATTGTCTATCAGCTCCGTTGCACTCCGAACCGGTGAAAGAAAGCAGTGCTGCGATACTAGGGCTGAACCGGGGCACGATACCTGAACACAAGTGACGAAAGAGTTGGGGAAGTTGGTGAACCAAGCACAGTCAAAAGTAAGAAGAATACAAGAGCGTCCAGTTTGGCTAGGCAACAGTTCATTCACTCCAGAACACTTTGGAGAGGAACATGTGACTTTGGAGGCGGGGGGGTGGTTTATTCACTGAATGCGATGCTAATAACACACCAGTGGTGGGTAGGGCTTCACTGGCCAGGGAACTCGGTTCCCCCGCCGCGTTCTCTCTCGACCCAACAACTCCTGTATGTTGATCCATTTACTCTCTACCTTTTCCCCATCCTCAAACCCGTGCTTACCCATCTTCCAGCGTGAGACTCGACGAAGCTCATCTCGTGCGTCACGTAAAACAACCCGTGAACCTGAATCTCACGCCTCAAATCACTCTCAATCATCTTACTCTTTACCTCCAACTCCTGTCACTACCTCATTTGAAGAATCTTTCCCGTCGGCCAAACGACGCAAAACGCAACGATCTGTGAATCAAACTACGCAGACTCCCAAAGGAAAGGAATCCACGGAGACTCCTAATACGTCTACTTCTAAGGGACCCGTGGTCTCATCTCAAGCCACTGACAGTGTCTCCAAGAGGAGGGACCGAAATCGAAAAGCCGTGACTTCCAACGGTGAGCTGACTTCCAACACCGGATCTCCCAGTGAACCGGCTGTTCCTCAGACCAAACCGCGTCCAGAACAGTCGCAATCAACGTTGCATCACTTTCTGCTGAAAAAGACTCAACCGAAGCGGCATTCTTTGGCGACCACTACTCTCCCTACTTCTACCTCCCCTCGTGTTACTTCCTCTGCTTCTTCTACCCCGCGTGCCTTGTCCACGTCGGCTTCTACACCCCGAGTCACTTCTACTCCTGTCAGTACTCGCAAGGATCGTAATCCCAAGAGCGCTGAGACCCCAAGCTCCGACGTCGCGAAAACTCCTGCGGAGATCAAGACTGAGTCTGCACCTGTGGAAACTGCTACCAAGCACTCCAGTACGCAGGACAAGAATTCATCCAAACCTCAAACACCTATTGCATCATCTCGCCCGTCTACCCCTCTCGTCTCCACCAGCAGAGCGCGCCGTACGGACCGCAAAGCTGCTGGTACTACCAACCCCAGTCGCTTGAACCCAGCCATTGAACATACCCAATCCACTCCGATCGAACAGATATCAACTCCAACCACATCATCCAACATGGGCAACGCCAAGTCCGTCCCTTCCCGTGCCTCCAAGAAGGGGAGCACTCGACCCCAGCGCAGCAGTCGTCGCTCGCTGATTGAGCCCGAAACTCGTAGCCAAACCCCCAACTATCTGAACAGCAACAGCGCCAAAGCCAGCGACCTCTCCTCGGGCGCAGAGTCACTCACCCCTGCGCTACCGTTTGGCCGGGAAATCGCGGAGAGCATCGAATCCACCACCCCAGCCTCTGACGACAAGATCCTGCGGGATTTCGGGACTCCGATTCTCGACGAGAACAACACACCCGGCGCGACTCCTTACGGCGATAGCTTCAACTTCGAATATGACACAGACATGTACCGCAACAACTTTGGCCTCGATGGGACCACTGAGACGCCCGGCTCGCCCACAGGAAGCCTGACCACGGCGACGTCAGCTGGCAACCGCATTTCCACTAGACTGCGCAAGCCGACCATCAAGGCCATGGAGTCGATCGAATCCGAGCGGCGGTTCCGCCGGCCTCCGCGTTCGACGTCGGCTCGACCCGATGGTCCCAAGGGTCCCCCGTTGAGATGGGATGCAGTGGCCTTGGGCATTCAGATCTTTGATTTGGCAAATGCGGCTCTTGCCCCTGAATTCGAGCCTGTCGCGGAAGCGGAGAACTGGCTGGCTGAGCTTCGTGGTGAATATGAGGTCAAGCATGCAGAGAAGGAGAAGGTGCGCCTGGAGCGGGAGAGGCTGGAGAAGGAAAGGGAGGAAAGGGAAGAGAAAGAGAGGGAGCTGAGAGAGAAGGACGAGAAAGAAACCGCGGAGAAAGAGGCTCAGGAAAAGCCAAATGGTCAGGCGGACGTTGCGGAGAAGGAAATTGATGTGATGGAGAAGGATGTCGATATCATGGAGACGGAAGTGGTGGAGAATGGAGAGAAGAACGAAGCAGAGAAGGCGAGCAGCATGCCGGAAATTGCAGAGAAGGCCAATGCAGAGGAGGCCAATGCAGAGGCCAATATAGAGCCAAATGCAGAGCCAGATGCACAGTCAGCCTCCAAGAAGGAATCTGCGGAGAAGGAATCTGCGAAGAATGACTCTGCAGAGAAAGAGAAAGCTGAGAGCGAAGCCGAGAAAACCAGTTCACCTGCGGAGCAACTCCCAAAAGCGTCGAGACCACAGAGACCGGTGCGTGCAACACGCAACAAACGGCCTCTCGCCGAGGAGCAACCCTCAAACGAGACAAAGACCAAGGACAAAGCGAAGGCGAGAGGGGCCAGTAAGCCAACCTCCTCGAGGGACAAGTCGAAGGAGTGGACTGACGAAGACGGCTTCACCTACACAGGCCAAGTCAACAAATTCGGCGAGGAACTGGTGTATGTTGGCGGCGAGTACGAATGGTATCGACCCAACAACACTTACGGGGATGATAAGCTGCCGCTGCCTCCTGTCCGCCTCATTTCGCGCGATCAGCTGGAAAAGGACCGTATCTTTGGCTTTCCCCCTCTGATGGGCGAGAGAAACATCCCACGTGCGACGCACATGCCGTTCACCTATGAAAACGTTTATGAGGAACGAGCGAAGATCAAGGCCCGGGACGAGGCACGCAAACGCGGCATTGAAGTGGACCGGTTCATGCCCTCTGCTGCCATTCACGCCCTGATTGCTGAGCATGACAAGACCTCGAGTGACAAGGACAAATCCGGCTCGGGGGTGGAACACAAGGGCCCGGCTCCGCGCAAGCGCCGCCGTGGCGCAGAGCAACCCACCGAGGCCGCACAAGCCGCCAAACGACGTCGCAAGGAGGACACTCCCCCTCACGCGGCAGACCAGCCCAAGACTCTGCGCATTAAATTGACTCTGAAGGGCGCCGCTGCGGCAGCCGCTGCGGCGGGAAACGGCGGCTCTCCAAATGACTCATCGAAGAAGCGCACCCGTTCTGAGATCGAGAGCGCGCCTGAAGCGAACGGTGTTCCAGACAGCAAGACCCCACAGGGCCGGCCTTCGAAGCTTCTCAAACTTTCCGGCCTGCGCCGTGATCCTGTCTCGACTCCATCCAAGTCGACGGCGACTCCAGCCTCGCCTGGGGACGGGAACAAAAACGCCACTGCTACACCTGCGCCTGCACCTGTGCCTACACCTGCCACAGCTCCCGCCCCCCAGGCTTCGACTCCGGTCACCGAAGCCAGTACCGCAGTCCCAGGAACTACTCCTGGTGGCCGGCCCCGGCGGCGAGCTGCAGCAGCGTTGATGGCGGAATTCCAGACTCATGCCGAGCAGAGGGCGCGTCGCGCCAACGCCCGCAAGAAGGAGCCCACCACCTAGGCGACCGGTCTCTTTCCCTTCCACCTACCGCGTTTCACACACTCAGACCAGTAGCACAACTCCCTCTTCTGTCTGGTTCGCAGTCATTCCTTCTTTACGACTATCGACTTTTCGAAGTGAGACCAGACAGAAGAGGGGGTGGCGGGTGGAATGGAGGGAACTCCGGCCTCGATTACCCCCCACGTCTCATGCGCTGTTATCCACATAATGCATGCTTTGTGCTGGAGTCAGGTCACTTCCTTATTTTGTGTCTCGACCCTGGGCTGCGAGACGTCAACGACCGTTGAACAGAAAGGTTTTCACTTCAAGAACAGTATCGACAAACAATCCGACCACGACGAATTTAGTACTAGCACGATGAGGGTGAAGACCGAAGGCCCTTGAGAGATGAAACGGAACGGTGGAATATGAAGAACGAGCGAAATCGACCCCTGCTGAGGCGGATGGACTTGTCAGAGGGGGCATGAACACAGAGCGGACTGGGGAAGGAAACAGCATCACCTGGCTCCAAGGTTGTCCCAGCAGACCAAGATTCGAGACATGTTACCGGCTGAGCACGACTACTTTGTCCCTTTTATTTCCTTTTTCCTTGCGATAAATCTTGCGAATTAGCTGAGCATAGCGATTGTGTTTCTATCATCATCATCATCATCATCATCATCAACATCGGAGGACGAGGATCATCATGCCATGGAAGGAGATATGGCTTTTGCTGTCGTGTTGGGTTCTGGGAACTCGGGATTCGATCATACCTACAACTATAATCCTCTTTTCTTCCCGCTCTTGCACACTGATGTCTGTACTGGTAATCGGGACGGGTTGCTCGAATACAAGGATTGTAAGCTGAGGATGGGAAACTGGCTGCATGCTGTGATTTGTTGCACGTTGCACGTTGCATTTCGACCTGCGGATGCTTTTGTGTGTACGTGTGTGCTTGTACTTTTAGATTGAATTGGGATAGGATTGGGGGCTCACGGTTCATGATGCATCTTGCGATGAGATGGAGAAAGCTGGAAATGAGGACACGGACACCAGCGGAACTGTATTGCACAGGAAATTGAGAAGGTGCAAATCCATCGAGATCTGAAGATAAGAAGCTGTCGCCAGTGACAGGCGGTTTCAAGAATGCTGCGAAGTGTAGTGTAAAGTGTAGAGTGTAGAGTGTAGCGACTAACCCATCACCATCAACCCAGTTGTTTCCTGCAATGCCTGCCTCAGGCCCCAAGGCACCGTCCACTTCCCCAGAAAAAGAATTTCCCTTCCGGCTGGCGACAAGCCACCCTTGGAAACAACATCAAATCACCATCAAGACATCTGACGCTTATTACTGCTCACTGCTCCTGGGACATCCAAACACAAACCCTACCCTATCCAACCAATTTCTCCCATTCATTCATACTGTTCATCCTTTCCTGCTCTTCCACAAAATAAGGCAACGACGAGGAAGAAAAAGAGAAAGACAATGCCCCCCTCCACTCCCACCTCCCGCACATCCAAACCACCCACCCCCACCCCCACCCCCAAGTCTCACGCTCAACCTTCCATTGCCAAACCCACTCCCCAACGCGCCGTCTTCCCCGAAGCTCACCTCCGCCACACGCCTCTCGCCTCCCGGACCCCAGGAAGCATTGGCCCGAGAGTAGGGCGAGGCGGAGGCTCCCGCCGCCCTCCGCTCCCCGCGAACGATATCCGGCAGACGAAGGAGTATAAAGCTGCCGCTAGGAAGTGTGTGCCCTCTTCTCCCCGCTGCCCTTTGTTTTTTTTTTTTTTTTTTTTTTTTTTTGCTTGAGTTGTCTTGTCTTGACTTGGTTGGAGAGCGCATGCTTGGGGATGGGGTTGTTGTGTTGTGTCCTCCCAGATGAGCATATACTTGCCCCTCTTAGCACTATCACTTCCAATACCCATACCCGCCCCTGCACACGGGAGAGAGGGTGGAAGCTACCTTATCATCAACCCAGGGCGAGTATACAGCACCAGGATAGCAGGACACGAGATAACTAATGGACCAAACCCCCCTCCGCCCCGGGGGTGGCGAAAACAGATGGCTCTCGACGATCGTGGCGCTGCCGATTCTGATGTATACGTCTTATATTCTCTATGAGCGGAGTATGTCACCCTCCCCTCTTTGTTTTGGGTGATGTTCCCGGGAAAGCGGTGTACTGACTCGTCACTGTCTAGCGGTTGGGAATCAGAAGCCGAAGCGGTTGGTTGGAGGGGATGGACAGGGGCAGCAGGGGCAGCAGGGGCAGCAGGGGCAGAGTAGAGGAGGAGGTAGCTGGGGGAATGGGGAGGGGAGGGAATAGATACTATGAGGGCGTTGGTCGTGGTGCTACTAATGTGGGTTGTCTGGTCGAGGAGGGGTGCCGGGCACCGGGTGATGGTGTATCTTGGTGACATGTATATTATTACTTGATCAAGGCAAGGATCGAAAGCGTAAAAAATATGTTTCTGGCGCAGTTTTTATGGTTGTTTGACACCGTTGTCAGGCGTAGGCATAGGCAGAGCTTAGGACTGATATGCAGTCGGCGAAGGATACATCGGTCACTACACAAATTTCTACTTTGGATTACGATCTAGTAGAGCTGGCTTATTCAAGCTGCAGGTAAAGCCGAGATCTTCGTCTCCGCGGTCTCTCATCCTCCGCATCGTATTCTTCGGGTTCAAGATGAGGACGGCTTACCCTCCGCGGTCTCTCATCCGCCGCATCGTATGGCTCGTCTTCGCCTTCAGGCATCGATAGCTCGGGCGCGGTCCATTGGATCTCCCCATCATGGATGTTGCAGATATCGAGGATCAGGCCTCCGACCTCGGGAATGTCGTCGATGAGCCCGATGAATGCAAAGATCCTATTCGGGGCCCCCCCTTCGGCAACGTTGACGTTCAGCGTCGCCGCATGGTGCTCCCGCAGAATACGGGCTCCTCGCCAACGACGACGCTGGGGTTGTTGCAGCGGACGCATGGGGAAGGTCACCGGGTTCTCATCGGTCCTCTGGGTGTAGATGGGCTCCACATCCGGGTGCAAGACCCCGCTGTCCCGCTCGAGCGGGGCGACCGTTGTCCGCGGCGCCGCCATGCGCGCTTGATACTCCGCGTCGGCTTCCTCGGGAGTCCGCAGGAGGACATCCTCGCACGTGTGCAGGACCGAGTCGTGGTCACAGACGCGGTAGGGGTCCACGGGGGGCCCAGTAACGAACACGGCCCGCGACAGGAAGGCGCCCTGGAACCACGCCTCGATAATCAGGTCCGCGGTCTCGCGCGCGACTCTGCCCAGATAGAACTCCGGCGCCGCCGCGCTGACGCCCGGCATGACCTGCCATTTGATCTGCCAGGTCTCGTACAGCCAGTGGTTGAACTCGGTGGGATGGCTGCCGGCCCAGAGGGCGGCATTCAGGGCCACCGCGTAGCGGAACTCAGGGTTGGGTGCCTGGTCGTACCAGCGAGAGTCGACGGGCGTCGAGAACGTGAGCGGGCGCTGATAGGGGACGATGCGCCGCGGGAGCTCGACGAGCCTTCGCATCAGGTGCCGGTTACGGGACTCGAAAATCGCCCCGTCCACCAGGACAAAGCCCGCCACGCGGTAGGTGGGGTCGCTGATCCAGACGTTCCATTTGCGCACGAAGTCGGCCTCGCTGGTCACGCAGACCAGTCGCGCCCAGCTGGCCAGCCGGGCGAGCACGGTTGGGTATTGCTGGACAAAACTATACCCGCCAGGGCAGATCAGGAAGAGCAACCGCCTCGCGGGGCTCTGCTCGGCGTTTAGTCCGTGACGGAGTGGTTGTTCCATCTTGGGGTCAATTGGCGTTGACAAAGTAGGTTGGTCGAGTGGATGAGGTCCCGTGTTATGAGGTTGACAAAAACTCATTTTGGGGCCAGACGGCCGATATATTTATAGACTCCAGCACGGGAAATGCTCTTTCGCTGCGACGAGAGACGCATCAAATCTCCGAGTTCCCTTTGTGTCGAGGTTGAGGATTGCCGACGACGAATATTGTTCGGATTGAACACATCTTTGTTATCAATCTTGAACTTGGATTCCGTCAATTATGTCCTAGAAGCGGTGGGGATTTCAATATACTAAATGCCTTTCAAGGGTTGAAATATGGTCAATGTCAGGTATCTCGTCAATGATACAAGAGATAAAGAATGGGAAGAAAAGCTCCGGTAGCAAGTTGTGGACAAGATGTCCACAATGATGCACAGTCTACCTTCCTAACGAGGAAAGCAAGATGACAATAAACGAAATCGAACTTACCGGACAAGCCCATGGGTTTTTGTTCACTCAGAATGTTGCCGAACCTCTTATCCCTGAAAATCTTAACACGTATGGCTAATGCTGTACTAGCTAAGTTGTATGAAAAAAAGTAAATCGATTTGCTCACAGAGCCCAGGTAGTCCGCATTGTTACCAGTATAAGTGGTTTAGAGATAGCCAAAAAAAAAGCATCAACATCAGGCGAAACAATGATCCCAGTTCCCGCCAGATCTAGCAAAGCTCAATCCTCGCACAAAGTCATCCCGCTTGCATCGGCCTAGCTTATCAACCGCGCAGCCGTGCAGCGGAACCACGCGATCGTTTACTAGCACCCGCACAAGAGGCTCCGGCTGTGCTTTACACTGCATCATCTCAACGTAGGCTCGCGCACCGAATGGAACGGTCCACGCCGCCGAGAACCCATCGGTCTCTTTCATCGACTCCACCTTCGTCTTGGACAACGGTTTGGTGCCGTTGTACAGGCCCAAGGCGAAGAAGATAGGGATCATCCCGTTGTCGTGTGTGAAGTCCGCATAGAGAGTATAGTTCAAGGGGAATGTGGCCGGGCTCGAGTCCAGAGTGCGATTGGTACTTGTCTCGTCATGGACTGGAGTATGTGTCAGACGAGCAATCAACTCATTGGTGAAGCCAACCCCTCGACTAGGACCAAGAGGATTTCCAGCACCGTACCCGTAGTACTTCTCCAAGGAACGCAGGTAGTTGTATTGCTCCCATTCCGTATGACTGAAGAGGTCACAGAACGGAGAGAGCTGAGTCTCCGGCTCGGACTGTGCGATAGTATCGAAGGAGCACATGTCCATGAGATAGACGACCTCTTTGGCCGTGAGGTTCGCTCCGGGAATGTTCTTCTCCAGCCGCTTCAAGATGGGCGGCGTGAGGAGGGCAGTAAAGTTGGCTACAACATCATCCCCCAGTTCGCTGTTCTCGAAGACCGTGCAGGTGCTGGGATCCAGCGAGTTATTAGCGTTGGTGCTTTCGGAGATCACCACATTGACCAAGGGAGCAAGTTGACCGGGAAGGGCCAAGGTGTCATTGAGCTTCGTGTTCTGGAAACCTTGGATGAATTTCTGGCCAGATTCGATCACCCGGCTTGACCCGGATGCGCGAACGAAAGGAGTGCCGTCCTTTGCCAGAGACTCGTAGCGCTGGTAGAACTTGATTCCCGAGTCGACCATCTGCTGCACCCCGAAGGAAGTCAAATCGTCCGACCCCAAGGTGTAGTTGTAGGTCTCCAGGAAGGCATAATCCCCCTTGTAAGAGGTCGCACCGGCCTGAATCTTTGCGATCACTTTGGCATATTTTGCGGACTTGGATGCAGTGGGGTACCGTGCACCGTGGCGGGAGATCACTTGTGCGAAAGTGACGTGGCAGCCCTCAGGGATAGCCGGAGAGACGGACTCCTCCTCAACCGAGAAGTAAGGGGAGTACTGGCCCCAGAGATGCGAAATCTCGGAGAAGCAATTATAGCCCTCATTGACACTGTCGCAGGTCGAGGAGCTCTGCTTGGGGGATCTAACCACCGGACCGGCGGATGCTCTAGCAAGGTTGGAGGAGGCGGTAAGCAACATGCATAGGAATGGGGAGAGTCAGGTTCTACATACCCAGAGAGGAGGTAGAGCGAGAGCAGGATGGTAAAGAAGCCCATTATAACCGCAATCACAGTTTTTCTGTTCGCAAGAAACAACAATTGACGAGGTCTTCCCCCAGCGAGCTGGGGTGGTTCATATAGTCCCTTCATTATTGTGGCCGGAGAGCACCCATGGCTCTAAATGTGCGACACCGGTCGGGAGCTAGAAAGCTAGCACGCGACACTGGTAGCCCACGTGCGAGAATAGAATTGATCTCGAGGAGTGCTTAAACTGCTAAGTGGGTATAGGAGTAGTAGAAACGGGATGTGGTTCGGAGCACAGTAACAGAGTCCTTGTAACATCAGTAGAAGTAGTAAGTAGTACCGGAGAGAGACGGGACCCAGGTTGAATTGGACCATGGCTGTGGAGTATCGCATCTAGGGGGCAGACCACGTGGGGGATTTCCCTTCTTCTGGTTGGGTAGTAGATATGGGTAGATATGAGTGGTAGCTGCCTGAGGACCTCCCGAGTCGTATCTCATCACTGCCGGAATCCTCAGGTGTCGACTAATGGCCACCGGGAACGGTACAGAGGCACAGTACATACAATAATACTCATACTGAATCTACGAGATTAACCCTGATAGCCTTTGTCTGACCATCTGCAGCTCTCGTCAGTCGGTTCCATGCAAGTACGCTTTAGCGGTACGACGTTCCCACCCCCAGTCCATTGTCAAAATAGACCGTCGTGTAATGAAGGTAAAGGTAGTGAGGATCTCTATATGATTCTTGCTTGAATGACTCAAAGCTCATACTAATACTGTCTCTAGAAGTGTGAGGGCTGGCAGAGTCTGAGGTGCCACAACATCACATCAGGCGGTTGGCCAGCGATATAGTGTTACATACATATGCAATCCCAGCACAACCTACCAAGTCTTAGTAGTCCTCCCACGTGCAAGACGAAAGCAACCAACAAAGAAAAGGTAAATCCCAGGAATGTTGCAAAGGAAAAAGATTTTCGACATCCATCCCGATGTCAAGTCGCATCCAGTAAAAATTCAACAGTACACAAGAAAGGTTGAGGAGAAAAACAAATTGCCGCCTTTTCCATTGCTATCATCAAAAGTTCTAAGCCTTCCAGCATGTAAGCCATGTAAATATCTCTTTTTTGCACACTTTCCCCCGTCAAGAAGAAAAGAATGTTACGTCAAATAATGACTCCTCCAACTTCTAAAAAAAACTTGTGAGGATTCCAGAATCTTATACAAGAAAATGTAGGCAGAAGCACATAAGAAAGTGATTGCCCTAACAGAAACGAACGCCCTCGGGGATACTGCCCAAGATATAGTACTGCATGAGGGACTGAGGGCATGTGGTTGATGTCTCTGTGTCCCCTCTCGCAGCCCACAATAGGAGCATTACGAACCCCGTGTCCATGCCCCAGAAACGTGTGCTAATTCTCTAGGGGGTCGCTCAACAGGTACTATGCCCCGCTCTGCGTGCATCGTGCCGTAAGAGGCCGAAGAGGTAGGCCATGTGACAGGTGGCCGTGCCGTCGACAAGGGTATCATCTTCGAATCGGCCATCGAAGTCCTGCTTGCTGCGGACCCACGTGCGGATTCCAGGCTTTCGCGAGTTGCCTCGGGTCCGTGCCAAGCTGCCTTTCGATCTTGATCAGGGGCTGTGAGAAAAGACGTGCGGAACGCATGCGGAGATGTTGGCCTCGTAGGCATCTGTCCTGCAGGTACCAGGCGAGTATAGTGGTCACGGAAGAAGTCTCGCTCGGAGCGGTAGAAGTCGCGCTCCTGAGTCAATGCCCGAATCTCTTGTGTTTGTCTCTGCAGAGCCTCGGCTTGCTTCCTTATCTCGTCCTGCTGCGCAGTGATCTTCTGTTCCATTTGCATTTCGTTCCTCTTGCGGTTGCGGAATCTTCTTGAGGCGTCACTGTTAGCCTTCCGCTTCTCCGCCTGCTGCGACGAGCCCGATTTCGTATCGACGAAACACGGAATCATGCCAGGGGGTGGTGGCTCAGCCGACTCGTCCCCAGGCCGCGGTACTGCCATGGCAGGAGGTAGCCGGCTCGCCGCATCTCCTGTTGTATATGAAGTATTTCCGAACGAAGGTGTGTGATGTGGCATGGGAGCCACTGCTGTTGCCGGAGACGATCGACCAAATTGACTGTAAGTCGATACCGGCGTTGTTGGACTGGTTTCCTGAGAACTCGGATGAGGTGTGTGGTTGCCACTCACTTGGCGGCTATGGAAAGTTGGAGTTGATTGCACCGAGACTGGGGCCAGGATTGGGGCTGAACCCGGGTGAGAGGAGGTCGATACGGGGTGCCCTGGAACAGAGTCGATATAATGGGGCGAGCTGGGACCTCTGGAGTACGAGCTCAGGTGTGATTTTTGAGAGAGTGGAGACTGGGCCGGTCCAGCCTTCAAGCTCAAGCTACCCCCAAGAGGAGGGAATCGAGCTGATGGCGATGCAGGCGCTATAATCGGATGGATTCTGACCCCGGGAGAGGAGGAAAGTCGCTTAGCTGGGTGGAGTGTAGGCGAGGGAAGATGCATCGTCGGCGAGGACGGGTGTCGAGTGTGTGAAGAAAAAGCTGCAGTCGACTGTCCTTCCCCATGACTTTCCCAGCCGTTTTCTGGTTTGATGCTCGGCACCTTGGACGGAGGATTAAGAATCGATTCCACGCCAATGGGACGAGACTGCCCAGTCGAATTCAATGCATACCCCAACGGGTCAGATGATTGCCAGGAGAAAGGTCGCGAACGAACATGATCTGAGCTATCCGAGTCATCGTCCAGGCGAGGTCTTTTCCGTTCGAGCGAACCGCGACTCTCGGACGAACGAGTATCGCCTATGGAGGGAGCAGAAACAGGGGGCGACATGTGCTCCAAATCTCTCAGTACCGATTGTTGAGATGATCCTGGGCATGGCGGGGCTCCTCCTCTCTCCAGGTGAGCTGGAGATTGACGAAGAGGAGCCTGAGAGAAGGAGCCGGTTGGTTGGGCGAGAGGAAAACCAGGCAGCGAATGATATTGGGACGAAGAATGCACCGGACTGGAGTATGGAAGATTGGCCAACACACTGAGTCCTAGGGTAGCCACGGTGACGGAAAGGCTGATTAGGAGCCCAAAAGAAGACGAGAAAAAGGAGGGAAGTATAGGCTGGGCTTGGGTGGTTGAGAAAGGAACACGGGCAGCGGATGTCGTGCGCAATGGAGAATCCTTATACACCCAATCCTTTCGGTTCTGGCTTGTATCCCGTGAGAATGAATTGACCGCGTCAATCAACACTACAGTATATTCTGTGCCCAGCAAGATTTACTCGATTGCCGCCGGATATCGTTGAAATCACCAATGTTCAATGTATGATGTGAGAGAACAAGAAAATCAAGTCAATTGAGAATCGATACCCAGTATCTGTATAGTGGAGCCGAGTTATCAGAGTCAAGGCACGCTTGATAGAAAAGGCAGTGAAAGAAGACAAGTTCGGTGAGTCAGACAACGTCTCGATCAGTGAGGAAAGAAGAAGGAAGTAGAAAGTAAGTTCAAATCACAAGGGGAACGCAAATGATTATGGTAGTGTTGAAGGCGGAGGAGGAGGCGATTAGGATGGTAGTAGTAGGTTGGTAGGCAGGTAAGTGGGTTAGGTATGGTACTAATCCTAATTATTTTTTCTCTCTTATGGGATTGAATTGATTTTATTTCATCTGATTATTGCTAACGGAACGGATCTGCTTCCCAGCACAAGCATAAGTGAGCTGTTGACAGCAGAGAAAGAAGTACAATCTTTTCGGCGGTGTGAAACGGAAGGCGATGTTTGGTAGTGAATAATAAATGGGGAATCAAAATAAGAACAGCAGCAGCAGCAGCAAGCGGGTGTGGGACCCATGGATTTTAGTTAGTTTAATTAGTTTAAGAGAAAAGAAGAGGGAACCCAGAGGCATGGGTTGGGGAATGGGGAGGGGGGCGAGGATCTTGGGTCGACGATGAACAACAAGTATGTAAGAACACTTTGCGTTAGACCAAAGATTATTTTAATCAAGAAAAGAAAAGAAAATGAAAACAAAAAATCAATCATCAATCAATTTAAATAGAAAAAGAAAAGAGGAGAAAACAAAAGAAAAGAGATCATGGCATCACACAAAGAGTGACGCACAGGCAGCTCACGCAGCTGGTAAGGGGGGAGAGAGAGAGAGAGGTGGATTTTCCATGACTGCAAGCCTAACTTGGTCGGTCTGTCCCTACTAACTACTGCTTAGCGACATACATACATGCATGAATACATCCATCCATCCATACATACATACATACATACTGTACAGGCATACATACATACACCGTACATACAGCCTACATACAGCCTACATACAGCACCTTTATATTTTTGATCTTTCTTCTTCCTCTTTTTACTAAATCCTGTTCGGACTCAGGACTCAGGAGCCATGCATCTGAATATACGTGGATCTTGATTATCCACCCGACTAGCTCTACCTCAATCTTGGGTAAATTAGACTACAGCAACCTACTTCCTTGAGAGTTCTAAAGTCCCACGCCCAATTGATGATCCATAAAAACAACTTATGGTGGAGACCACGACACACAGGTACATGCTCATACATATACAGAGTACGGAGTACAATCAACTCAGACAGTCAGACGTATTGTACATGCATGCATGCATAGATACCTGTCTGGGACTTTTGTCTAGTCCGGGTGCAGTTCCAACGATCTAGTCTTCATCCGTCAAAAGTACTTGCTTGGTACCAAAGAGGGAGGAGAAGGAGAGCGCCATCGTGATGGGTCTCGGGGAAGACGGAAACCCTCCCTCGAAACTACGTAAGCGGTAAAAGCTGTTCCAAATTCGGAGGTAAGTATTGATTGTCAGGTGGGAAACTTGAAATCAGAGAGACCATGAAGACAAAAAAATTGTAAAAAAAGAAAAATATTCAGAAATAAAAAAAAGGGTCTATCCAGGCTCCGAAGAGAACAGCATTACCCGGAGCTTCCAGGTTTGAACAAGGCCCCGGGCCTACTCTCTCAGTACACTCACTAGGTATAGTGTACCTATGCTATAAGTTACCAGTTAACTCAGGTTATCTAGAAGTTACCTAGAAGGATATGTCAGTCGACCTATCATTTATCTGGCCATGACAGTATCACCTTTCCTGCTAGGTGATTCATTTCCTCATCACACAAGCTATGTTGATTCATCCGGTTAACTTTGGGGCGAATATTTAGGAGGCTCGGGATTTGTAGAGTATTTCTTTCAGGATCCCTCAGCCTCCATGAAGTCCTGTCCGTCTTGAGAAACGAATCACCCTAACCAACTCCATCGTTCACTAGTGAGATCACTAGAGGCGGCTAACTATGGGATTGGGGATTGGGGACATGCAGGTGAACCGGAAGCTTTTTGTATGGGCGCCCGTCAATTTGGGTCGGTGGAGGTCCCCGAGAGGTCGTGCTTCCCCTAGACTAGCTCAGCAGCAGCTTGAGGGCGAAACTTGCAAGATACCCGCTCGCTCAAGCCGTCGGTCGGGGTGGAAAGAAGTACAGGGCAGGTACCGACCGAGAGTGTGGGATCGAGGAAAGCAATCAAGCGGTAAGTAATGTATGTCAGTACGGAGGACTACACTGTAATATATATCCATCCGTATGACCATTTCACATACTGCATGCAGCCTGTATTATAGCGGTAATCCAAAACATCTGCCGGTTGCCACTTACCGCCTGGGGGAACACTGAGAGGAGGAGAAGGTCGACCCATTGGCAATCAACTACAGATTGGCCCTCGGAAGGATCTTGTCTCTTTGACATCCTGCCTGTCTCACGACGATCTCTGGACTTGTTTGTTGGTGTGCGAATCGAGTCAGTTGCGATGATGGCATTTGGCCTGGCCCCCACTGAGTTTGCCGATGTCAATTGTCTCGTTCACCCCCAGCATTTTGGCCTCGATTGGTAACTAATTCTAATGAGGTAACGTAACAAGCATGCCCAGTGGCTCTAATAGATTCATTGAGGGAAAACGACACAGATCATCAGATGAAGCGAGGTTGGCCATGTCAAAGCGATGAAGACAGAGTGTACTGCCGGACCGTACAGGCTGCTGCACTGGAAAGAAGTTGGTATAGATATAAACAGACACCCGGTACATAGGCCTATAGTACAGAGGTAACCTTTTGCACTTTCCTTCTGGGGCCCGAAGCACTCGGTTGATATCCATGACTACTAGTATCGACTGAATGGCCAAGTGATATTTATTATTGATTGAATGACCGTACCACAATGACCAGCAACCGTGGATAAATGGGACATTAACCCCCCAGCATTCATCCATGTCTATCTATCTATCTACCTCAAACATGACGGAGTAGGAAAAGACCATCTGCTCCATCCTGCCAAAGAAAGCCAAACCAAGCCCGTCGTCTAGTTAGCAGCGGCAAATGGGGCGGACGAGCAGACTTTCTTCCATTCAGGTGGCAGATTTGTCCCGAATCACGATGTTTTGCATGCATGCGGGAAGATAACATACTTTCCAAAGTTCAAGTTTCAAATCACCTTTCAATCCTTCTTTCTGGGCAGCCGGGTCTAACCCCCGACCCCCCCCCCTCTCTCAGTCCCCAATCAGTTCCCCTAATATTTGCCTTCCCCTCATCTCTTTCCGCCAGTGCGGATGTCAGCCGGAGAAGGGTCAGTTAGTACCAGACTACCAGTACTCAATAGCTTGAACTAAAAAAGAAAAATAAATATGGAAGGACTCCATAAACTGTGGATAGTCACCAGAACTCCGATGTCATCTGCTGATCCCCGTTGTTCACCCGGCCAGCTGTCTTGAGTTAAACTCGCGGACCGCATCCTTTGCCAGCCGTGTGACTGGAATGGGAGTAACGAGTAGTTAACCACGATCAAGGTACTTTATGGATGGCTCAGCTTTGGCTAACACCAAACACGAGTCGATTGGGCTGAGCCCGATACTAGGATTGGGATTGGTCAGGAACCTGGAATGGGAAAGTCTCGTCCGTTAAGTTAGTTTGGTTGATTGCACGCAGGCAGCAGAGCAGACAGGTCATCAAGCCTCACGGATCATCCCTCTGGGGTCGACTTCTGAGTGGTCCACGCAGGGGACTGTTGTTGTATTCCTTCCGGCACCGCTGCTGCTCAATTCCTCTGATACTTACACGGGAGACAGGAGTATGTCTGTGAAATCGGGCCAAAGCGAAGAGGAGGCGGCCAGGAGAGTGTTTCAGCTACGTCATTGGGCATCAATCACAGATCATAAAGCTTCTCGAGATCGCAAGGCAATGCTGCCCTTGATTCCTCCATCTACTCTATGAGAAAGAGATAAGGTATACCCCCGACTGTGATCCAACCAATTTGCTTCGTGGTCCGGGATGTTATAATTCCACGATGCTATTGTACTTACTGAGTATATCATCTTACGCTGACCCGGGGGATGATCCCCAAGCTACGGATGTCAATCGTTTCAACACAGCCCACTGCGGGTCGCATCGAGCGAACTAGATACGTCGAGTGTGGTTGCTAAGCTCTTGATAATATTGGACGGCCAACAGCCCGGTCAGCCATCTGCAAACGGGATCTCTCACAGGTGCACCTGCCACCTGGGCTTAGGCATTCAATACAGATTGCATCAAGACGGATTAACTACGGCACTTCCGACAGACAGTAGGCAACAATGCATTAAGTACACTGTGTGTAATGTCCGGATATTGTTTGAAAGGAGACAACAGCAACGAGAAAGAGAGCTCTAGATCTGTCAACCGTATGCCGGCAAAGATCGGTGAGCTGCTTCTGCAGAATAAAGCAGCAAATTACTTGCAGAAAGCCCGAGGTGTTCCGCGGGGACCTGACTGGCTAGAACCCCGTCAGAGAATAGGAACTGTCGATCAATTAGGTTGTCTGTCCACTTGCTTCCTTTTTGTCAGAAAAAGGAAAAACAAATATCGGATTTCTTGTGCGACTCTACTGGTTCATCAAATGGATGCCGTCGCATAGTCGGCGTGTCGAGCATGTAGAAGCCAACGAAGGACCGGACAGAGACGCTATCAGCTCTCGTTCCGGGCGCATTTTCAAGATTTTATCACTCATGCCTTCTGTGAGACGACATCAGACAACTATGAATGCACAAGGTTTTTCATATAGAACAGAGTGGAACCTCGTGGCTCATCTGACTTTGCTCATTTATTTCCTGGCTCTTTTGGTCTGATGACGAAGACCAAGGAAGAACGAGGTCTGTTCCTCCCTTCTGGAAGAACCAGACCAGTTAACTAGTGGTCGTAAAGGGGTTGGCTAGTAGTACCGGGATCACCGTGGACCAGCAAGCTACCCTAGGTTTTGGGTCCGGTCCGGCGCCATGGGAGGTCGTTGAGGTCCAGCCAGCCTCCAAGGTTGAGCCTTGATCTTTCACCTCCAGGCTCCCGGATCCCGAACTCCAGAAACTCACAAGCGCTTGGTTGACTAAATGGAAGGTGTGTGGTGGTAAACTACCTACTGTACGCACCTCGTCATTCGCAAGCACCTGTAGGCGGGAAGTGGAGACCAGATATTCCGGACTGATTGCGATTCATCCGTTTGCTTCATGTCGACGCAGCTGGCACCGGATACCTTCTCCGATTCCTCGTCCTTTTGTCGCCTGCGAGCTCGCTTGGTGTGGAAGCCAGTCTGATTGATGCATTTGTGTTTCCTGGATGCTTCCCGCCAGTTTTCTGAGCACTCTTGAACACTGCTGAGCACACTTGTGGAGTGGGCCGTCCGATCGGAGAACGTGTGCCACGAGAAACATGGCGGACAGGTAGATAATTACTTAGTCTAGTGACTCTAGTCCGTAGTCTAGTCCATGCAGATGGGATCACTTGGCGGGGTTGGAAAAGAGAGTGTGGAGCCCGATCGGAACGGGCTGTGAGGTGGCCCAGAAATATGAAGAGACGGTGAGAAAAACCCTCTGGAGTGATAGGAAACAGCGAACAAACAAACAAACAAACATGAACCGAGGGGTTTAATGTATTACTGGCTCTCTCAGGATCCGGAGTTGAATGTCCGCAACTCAGCAGCAATTTTTCTTATGCAGAGCATAGTCCATTTCAGATAAAATTTCAGTTGTCAATGGCTTTGTTTGGAGCATGTTTACTTTTTTCTTTGTCTCCCTTTCGATTCTTTCTTTCTCCCATTCGCGTGCGTGTTGGGGCTGCCGTTCCCCGCTAATACCGCTTAACTTATCACTTGAGAAGGATCGAGAAAACCATCGGACCAGCAGTGCCCACAAGCCATGGCAGGAAAAGTCCATCGCATTTTCCATTTCCTATCTTGGCTGTGGTCCGCCGCTAAGTGAGACTAGATGAAGAATCCCGGTGGAATGGCATTAGCTTACGGAGTCTGAGTAGTTTGACGACTACTGAAGCCTGGATGGACGTATGTCCCTACGGAGTCTTGCATCGCAGGTCTCCACTTTATTTGTGCATGGTCTGTTAGTGCACATCGAACTCGGGCCCTGCAGCTGTGAAAATTACGAGTATCCATTTTGGCCGGGTGCGTACCCTTCCTTTCTCTCTCCGAGGGGCTCTTTTAAGGCGTGCTGAATGTACAGCCTGGAGCATATTGTAGGTTAGCATGTGGATGTATACACAGTCAGGGTACAGTCATTTCACCGACAGGCAAGCCCCGCGAGATCCACAAACTCAACACAACTTCGAACATACTCCGGAGTAGCGGCCTCTAACTGCAGCCGCGGAAGGTTGTGAGAAGCAACTCAACTCACCTTAGCTTTTGTCGTCCCCGGTTCTCTCGATGCGCTATCATCCATCCCGCTGCTGCGATGGCTCGCAGTAGTGGAATTCACTTATGCTTGCAGGTCGTGCTGACCCGGTCGAGGAAAATAGCTAATCATGCTCGATGGTTGACAATGGGATTCTTGAACCCGTCTGCAGGAAAAAAAAGGGCTAGCCCCGTCTAGATCCCAAGGTGGCACTGCCGTAGCGTGCATTTTCTGTGCTGCACATGCATGCAATAACATTCACACCACCTGTTGGCTTCCTTCCGCTCGATGCTCAGGGCTCCCGATTAACTTTGGGAGCTGGGGAGAAGGGGAGTTCGGGGAACTGGGAATCGCTTCCAATTCGGAGAGGAGATCAGAATCACGCATAGATGATTGTCCCTCTAGTTCACCGTAATTGCTGGGTGTGGTTCCCACTCCGGGGGCTGCACGCTTCGATCCGGTGTTGTCGGCGACCTCTATTTAGGAATTCGCATTGACCGCGATGTCTGCGTATACCTGCATACTACTAGCTACATCTAGAGAAACAAGCACAGTAATTGGGCCCGTCTTTTCTGTGTATCTGCCAGGTGCTTCCGCTGGCCTGTCTTATTGATTTTTAATCACGGGCGAGATCGATCCGGACAGTCTAGATTTACAATGTACTGTACTGTACTTATCACCAGAGGGCTCATATCTTGTTTCCAAGAGTCGACAGTTGTGACTTCTTGAATCCGTTCATTGGTTTGGAACGACGCATGTATGATACCAGGCCATGCACTCATTTGTACTCTGTATTCTACATAAGACTATTTAATCTGAATGTACTGAGGCGTGGATTATGACAGTCTAAAGGCGCATGAGATTTCAAACTGTTGGAAAGCAGAAGGACCTGCAGTACCTGAAAAGGAAGTCGCGGTGGCCGTCGAACTCGGTAGTGTTAGACATCGATCCCTTCTACACACTCTACTTTGCCCTGCTAGAAATACTCATGGATTGACTGACCTCACTTACTGACTGACCGAGTGGGTCTGCTGACTTCCTTCCACTCTTTCTTTCTTTTTCTCTTCTTCTTCTACATCTGCCCCACCCCTTGCATTTATTCCCCCGCATGGAGACGACAACAACAACAACAATAATCAAACAGCATTATCCCTTGTCTCCGTGCCTTTGGTTGGAGAGGTGTAGATGCACTCTGCACATGTCTTTTCCTGTTCTATTTCTGGACCTCGGATGCATTCAACTGACATATTCTGATCAGACTGTGTGTCTCACAGAGTTCGTTCTTCCCATCGCAGCCGGACGCCAATTCCCGTTCTCCGTCCGAGTCGAGTAGGCTTCCTTGGTGACTGCCTGATTGAACGCTTCGAACCAGGACAATCCTTATGTGCCTTCCATACTTGCTCTGCTACACAATGTCGCTCTTCATATGCGGGTCCTATAAACAAGTTCGCGTCTCCATTGTGGCCCCTTCAAAGGGCGCTTGGTCTAAAAGCCTACACACAGAGCAGCTCCCCGTCAAAGTATACTTTTTTCTACAACTCTTTGAATGCTAGGTTATCACCATGAGATCAGTCCTGGAAGCGGAACTGATTCTTTGGCTTTCCTCTGACACCGACATCCACGCAATAAAGCCGTCCCCCATACCGGATAGAGTTGGGAAGCTGCTCATCGTTCACATCGTCCTTGGCAGTTGTGATAAAGAGCTCGGTCCCGACAAATGTTGGACAAGTAATGTTTCGTGTAGGCAGGATCACTTCGCCAATCACTTTTCCCGCCGGCGAGATGCGTATGATCTTCCCGCCGCCATATATGGCACTCCAGAGGCAGCCTTCCTCATCGATGGCAAATCCATCGGGCTCCTTGGGCTCCCCAATATCAAAGTGAACCCTGCGGTTGCTGATTGCTCCGGTCTTCGCATCGAAGTCGAAGGCAAAAATCTTACCAGTAGGGGAGTCGGTCAGGTACATGGTGTCATCCGCAGGGTTCCAGCCAATCCCGTTGGGGATCGTCAGCTGTTCAACCATCCGATGGAGTTTCAAGTCGGGATCTAGCCGGAACAGTACCCCTTCGTTGGTAGGCTTCTGGATCTTGGGGTCATTCATGGCCCCGGCCCAGAATCGCCCGTGGCTGTCGACTGCTCCGTCGTTGAAACGCATCCTGTTTTGATGGCGTTGTCGATGAGTCAGATTCACGCCTTCGAGTTGTGCAGATCCCGACTTCTGACACCTACCTGTGGTCCCTGTCTGGGTCGTCCCATGCTCTGCGGATATACGACAGCTTGCCGGTGTCGCGATTGATCAGGGCGAATCCATGTTTGGCGGCCGCGACGATCTGGTCCTTGTGGGAATCTCCGGCATTGGCGATGTTGGCAGTCACCCTGCAGTCCCGACCCGCGGGTTAGCCTCGAAGCTGTGCTGGGAGTAGACACCCTGTAAGGAAGGCTATCGGACAGGCGACGCACCCAATGGAAGCAGACGTGTCCAAAATCCGCAAGGAGTCTGGCCCTTCGGCAAGGTTCAAAGCGTATAATTTCTGTTCCCAGATGTCGACAAAGCGAAACTCATTCCTGGTCTCATCATGGAACGGACCCTCCAATAAAGTGCCTGCTATGTCGACGTACGGCTGGATCAAGAAAGAAGAGTAAGAATCATGCTGTTATGCTCAAACCCCACATGGGCCATGTTCATTCGCCCGGAAAAGGTCCAGTTCTAAATCCGCGTACCTCGGAGACCGTCCATCTCTGGAAGGCTGACATTCTGAATGATCGACCAACAAGGATTCTGAAGTTTTGGACAATTCAGTTTCGGGAGCACCCGTGGTCTGAGCTGTATCGGAAAGTTATGGCCGGCTTTGGATATATGTGCGACAGTTATTGTCAATGGAGAACAACATGTGTTGGGAGCGCACTGAGGGGAAGATAGGGAAGGTCGACTTGAGTGTGACGGCTGATCAGTTGGTGCGTGGCACACGGTTGCCAAGACAAACCCCACAGGAACCTCATTGAAAACGCGATTATTTTGCTGTCCCGCTCCTTCGCCAGCAGCAGCAGCAGCAGCTCCTCATGGTCAGTGGGTCGAGCTGGGTCAGCCATCCCTGTTTCGACTTAGGGCCCCAAGGCCAGAGGGCGAGGGGGGAGGGGAGTGGATAACTGCCCATCGGGCCACCACTTCCGTGCCAAAGCAGTCGTCGACGGTCGAACACACCGATTGCTAGCACTAAATAACACACACTAACTGGATGGCATCTATCGATTCCGACTCGAATCGATCTAGAGTCTGGGCCCGGGAATTTCTCCAGTTTTGCTGCAGAATTTGCTGCGTGTCGTGCCAATTATTAGCGTCTACTTCTAGGAATCCAGAAATATGTCCGCGTCCATGGCCTCTAACGGTCCAGAAAAGGAACATGATGCATACATGCGCCCCTTCGTCTATTGAGCGATTCGAGCCCTCAGGTTTCCGGAGTGGGTATATTATTTATTGGATATTCACCACCAAGCATGTCCCCACCCATTGGAGCTATCACCTGTCAAGTGAGTTATCAGCTACCTTACCTACGGTATTTACGGTACCTGTAGACGCTAAATTACAGGCAGCCCTGTCACAACCAAACGTGGTCACTCAGAATGGTTTTATGTGCCGAGAAAAAGCAATTCTCAGGGAAGGTCAAGATTTGGAATTGAATGAAAGGGACTAACTCCCCAGCTATCTCTGAAGCACGAAGGAAAAGTACATTATGTACCCACCAACAAGACCGTTTGATTCTGAGCAGGCAGCGAATGTCACACCATGTTACCGGCCCAGACCCAGTTGTGCGCAGTGACAGGATGCGGGCAGACTTCCCGTGTTCCGCCTCAATTTGTCCCAAACAAGGCTCCTGGTGGAGTCTATCTTGGACGGGCCGATAACTGCGGACAAATAGGAAATCACCCGGCTGCTTTCCCTTGGGGCTTGTGCTATGCGGCAGCTTGCTCCCAGCGCTTGAAGCAGTCTGCGTGACAGCAAGCAAGGCGAGTCCCCTCAATGCCTCGAAAGTGTTCCATGGACGCAGACACGGCATATCCGCCCGCCCCAGGGTCCCAGACCTCGGGACTTTGAAGGGAAATGTTTACCAGTTTACCTACAATTCAGAGGACGAGGCCCACCTAGTGTACCTTTCGAGCCTACAGCCGTGACCGCGACCGATTACGAGTGGTTTTCTTGCATTGGTCCCCGATTTGTGGCCTGCGTCTGGGGTCCGTGTCATGGCCGGTCCATGGAATGTGGGCAGAGCTCCAGGCCAGTCCCGCCATGTGTCTGACGGCGAAAGGCGGATCGCCCCAGATAGGCAAGGTGAGAGATATAGTGGAATGGTTGAGCAGCTGTTGAGCGCCTGAAATGCTTCCACAAAGTTCCTCGGTCCTTCGGGGAGGGAGGCCGCGCTAAGCCAGATGATGGACCACCTGCTGGGTTTCTGTTCATCTAGTCTAATCGCCCTGGTTGGTGAATCACAGCCCCGTCACTCAGCCATGTCCAGCTGGTTTAGCAGTGGTGCCGTGATCGGGTTCCGACGACTCAATCCACAGTGAACGGATTAAACTTGATCTCCAGCCCTCTGGGGTGATCGTCGCTATGATGCTAATCATGAACCCGAAGCAGTAGAAGGGCGAAGTAGACTGAGGTCATTCTGAATCAATTCATGGGGCCCGGGGAGTCTTTGGGAAAGGCTCTATGCAGCGCATGGCCAGCCGCTGCATTGATTGACGGTCGGACAGATGGAGAGCGCCCAACATTGGGTCGTCCGGCGCACAGTAGACAAACCTAAGGGCGCAACCTTAATGAGCGGTGGTTCATAGCCAGCACCCGGCGGGGAATGAAGACGCCAGCTCAACGGCGATGCATCACCTAAACGGACAGGGCAGTACCTGCAGGAGGCAAACACGACTGATATTTGAGACAGATAAGTTACAAAGTGGACCACTGAATCGCGCTGTCTGGGAGCGAGTGGAAAATGCGGTGTACAGGCCACCACTCAGTCATGCCCGAGAAGACAACACTACCTATGTTACCGCACTCTGGCCTGGGAATTTTCCGACCGTTGCGAATGATGAGGGATCACATCGATTCTGGATTTGTGCAGCTCTGGGGGCTCTTCGCCCTCTCGTTTGACGTTTCGATGTCCAAAACCGTCCAAGCACCATCCTGGATACTTGAGCAGCAAGTCACCATTTTAAGGGCGAGCCCATTAGGCCCAGGCAGCCTCACATGATCGATTCTTCATGCATGACAACGCAGCTCACATGGGGGTGAGGTGCAGCAACTGCAGATAGGACTTTGGGGAGGGGAAAGGGTGTGGAATACCCTGTCAATTCGGTACGGAGCTAAACGTACCATGTTTTGCAAGCTGTATTACCGCTGTATGGTAACTTACCGTCATCATACCCCCAATTTTCGGTATGACATCTGGCTCGATTGATTGATTGACCAAACAGCACTTAATCAGGGTATGACGACCTGACTGATTCCGATCCAGTCAGGCCCACTTTCATTGACCGGCTCGACTATGAGATCGGGGGCCCGCAAGACTGGAATCATGGCGTAGTCATTCTCAACGAGTTCGCTGCACCGTACAACCGAAGCTTGCATCAAACATAAGAGAAAATACGGAAAAGAAAAAGCAGGACCCATATGGTTACGCTGGGCCGGGTCACTCAGATAGGCTTGATCTGTTTGTAAGCAAGACAGTGCGTTGATTGCGTCGAATCGAGAATCATATCCCTCACCCCAGTCGGATCCTGCCACGACATACTCCCTCCCATACACAACAGATGGCCAGATGACTAGTGTCCTGAGATATGCATCCAGAGGCGGGGAAAGGGTGAGGGGCAAGCTACACATGCGTGTACCCTCGCCGTGAGTAGTACCTGGGTCGGTCAGATAGGTACCTAATTCGTACCCTATGGGGGAGGGAGTTGCTGAAGTGGCAAATCAGAGAGGCCCACTGAGATAAAAATTGGTGGGAGAAGTTGATCTTATTGGTGGAGGAGGCGGTGGATATCTGTGTTCTTTTGGGAATTTCATGCATTAGTTCAGAGGTGGTTCAGAGGTAGTTCAGAGGTATAGTTCGGGCGTGTTGGGGAGAGGTGTTCTTTAGACTTGAGGATGCACGGCTTACTCCTTGGTCCGTAGTGTAGCAGGACAGCTGGAGGACTGGAGAAAGAGTCGAATGCTTGTCCTTGAATGGTCACTGCAAGACCTCTCTCTCGTGCTTCTCTTCTGGGAGTGCTGTACATTCGCAAAATAAGGAGATGGTACTTTTTACCTCTGCTATGGCAACGTCATATGCTGTTTATAGACTGCAGTTGGTCGGTTTGGACAGTTACTGTGTAGCAAGTCGATTGACTGCCTGAGGCCCGGAAGTGACTTCTACTGAATACCAACTACCTTTCCACTGAACGATGTCCAGTAAAGGAAGAAGCTCAAGAATGAACCACCACTTCCAAAACTACTAGAAACCGGATTGATATCTATATCACCCCTCGAAACTCAGACCTCAACATGATACTACCAAGGCTTTCCGCGCATGCTTGCTCCAAAATTGGGCTCCCTTCGCTGCTGCATCGGCTTAGAAGGCCATTCGAAGGGTGCTTGTTGGGTGCGCGCGCGTGGATCTCTTTTCTGCTGTGAAGATTAGGGGGGCTGGGTGGCTGTTGGATTTACATTTATGCTGTTCATGCATGTACCGAGTAGATGCTGGTTGGGCTATACATGCAGCAAGATGTGGAAAGGGTGGCGGATGAGGATATATAAGGGGGGGGGGGGGGGGGCTTCCCTACATCTCTAATCTACATGTCTAGTATGGAGACGTGAGTGTGTCCGTCCGGGGTCCTTGAAGCTGGGAGTATGTCATCGTAAGGACTGGATGGAGCTGATATAGCTTGGTTCTGTGAGACAGTTGAGGCAATGGTATGTCTGAAGAATGGGTGATGCTGGTTGTGTAGGCTGTTGCTCTCTTCCTCCCTGTGCTTCGGAGTTCTCGGTGCACGTACAGCGTGAGGATATCGTGATGAAGAAGCTGCTTATAATTTAGACTAGCGCGTCTCTTATCTTGCAAGTCGTAGGCATATCCGAGAGCTGGACCTCATTCAAACCAAGTGTATAAATATAAAAATGCATGCATATAAGTCTACAACTCCAGCTTACCTCTTACCAACATAACTTTATCCGTACCCAATAACATACTCCATGTTCATCACCTAGGCCTAAACAAGGCAGCGTTCACCAGTCTATATTGTGCAGACTTAATCCGCACCAGCATAACCGATCACCCCTGAGATTACACTATGTAGCTTACTGCTTCTTGACTATGTGCAAATGATGGTTCGGTGGCCCCTAAACGATTCAAACCCAACCGCGCAAACGCGAGAACTCACATCACCTACAGTATACAGTATACAGTGTACCGTTACTGTACATGTACATGTACATACACACACATACACATGTATGCATGTAGTGCAGTGCAGCGCAGCGCAGCGCAGCTTATGCATGCACGCATGTAAGTACAGTACAGCAACAGTAAGCATCTATCTTGCATCCTCTTTCTCGATTCTTAGGATTGAGGCTCGACAATTGACTGTCCGTTTTTTTGGGGGGCTACGGTGGGTTTGTGCTGTGGGCTTTTACCCCCCCCCCCTTGCTTCTTCCACCATGCATCAAAGAACTTTTTCCTTTCTGGAAGTGCTTTTGCATGCTTGGGAAGGAGAGTCTGGGTTGGGGAATGAGGGGCGGTGTCTTGTACTTCGTACTCTTGATACTCTGGATGCATGCTGCTGGACATGTTCTCTTTCTTTGTTCCTCCTCCTCCTCCTTCTTCTTCTTCTTCTTCTTCTTCTTCTTCTCTTCTGTTGGTCTATTTTTTCGTTGATTGTTGCTTTTGGGGTTGGTTTGGGTCTGGGTCCGAGGTGTTAGATGATAGATGGTAACCTGTTTCTCAGTCTGAATGTCTGTGTGATGCGATGAGGAAGCTGTGATCCTTCTATTCATCTGAGTCAGGTGGCTCCTGAGCATGAGTTGGACTGCTTGACCCGCTATGTGTGGAGCAGAAAAGGATTGTCATAACCTTGGGGGCTCGGGTCAAGAGTACTGGGTACTGGGCACTGACTGAAGGGTGAATTGCATCAAGGAAGAAAAGAAACCAAGACTAGAGCTGATCAGAGCTCTCGCCTTTTCCGCTTAGACGTGTTGACGTATGTATCGGTTGGATTTCCACTGTGCTGTACTTCCATTCCCTATGTACACTACCATATATTGGGATCCGGATCGCATTCGTATTCTGTACCACCACCACCACCACTGCTACTAGTAAGTAAGTGTTAGCATCTCAGGGATGCATGTCGATGAGATCCAGCCCGCCACACAGGTGGGTTCGACGTAACGCAACGCAACGCAACGTAAGCATGCAGCGGATGGATTTGCGAAGGGGATCTGCTCGGCGCTGCTCTTAGTATTCATGCAGGTAGCCCTTGGGTCGTGTAACTGGTTCTCTTTTCTCTGGTTCTCTCTCTCTGTCCCTGTGTGTGTGTGAGTGTGTGTCTTTTGATTCTGGGTAATGTAAAAGCGCAGTGCATAAGGCGTGGCTTTGAGTTGGTTACTGCCGTCGGTGATGCTTTCGCCTGCCGTAAACTTGGTTGTGGATTGTCTTGTTGTCCATTCCATTGTAGGCATCGAATCCGTAGCCCGCGGCGTCGATGCGGGAAGATCTTGCATGTCGGTTCGTATACGTATACGCAAGCTTAGATGATCTACCGTGCAAGCATTCCGTTCTTTTTTGTCGTCTGGTGTTTTTATGTCCTTCCAGGGGTTGCAGTATGAAATATAGATTAAAATCCCACCCTTGGATGGAATGGTCGAATTCTCAGTGACTACAGAGTGCGCGGGAAGAAGACGAACGACATCGCAGATTATCGACTGTCTCCTCAGGTCCAATCACAAGACGATTTGCAATAACTGGATAAATTATGATCAACCGATCTAACTCGGCCACATTTTTTCTTTCTCCTCCAGTTGATATCCTCATGGCAAAATTTCTGGTTCTGCTCCCCCGGACACGAATGTGCTGTTCAGTACTGTGCAGATCGAGGCAAGACACTCGTGTGTTCGCCAGTCATGCTGGGCTGGTCACGGTCACTGTGAGGGGGACGGGGAGAGGGGTTATTTGTACGACCTTGATGATCTGGCTGCCTCTTTTCTTTTCGTCTTGTTGTTTATACGGCCTTGCGTTTGCATCAGAGTCAGGACTGAAGGAGGCGATAAGAGCAAATTCCAAATTTTGCTTGTTTGTTGGGTTGACTTTTTTATTGCATTGTTGATTTCTTCTCGTTTTTTTATTTAATCATACAAGGGAGCAGCTGATTTCTCAACCCTACAGCTTGGATCCCATGTTCACGTGAATGGCCTTGACCTGCGAGTAAGCCTCCAGACCGGACTCGCCCAGTTCGCGACCGATACCACTCTGCTTGACACCACCGAAAGGAACGCGGAAGTCACTGTCGTTGCTGCTGTTGATCCAGACCATGCCGGCCTCGATCTCCGAGGCGACGCGGTGGGCGCGCTCGATGTCCTTGGTGAAGAGGGCGGCGCCCAGTCCGTAGGTGCTGTCGTTGGCGCGGGTGACCGCCTCGTCCTCGGTCGTGAAGCTGGAAATGACGACAAACGGACCGAAGACCTCCTCGCGGTAGATGCGCATGTGGTCCTTAACGTTGGTGAAGATGGTCGGGGCGATGAAGAAGCCCTTGTTGCCGGCGATGTTCTTGTGGGGCTCGCCGCCCGCCACGAGCGTCGCGCCCTCGGACTTGCCGGCTTCGATGTACGACAGGATCCGCTCGTACTGGGCCTGGCTGACCTGGGGGCCCTGGAAAGTGTCGTCCGCGAAGGGGTCGCCGACCTTGCTGGTCGTGGCCACCTCCTGCTTGAACAGGGAGACAAACTGGTCGTAGACGGATTCGTGGACCAGGATGCGCGACGTGGCGGTGCACACCTGGCCCTGGTTGTACATGATACCGGTATGCGCCCACTTGGCCGCCTGCTCGATGTCGGCGTCGCCGAACACGACCAGAGGCGACTTGCCGCCGGTCTCGAGGGTGATGTTCTTCAGCGTGCCAGCGGCAAGCTTCATGATCTCGCGGCCGGTGATGGTCGAGCCCGTGAAGGCGACCTTGTCGACGTCGGGGTGCGTGACCAGCGGGCTACCGGCGACGCGGCCGTAGCCGTTGAGGATGTTGACCACACCGGGCGGGAAGCCCGCTTCCTTGATGAGCTTGGCCAGGTAGAGAATGCTGAGGGGGGTCTGTTCTGCGGCCTTCATCACCACGGTGTTACCGCAGGCGAGGGCCGGGCCCAACTTCCATGCGGCCATGGCCAGCGGGAAGTTCCAAGGGATGATCTGGCCGACCACGCCGATGGGCTGACGGAGAGTATAGGCGAACTTGGCCGGAGTAGTGCTAATGGTCTGGCCATGGATCTTATCCGCCCAGCCGGCATAGTACCGGAGACAGCTAAGGACCTCACCAAGATCGTCGTTCAAAGAGACGGAGTACGGCTTGCCTGGAAACGGTCAATATCACCGCCGGAGCTTGGATTCTGCTGCTGCTGCTGCTGCTGCTGCTGCTGCTGGAATAAGGGCCACCTACCGTTATCCCATGTCTCGATAGTGGCAAGTGTCTCCCGGTGCTGCTCGATCAGATCCGCCAGCTTCAGCAACAAGTGGCCGCGCTCAGTCGCAGGCAGCAGCTTCCACGACGGATCCTTGAGAGCTTTCCGGGCCGCCTTGACGGCGATATCCACGTCCTCCGCATCAGCAGCATAGACGGAGACAATCTCCTTCTCATCGCTAGACGTTCGATCAGCACAAGCTTCCGTCGTCGCATAAGGGTTCTTGCAGGAGACCTACGAAGGGTTGATGGAGGCGAGCTTCTCGCCCGACTTGGAGGGAACGAATTCATTGTTGATGAACAGACCGATAGGCTGGTCATACTGACGCCCGTTGGGAGCAGTCAATTGCACGCTCACGTTGCTGCTAGCCATGGTGAATGAGGTACTGTGGAGTGGGTGGTGGGGCAAGAGAGGAGATAGATTGCGGCAAGGAGTGGAGAGAGGAGATCGGAGAGATGCAGCTGGAGAGAAGAGGGGAAGCTGACGACAACCAAAGCGGGGAAGTCGAAGTCGGGAGGCGATGAAGTGAGGGGAGAGGAGGGGGAGGCGTGGCATTGACCGGGGGGAGAGGAAAAGAAGGAGTAGAGGACAATCGAAGATGGAGCCTGTGGGATAGAGGGGAGGTTGACTTTATAATAGCCTTGGGAGGAGGAGGAGCATTGAGCTTAGTTGAGCTGGTTAGCAGCGACGGAGGCTAACGCTAACCTTCTTGGAGTCCCCGCAATTGCTTCCTGCGCCCTCTGGGTTCCTGAGGCTTCAACTTCAGGCTCTCCATCCCCGCTTGAGACGATAACAACCGCATCCCAACGAATCAGCGTTGCCATGCTTGAGCCAAGTTGCCCCTCTTCGGATAGACTTACTCTTCCCAGTTATTAACTCAACTACTAACTTATTACTTTAAGAGTACATCAACTAATAAAATTGTTTTATGTTTCAAAAATAACAACCACAATCACAATCGGATTGACAATGTCCCCAAAGACACAATCCCCTCAGAGTCTTGACTCGTACATGCAGTTTGCATTGGGAAAATCCAATCATCGTTATTCGCAGTCCTATCCACTTCAACCGCGGATGCGGCGGAACCTCCAGCAGCCATCATGCATTGTCAAAAGGCTGCCTCGATTCACAACCACAGTAACAAGAAATCACTTCTACAAATTACAAATCATAGGGTCCACGAAAGAAGATTGATTGTATTGTAGAAACGCCATTGATTGTACAGAGACCCGGCTTTACCGACGTGATGTTACCCATAACCCGAAACTTCATCCCATAAGCTGCTCTGAAAGGACATCAATAATTTCACCATTTTACTCGCTTGGTTGCGGCGCTTCTTCGAGCTTTTCAGTAGAGGTACCCTTAGGAGAGTCAGTCGACTCAGTCACTTCAGTCGCTTCGTTGGCGTCGTTTGCTTCGGTCGCCTTAGCCGTCTCAGTCACCTCAGCCGTCTCAGTCGCCTCAGCTTCCTTGTCTTCGGCTCCCTCTTCTTCGGCAAGCCCCAAGATGAACTCCCATTCCTCGGGTCTCACAGATGACACACTCAGCCGGGACTGCTTCAGCATTTCAAGGTTCGCCAGCGGCTTTCCAGGAGCCATGTTTTCCTTAAGCTGACTCAGAGGCACGAGGTTCTTGAATTTCCGCCGGAACTCCACACGGACCGCTTCCCACTTGGGTTTCTCGCGCTTCGACTTGGCGTCGTAGTAGGGGTGGGCAGGGTCAAAGGCCGATTCTGAAGTTACATCAACGTCAGCCAACCATCTGGTACCTGGGCTAGGGCTTCTCACCATCGACAAAATGTTCTTCCACAATCTCCATGACGCCGGCAACTCCGGGTACTCTGCAATTGGAATGATAGAAGAAGGCCTGGTCACCCTTCTTCATGGCCCGCATGTGTCTCTGCGCTGTTCAGAAAGTAAGTTACTGATACCTGTGCCAAAGCTCTCGCTCACTACTCACCAGACGGGTTCCGTACACCTGTTGAAGTGTTAGCATTGAGACAGGAAATTGGGTCAACAGCAAGGCAGACTTACCATCCCAGGCCTCTGGCTCCGTGCGGTCGCGAAGATCATCGATAGAAAACTTGACATCAACACCCTTCTCCAAACGGCTCTCAGGCTCAGCCTTCATCAACCAGTACGAGGGTCCCGAAGTCGCCTTGACTGGGGTAGGCAACTTGGCCGAGACAGCAGACTTGACTTCTGGCGATTCTGTTTTGGTTTGTTTGGGGGTCGACCTGGTGGTGCCATTCCGTGACGGCGTCGGCGTCGGCTTAGGCGAGGACTTCCTAGGCCTACCCCGGCCGAAAGTGCCGTCCGATTTGGGTGTCTTGGGCTTGGAGGGAGTGGAGACTGCTGCGATTTAGTTGGCGGTTCACCATGGACGGACTAACGTTGTGTTTGCCATCGACTCGTCTTTAGGCTGGGCAGTGATACGTCGTAGAAAGCAGGATTGCGCGCAGAAAGCACTGACCAGAGTTGGGGTCTTTGCGAGGCCGGCCGCGACCTCGTTTGGGGCCATCCGGGCGCTTGGGAGTCGAACCCTCGGGGTACTTCCGGGGGCGACCTCTCTTTCGTTTTTCGCCGTCGGCTGGCGTATCTGGCGCAACCTGCACGTAAGAAAGTAATGTGTTAGTTTTGATGATGGGGAATGGTTTGGAGAAGCAGAGAGCATTTCCATTGGCGGGCGACGCGCACGAACAAAAGGCACGGGCCGCCCCTCATCGCGCTCCTGCTCGCGTTGGAGCTTGAATTGTGCGGTGGGAAGGGATGAATGGATGGAGTACGTACTCTCTTGGCAGCTGGAGCACTCTCTTCGGCGATGGACGCGCTCTCCGACTTCCGCTTACGCTGGGGAGGCATGGTGTGCTGTCCAGAGAACAGAGAGGAAATGTGGGCGAAGAAAGCCAGGACAGTTGATTGAGGAAAGAGAAAGAAAGATCTGTGGAAGAGAGACCAAAGATGAGCGAGGTCAATTGTATGAAGAGAACTAAACTACCACGGTCAACCAAAACACAGATGGCAGAAGGAGGAAGCAAAGGCGGGGGAGTGGAGGTGACTTGGGGGAGGGAGGAGGAGGAAGAGCACGTATAGGACCGAGACAGAGGCGATCGCCGTGACACGGAAACTCAGACGCGTCTAAACACACCTTCGGGAGGGAAAGCCAGCGCCGCGCGGGCGGGCGGGCGGGCGGGCGTACTATGTAAGTTTAGTTACTGTACGGAATAACTACTGTACCTACAGCATTCACCGCCCGCTCCTTATCCCGGACCAAGCAAACAAGCAAACAAGCAAACAAACTTCCCTTCTGGCGCGCAACTCCACCGTTCATGAGTATAGTTACTTAGGTAGTTACCATCCAATTTCATAATTTGGTAGAAGTGTTGCAGTGTCTGGCCTAGATACATCACCTGAGTCATTCACCATAGACAAATAGACAATGGTCGAAAGCTCCTGGTGGTTCTTGAATCCTCAAGGTCGATTCTTTTACTGCATGTAATGTACGATCATGACGATAAGGAGCGCGACATATACTTCGAGCACAAGTCCAGTGCCTACATTATACGCAGTTTGATGCAGCCTACTCTGATTCACAACACTTACATACTGACTGTAGGACGACTTTTCCTTGGCTATAAATCCAATAACAAATCATAGCGTTGCACCTGCTAGCGCGCCATCAATGGGATCCGGCACATGGTGGCTCAGTTTCGGGACTACGCCTTTTTCCAAACCCCATTCCCAATCACAGAACACACCTTCCATCGAGAATCATGTATGGAGGAGATGTCTAGATATGGGTTGAGGCTGAGAATAGAACACTTATAGAAGGGATGCAATTTCCCGCATACTCACATGCCACAGCACCTCATCGAGGCGGGAACACCTGATTTGGGCTGCCGTCCACAGTGCAGGCATCGATGGGGTCATTGGAGCCAAGACTTAGCAAGATAAGCGTGATAAGCTCATCCCAGGCTACAACTTGCACAAAGTATGGGATCCATGGCTTCTATATTGTGTCAGCCTGACTGCACTTGACCGTGTTACCAGAGGTCAATCTCAAGTGAGTGAGTACAGCCATGAGCTCTACTACTGCTACATCCGCAACTGATCTATGCGGCGACAGTTTATTCGGTCCGGTCATTCGACCAGGTTGTCGCGGAGGCTTTGACTTCACTGCTCTATTCGAGGCAGCCATCTTGACTATCGCCCCTGCTGCGTGTTTCCTACTTTTATCACCATTCAGAATCTTCCAGCTTTACAAACAATCTCCTAAAGTTATTTCTTCTAGTCTTCGTCTCCCAATCTTAGTATGTGGACCCCCAGATGCTTATCTGAGCAGGTTGAGGACTAACCAAGCCTTGAACCCAGTCTCTCGCTGCTATCTTAGCAGCCATACAAATTCCCCTTCTCGCACTTGTCGCAACCGAGCATGCTCCCCAAAAGCATACGTTCCTCGCGGGTGCCATTCTTGAACTTCTGGCTGCCCTTGTCCTCGTGGCTGTTGTTGATCTGGAGCATGTCCGTTCCATCCGGCCGTCATTCATAGTCACTGCCTACCTGTTCACAACCCTGTTATTCGATATTACCCGTGTACGCACCTCATGGTTGTTATCTGGCAGCCGCTCATACTCCGCCTGTCTTTCAGCATCCCTCGCCATCAAGCTAGTCTTACTGGTACTTGAGAATATCGATAAGCGGAAATGGCTTATACCAAGCGAGAAAGCCAAGTCTGGAGAGAGCGTGAGCGGACCGTTCAGTCGAGGGCTATTCACATGGCTAAACAGGCTCTTGCGAAATGGCTACTCGATCATACTCACAGGCGATGCGCTGCCCACCATCCACGAAAAGCTCCAGTCTCGTGATCTGTCCTCCCGATTTGCTGAGTCCTGGGCAGGCTGCAATCAGAGTCGCAAGAATGCTTTGTTCCTGGCTGTTATTAGATGCCTGCGATGGGAGATAGTGGGAATCGCGTTCCCCCGTCTCTGTGTAGTGGGTTTCAGCATTGCACAGCCATTTCTGGTGGGGAAAATTGTGACCGTTCTGGAGCGAACCGACTCTCTCGCTCGGGACATGGCCTACGGTCTAATTGGAGCTACCGCGATTGTCTTCGTTGGGGTTGCTGTGAGTCTCTCAAATAGGGCCGGGCATTCGGCGTATCTCGTGAAGCGAATGTTTCGTTAATCCAGCTCACTAGGTGTTCACCGCGAGCTACCAGCATCTAGGGTACCGCGCTACAACTATGCTACGAGGTGGCCTCATGGCTTTGACTTATGAACACATGATGAATCTTCCACTGGGCACCACAGACGAATCCAGTGCCATGTCACTTATGGGGACTGACATCGAGATGCTTGCCGAATACTTCCTCTCTACAGTATGCGAGACATGGGCTAATGTCCTACAGCTGGGCCTGGCCACTTGGCTCCTGCAAACCCAAGTAGGTGTTGTCTGTATTGCTCCTTTCGTAGTGGTAATACGTAAGCCTTTCCATCCGAATCACATGGGTTTCGTTCAGAATATGACTGATCGTTCGCAATAGTCTTCACGGCAGCGTCTTTCGGCATGGGAAATGCTGTCACTGCCAGGCAAAAGACATGGCTGCAGGCTACAGAGAAGCGCGTGAACTTTACCTCCGCTATTCTAGGATCTATCCGGAACGCGAAGTTCCTTGGTTTGTCCGAGATTATGGGAACCATGATTGATGCTTTGCGTGAGGAAGAACTCACTATCTCGAAGCGATTCCGCCGGATTCAGACAATCCGTGTATGCATGGGTATGTATCTTCTCAGAGCGCTATAACTAAAACTGACGCAAAATGACTCAGTAAACCTTCCATCAATCGTTGGTCAACTTGCAACATTTGCAGCGTATGGTATAGTAGCTGCAGTAAATGGATCCGGGGGATTCCACGTCTCGCAAGCCATCACATCACTTTCGTTGGTTAACTTACTGGTCAATCCGCTCCAGCAACTTCTGCTGGCGATCCCGGATACATTTGCATCCCTCGGATGTTTGCATAGAATACAGGACTTCCTCAGGCAACCGAGTCGCGTTGGTGAGTGTTCTTGATGTTCTCCGTTCAATTCCCAAGGTTAAATCCAAAGCTTATGTGCTTTTCACAGAGAAGAGGAAGTTAGCTCGGCTGCTATCAAGTCCAGCAACTTCGTCCCGAAGTCGATCTGGTATTGAGCTCTCTGCTCTCTCTTCCCCCATCACTGGCTCTCTGTCAAAGCAGGCCACGATGCATATGTCCCTGGAAAATGTCCGTTTTGGATGGAAGTCCTCACCACTGGACAAATCCGGCGTTACCCTTAACTTCGAGCAATCTGACAGAGGAAATCTCGTCACGATTGTCGGTCCCGTCGGTAGTGGGAAGTCCACCTTTTTGAAAGGCCTTGCCGGTGAGACGCCTGTACTGGATGGAAAGCTCGTTATCAGCCATCCGGACATAGCATTCTGCGAGCAGATGCCATGGCTTGCTAATGCATCAATTCGGGATAACATTGTGGGCGACAGCGGATCATCGTCGTTTGACGAAAGATGGTATCACACAATCTTGAAAGCATGTGCGATCAACCTGGATATTGGGAGAATGCCAGCAGAAGACCGGACGCTTGTAGGCAGCAAGGGGGCGAAACTGAGCGGAGGGCAAAGGCAAAGAATTGTTCGTTATTAAACTGCCTGATAAGGACTCGGACATAATCCCACTACTAACATCGACAGGCCATCGCACGAGCTCTCTATTCTCGCAAACGCATCGCTTGTTTCGATGACGTTTTCAGTGGTCTTGACAATGTGACTTCCCAGCAGGTGTTCACTAATGTCTTTGGTCCGGACGGTCTGCTACGTCAGGTGGGCTGTACTGTTTTCCTGGCTACCCACAACAGTAAGATTCTTCGTCGAATGACGGCCTTATAATTTCCAAATGTGGAGTGTCTGCTGATTTGAATACAGCTCAGCACCTACCGCAATCCGACTTTATCATTGTGCTGGGCAATGATGGTGAAGTTCTTGAGCAGGGCACTTATTCCCAGCTTCGAAGTCACATGGGAGGTTACATTAACAAGCTTGATCTGAGCACAGGGCAGCTAGGTGACCTAGGAGCGGCTTATACTGTTCAATCACAGTCTGAACTCACGACGACGACTGCAGACACTGGAAACGCCTCGGATTCCTGTGATGGCAATCGACAGACAACCGACACTTCTGTGTACAAGTACTACTTCTCTAGTCTGGGTTGGCTGAGAGTAGCCACCTTTATGTTTTTGTTGACTGTCAATTCAGCCGTTGGCGGATTCCTCTGTGAGTCCTCCCCTCTCTTACTTACGATATTCTAGCTGTCATAAAACGCTCACGTCTGAGTAGACATTTGGGTGGAACGTTGGTCGAGTAGCAACGACAGTGCCTCAGGCTCGCGTTCAGGATATTGGCTGGGAATATATGCGGCATTGGCCGCGGTCGAAGCAGGCTCCCTTGCGCTTGCTATATTGTGTGTTCAACCCTCCTTCGTCTCTATATTGTGTGCTGACAGTAGATGCAACTGTTCAGCTGGACATGGGTCATTATTGTCCCAGCTGCCTCGAAACACCTTCATTCCACTGTGCTCCGCGCTTGCATGAGGTGAGTTATGATTTCATACATTGGGCGAGACTACTGTGACTGAGAACTAACCCCTTCAAGTGCTCCCTTATCTTACTTATCAAATGTCGAAACTGGAGCTCTTGTAACTCGCTTCAGCCAAGACATGCGTCTGGTAGACATGATTCTTCCCCGTGGGTTCATCTCTTTAGGATTCCGTAAGTATACAATTCATGAACAAGGTGAAACGAATTTTATATTGACATTTTTGAACTCAGAGCTCTTCAGCGCCCTCGCTCAAGGCGCCATTACCATCGCTTCCTTGCCTTATATCGCTGCGGCTCTGCCATTCCTCATCGCGCTGCTGGGCCTGCTTCAACGATTCTATCTTCGCACTTCTCGCCAACTGAGATTGTTAGAGTGAGTCTCAGCTGTTCCGTCTTCATTTTTCTTCCTGAAGCATTGGCTTCCTGGATGCCTTGATTCCGTCGTGCTGATTCACTTCAGAATCGAGCTCAAGAGCCCCTTATACACTCACTTCATCGAGTCTCTTTCTGGAGTGACCACCATCCGCGCCTTCTCATGGACGCCCGTGGCCGTGTCTAGGATGCTTGCTATGCTTGACACCGCCCAAAAACCTTATTATCTTCTCCTGTGCATACAACGCTGGCTCTCACTGGTGCTGAATCTTATAGTAGCTGCTCTAACAGTCATCATGGTCGGAATAGCCGTCGGCGTTCGTGATCATGTCAATCCAGGTCTGCTAGGTATTGCTCTCGTGTTGATGGTCGAGCTAGGCCGAGTTCTATCGGAAGTGATCCAGAATTGGACGCTGCTCGAAACATCGCTGGGTGCGATTGCTCGGATCAAGTCGTTTTCCGAAGACACCCCCACTGAAGAAGACCCGACTCTTGAGGCCCATGAGCCACCTGTGGGTTGGCCCAGCTGTGGTCAAATTGAGTTTGCTGATACGAGCATTGCGTATGGCACCTCCGAGTCAGCAGCCGCTGTGCTGAGCGACATCCGCCTTCAATTCCGTGGTGGGGAGAAGATTGGGCTATGTGGTAGGACTGGAAGGTCAGTTGCAGTGTTTCCGAGCATCATCTCGAATTCATTCAGACGTTAGCTGACCGCGAATCACTACACTCCAGCGGCAAAAGCAGCCTCGCACTTTCTCTACTTCGCCTCAACGAGGTTGTGTCTGGCCAAATTCTGATTGACGGACAAGACATCTCCCTCATCTCCCGATCTTCGATACGCCATCGCATCAGCAGTCTCAGCCAAGAGCCCTTCCTATTTCCAGGGACCATCCGGCAGAATGCGGACCCGTTGAACGCTGCTACGGACGCGGACATTGTTGATGCTTTGCGCTCTGTTGGAGTGTGGGATGCACTGGCGGCGCATCACAAAAGCTACAGCCATGACGAAGAGGTTCTTGGAGTCAAACTAGACGACAGCATCTTGTCAGAAGGCCAGAAGCAGCTGTTCTGTCTGGCACGGGCTCTGTTAAGGAAGAGCAAGATTCTGATCCTCGATGAACCGACGAGCAGGTATATTCCTTGTTGACTCATCTCTGTTGTTCGGCTTTCTCAAACGCTGACCCACATCCTGCATGCAGTTTGGACAAGGAAGCAGATGCTCGAGTGCAGAAGCTCATCCGCGAGTTGTTCCAAGATTGCACGGTGATCATGGTCGCTCATCGGATTCATACTCTACTCGACTTCGATCAGGTCGTGGTGTTGGACAGCGGACGGGTTGTCGAAGTGGGACATCCACGCGGACTAGCCCGCAGACCTGATGGGGCTTTCGCTAAACTGTTAGCTTTTGAGGTCTGAAGTCGACTGCTTCGATGGGTTGACGACCTCAGAGCAAGTGACTAGGCAAGTAGATATGCGCGTCTTCAGATCAAGGGACTATGTATAAAGGTTATCGGAGGGATTCTGAGAACTTTCACGTGTAATTCCATTATGAATAGGTAGGTCCCAGTGCCAACTGCTACATACTATATCAAGTAAAGAGAGAGTGCGTTGCCCGGCCAGTGTCCAGACTCCACGGATAATCAGTCCCATGGTTCTTGTTGATAAGCCCCTCCTTGCCTGAGCGGGACTAGCGCCAAAGTCAGCCATCAGCCATCAGCTCCCCCAAGAATGAGCTCATCCCCCACCAATGACTGTGTTCTGCCCCAGAAGCGGTGGCAGATTGCGTGATCGAGGGGGGTTCCAGTGAGGTCGGCTCCCTCCAGTTCCAACATGGAGGGGCAGTCACCACTCTAGCACTGAGGGGGAAACGAGAGAGTGTCCGAATTCGGGGATGTTGGCCACGGCACCCGCAACTATTTAGCCTCTCTTTCATCCTTCTTCCCCCCCTCTGTTCCCCTCGTACCTACCTTCTCACCACTCCCATCCGCTTCCTCTCTCCCTCCATAAATCCTTACCTTCTACTGTACCATACCATTCACAATGGCTCAGGATCGTGCTCCTCCGTAAGTTGACCCATTGCTTACCTCAACTGTTCACAAGCTCGAGGTTGGTTTGTATAGATCACAGCAATTCTGACCGGCTCTTCTCAAATAGTCTCCGTCTCGGCTCTGAGGCCCCTAACTTCGAGGCTGACTCCTCCAACGGCCCCATCACCTTCCACGACTTCATCGGCGACAGCTGGACCGTCCTCTTCTCCCACCCCGTGAGTGATCGGAGTTCGAACTATATTGCTAGGACACCCGTGACTAACCAATGCGGCCGTTGGAATAGGATGACTTCACCCCCATCTGTACCACCGAGCTTGGTGCCTTTGCTAAGCTCGAGCCCGAGTTCACTGCTCGCGGTGTCAAGCTGATCGGTCTGAGTGCCAACGGCACCGAGTCCCACCACGCCTGGATCAAGGACATCGACGAGGTCACCGGCTCCAACCTCAAGTTCCCCATCATCTCCGACCCCGAGCGCAAGGTCGCCTACCTGTACGACATGGTCGACTACCAGGACACCACCAATGTCGACTCCAAGGGTATGTATCTGGTTCTTCTGAGTTTCATTCTGGCTGCACATCCGCTAACGGAACCCCAGGCATGGCTCTCACCATCCGCTCCGTCTTCATCATCGACCCCAAGAAGAAGATCCGTCTCATCATGACCTACCCCGCTTCCACCGGCCGTAACACTGCCGAGGTCCTCCGTGTCATCGATGCTCTCCAGACCACTGACAAGCACGGCGTCACCTGCCCCATCAACTGGACTCCAGGCGATGACGTTGTCATCCCTCCCCCCGTCTCCACCGAGGAGGCCCAGAAGAAGTTCGGCGACATCCGCATTGTCAAGCCGTGAGTACCCTTTGATCCCCGGCTTGTCACTTCTTGATTTTACTAACTTGGGACCAAAGTTACCTTCGTTTCACCAATCTGAAGCAGTAAATCAAAAATGTCTAGGTCAGCCAAAGATAGGCAGGAAATTTGCAGTGATGCAGTCCGACTACAGGACTGGTGCTGAGAAAAGGAAGACAGATCTGATACGAAAGTTATGAAAAAATATGAGATAATATTTTATACCCGATGATTCCAGCCGAGGTAGCAAGAAGTAGTTCGAGCCGGCTGCAGGCAGTTGATCTCGATGTATGCAGGAACCCAGCTTGACCAGTAGTATCTGCTGAAGTCTGTGGTGTTCCTGCAGGCTGTACAGTAGGTTCCTGGGACGAGCTGCCAGTCCCCGCTCACAGTCGGAAGGGAGGATTGGAGCCATGGTTGGCCGTCTGGGTCCCTCCGGGTGGCGATAACAGCATCAGATCGTTGCTGTGTCATCCTGCATAGCTCACTTCACCTTGTATGGGGGGAGAGTGCGTTATTTCTGGAATTAAGAAGCTGTGGACTATCCATCAAATGTTGCCATTCTCTCGAGGCTCCATGTATGTGAAATGGGGGCCAGTGGTTCGTATCATTGAGGAATGTTTGAGTAACCACTGCATCGGCTGCCAACCGCTGAGCTGAGCCGCATTGGAGGACAAGGTGGCTGCGTGGTAGTGGACTGGTTGTTAGTATGTGTTGGAGGGTGTGGGAATTCGAGGACCCATCCATGCGAACTGTGTAGATGGCATTTGTGATGATGATGAGATGAAACTACTACACAACCAAGTAGTTATATAGTAAAAGAGCAATTGACTTTTCATGTGGAAGGTCTCTTGGGTGCCTGGACCGTAGTTGAGGGACAGACAGACCGCCTTCCTTCCTGGAATCAATCCTTCTCCTCCTTTTCCTTTTCCTTCTCCTTTCCCTTTTTTTCCCCACCCGCCTTTTCTACTCAGAGGGTCGCTTCTCGCACTCTCAATCCTTCTTATTCTTCGTTTTTGTGCTGAGACGGTTGTGTTGACTATTGCAGCATTGGTTATACCTTCACAAATATTGTCTATCTCATTGATAAGGAAACGACTGAATTATCTGGTGCCGTTCTCCTCCGCAGCGGGGATAAGTAGTCACCGATAACTTACCGATCGATTTCGACTTTCCGCCCGCCTGTGCCCTCCACCCCCCCCCTGATCATCCCTCCTCCGGTCGCACTGCCCCCCCAGTCCCATTTAGACGTCGAAGATCACCCGACCGCTTTCCCACCAACGTTGCTGTCAAAATCTCTTACTAGGTCTGTGCTGCTGTGGCACGCAAGGGTGGCGTCTAACCCTCTTTTACGACTGTGATGATCCTCGATCGCCTCGACCCTTTCCCTTCCTCTCGTTCAACGCCATATCCCCGGAAAAGCAATTCCTGACTCTGGGTACCGCAAGCGGGCGGCACTTTCTCCTACGATACGCGCAAAGACTTACGATAGCGACAAAGTTTTACTGAGTGGTCTCCTCGATTATAAGGCGCTCACTCATCATCTTTCCTGCGGGTTGAAGGTAAACAGACCTCGGAAATACCCTCATTATGATGTCCCGAAGCCAGTCGAGCCTGGGCTTCTTGGATACAGGCAGAGACGACCCATCTGCGACGGGGATCTCGCCTCGACTTCAGCAAGCCCAACAGCAGTCGCAATCCTCCAACTCCGGTCCGATCAACCTGTCAGGCCTGGTATGCAATGTCCGTCGGACCACCGGCCGAGAGCCGCACCCTCTCGTGGGCGCAACGACTACCATCTTAGGCGATAGGCTATACGTGTTCGGAGGCCGGGTGCTCTCCAAGAGTCGTCCGCAGTTGACGTCGGACATATACGAGCTGGACTTGATCCGGCGTCACTGGACCAAGATCGAGGCGACCGGCGATATTCCCCGCCCGCGGTATTTTCACAGTGTTTGTGCCTTGGGAGACCATAAACTTGTGTGCTATGGCGGTATGTCGCCTGCCTCAAACGTGTCCAAGGACCCTGCTGCCGCGAGCGGGGGATCGGGGGGTCAGGAAGCTCAACCGGAAGTCGTGGTCATGTCAGACATCCACATCTTTGACGTGCCCACTCGGACTTGGACCCGCGTGCCAGCCATCGATTCCCCCCAAGGTCGCTATGCGCACTGTGCGACAATTCTGCCCTCCAGCGCCCATTTTACCTCAGCCACCGCACCTCTTTCGGCTATACACCATAACCCGGCGTCTTCGAACCCGCACCAGGGCACGATCGGAGTGGATATTGATGGGTTTGGGGGTGCCGAGATGGTCGTGGTCGGAGGACAAGATAGCTCCAATCATTACATCGAGCAGATCAGTGTCTTCAACCTGCGGAGTTTGAAGTGGATGAGCACCAGCACGCTTGGCCGCAGCTGTGGTGCCTACCGCAGCGTGGTTGCTCCCCTACTGGGTATGAGTGTCTCCGAGATTGGCTCTGCGGCGGAGGATCGAGATGCACAGGAGCCCATTGAGGACTCCCAGGTCGAGGGTTGCCCAATGCTTATCTACTCTAATTACAACTTCCTGGATGTCAAGTTGGAGCTTCAAGTACGCTTGCCTGACGGTCGCTTGGTCGAGAAACCCATGCAAAGTCAGGCCTCGCCCCCGGGGTTGAGGTTCCCCAATGGAGGCGTCATCAACGGTCATTTCGTTGTCAGTGGTACCTATTTGACCTCCTCGAAGCAGGAATATGCTCTTTGGGCACTGGACTTGAAGACTCTCACTTGGGGTCGAATCGATGCTGGCGGCTCGGTCTTCGGTCAGGGTAGTTGGAACCGCGGAGTTCTATGGTCGAGAAGAAATACCTTTGTTATTTTGGGCCAACGAAAACGCAGCTTGGTGGAAGATTATAACCACCGGCGTATCAACTTTTCACACGTGTGCATGGTAGAATTGGAGGCTTTCGGTCTCTACAACAATGCGTGCCGGACTGCACCCACCTCGGGCTATGTCTCCTACAGTGCGCCATCTGTCCCGGCTTCTCTCCAGTCGAAGCTTACCAAACTGACCTCTGGTGGACGACCGTTCTCTGCGGCCTCGGACGAACTAGGTCGTCTCGCCCACTCGCTACCTGAAATGGCCGACATGGAGCTCCAAGCCGTGGGAGGGGAACGCATCCCCGTCAACTCGCGCATCCTGACGCGCAGATGGGGTCCCTACTTTATTCAACTACTCCGCGACTCCTGCGATGGGGGAGTCTCTGACTCTGCTACTCTTCGTCCTGCGGTTGCCATGTATCCCAGCCGCAACTCAAGTATTACCATCACCCCCTCGATCGGCCAGAACAGCAACTATTCCAACGCCAGCACGCTTGTCAGTAACCGCTCCGTCACCTCTAAATCATTACTAGCAAACCTCGAGATACCCTCTGCGCATTCTCTATCGCCTACCGCTCGTCCCCGTGTACTCTACCTACCTCACACCTACCTCACCCTCCAGGTCCTTGTCTACTATTTCTACACGTCCTCCCTGCCCGCTGTGGGCTCCTCTCTCTGCACCCCCCAGATTCTCTGCTCCCTCCTCCAACTTGCCCGCCCTTATCAGGTCGACGGCCTCCTTGAAGCCACGGTCGAACGCCTCCACCAAATGCTTGACGGTCGCAATGCTGCGGCTGTCTTTAACGCGGCCGCCATGGCCGCGGGAGGAGGCCGTGGGACAGGGTTCGCCAGCGGGCTTGGTGGCACCTTGGAAACCCTGAACGGCGCTCACGCGGCCGCCACCGCTGCCGCGCAAGACCCCTCAGCGCTGACCACCACGACCACCAACACGACCGCCACCACGCAACCCTCCTCAGCGGCCCAAAGCCACCTCACCTCCGACTCGTCCGACACGGAACACGGCACCACCGCGTCGGCCGCCCTCTCGACGGCTAGCAGCGTCAGCGGCGTCGGGGCCACCTCCACCTCGCGCGGTATCCCCCTCCGCATCAACACCAACATCTTCAGCCGCCGCCAGCGTCACAGCGACCGCGAGCGCGCGCGTGAGCGCGAACGCGAGCGGGAACGCGAACGGGAGGTGGAGCTCGAGCGCGAACGGGACCGCGAGGACTCCATCAGCAACGCCAGCACCGCCACCTCGGCCTCGGCCTCGACGAACACCAGCTTCGACCATTCCGACTCGGAGTACGGCGGCGGCGGCGAATCCGCCGGCCGCGCCCGCTCCTCGTCGCATCACCGCCGCAACACAGACGCCGAGCTCCGGCCCGAGCGCGAGATCTGGACCGGCGACCCCAGCAGCGTCATCGGCCTGCAGAAGCGGGGTCTCCGCGGGCTGATGGAGGGCCGCCGGCTGCGGGAGCGCACGACTAATCCCACGCCCAACGGCGGCAGTAACGGGGTGAAACCGGGTAGTGCGGCGGTGAGCTTGAATGGCAATGGGAATGGAGTGGAGTAGTAGTGGGCCTGCAGCTTTTGGGGGTGTACGGTTTCCTACCTGTCTGAAGATCTTCAGTCTGAGAAAGCTTGAGCGCGAGACAGGGAGAAAGTGTGTGCGATTTCCAAATTCAAGTATATATTATATCTAACTTCACTTGGATGGGATATTTTATTTTGGGGGGGCAGGAAGGAAGGAAAGTTGGTAGGGTAGGTAGTAGTTAATGATGAACGATGCATGACAATCTTCTTCTGGATTCCCGCTTGTTTTGGTTTTTGTGTTTTGTGTTTTTTTGGGGAGGAGAGTGGATGGCATTTGTTGAATTGAGTAGCTGAGGACCGAATCTCATAATGAGCCAGGTGGGTTGATTTCAGTCGCATGGATACACTGTGAAGATGTACGGTTCCTACTGAGTAAGATAGTATTGGGTGGAGATTGGGTGGAGATGCCCAATTGCAGTGCCCTGGTCGATTTTCCGGAAATGGTTGGTGCACTGCCTCAGGAATCAACTATGGCTACTACTATAAGGTAACCAAGGTGCCGAAATTGAAGGCACCCGGTTTTAGAATCCAAATATCACCCACGAATCGTCTTCCATTCTACGCCGTAACATACAACTGCAGAAACACAGAATCGAAGATGGAAAGAAATGAAAGAAGAATCTCGTTCATGAAAAACATAGATAAGAAGTTCTTAACCCCTCAGATGGACATTACTTCGTGCGCTCGACAGCACCCACGCCTTCCAGAATAACCACTGGTCCTGACGTACGCTGACGCCCGTATCGCCCAGATCCTCGGGAGTGTAGGTGCGCAATTGCTCCAGGGTCGCGCGGTCGAAGGAGCGGCGCGTGCTGCCGCGCGGCGCGAACGACAGGGAATCCACGTTCAAAACGGCGTCGCGCGAGGGGGAATGGGGCGTGGGCTGTACGACAATGGCGAGTGACGTCGGCGTGTGGGAGCCACCGGCACCGTTGCCGTTACCGTTGCCGTTGGTTGCGGTGGGTGCATGGTTGTGATTGTGGTGGCCGTGGGCGTCGAAGTGGTTCGTGTAGTCGATCTCCCGGAGATCGAGGCGCTCGAGGTGGTCCATCTCGTCGTGGAGCAGCACGAGGATGTCGCGCCAGCGTCCGCCCGGGCGGAGGTAGATACCGGAGAGCCGAAGATCTCGCAACGGTCGCCGATGGCGGCGGATGAGAGCCATCAGCTCGTCTGAGCCCAGGCGCCAGCCTTGGATGCTCAGCGTGCGGAGTCGCTTCCATTGCAGACGATGGAAGATGTGCTCGAGCGGCAGGGCGATCGGTGCATGGGCCGGATAGCCTAGGTGGATCGCGGTGAGGTTTTTGGCGGCCAGGAAAAAGTCATAGAAGACATTGGATAAGGTGTCCATGCGCGTGGACAGATCCAAAGTAGAAGAAAAGGTGATGTCTAGGCTCGTCAATCGAGCCCCCAGTGCGGCGAGACTGGTTGATGGGGCTTGTAATAGTTTCGCAGTCGCCTCTGGACTGATCTGTGGGCCGACGAATCGAACAGCGTCACAATTCGAATCCAAGAGGGCGATGCTCAAATTGGTGACGGCTCTGGTGCACGCTGGCTCCCAGTCCAGTCGCGTTGTTCCTCCCAATGAGTGTTCGTGAATCCAATCCAGAATTTGCTCATCCGCCTCATCCTGCAGTCGCAGCAACTTGACCTGCTGCAGGGATGTGAATGCTCCGATCGCGCGGCGCAGATATAACAAATCGTGACTCGCCTCGACGATACGTTTCTGCTCGTGAAGGCGACGTCGGTGGGTCGACGAGAGAGGAAAATTGTCAGTATCAACCGTCTCTAGAACGTCGGGCCAACCTAGACGGTTATCAGCTTTTCCTGGCACTCAAAGATGACGGGTCTTCGGAGACGGTACCGCTTCCTTGGTAGAAGGGTCGCACCATGTACGTGAAATTTCGAACATGGCAGGCTAGCTGCATGCTCAAAAGTTCCTCTAGCCTCCGGAATCCATCCGACGAGAACCGCAGCACAAAGCGAGGGAATTTCTGCGGTGTGCCGATGCGCATGAACCTTCGGCAGACGAGTCGGAACCGGTCCAACTCAGACTTCTCACCGTATACATGGGGGGATTGGGCATTCAGTGGAGTCGAGGAACCATGCGAAGTCGTGGGGGAGGCTTCGAGGGAGGAATATTCGAAGCCCAGAAGAAACGAGAGGATGCCCTGGATGAGCTCGTCCGCCAAGTCGTCAAAATGCCGCGGTTGGTCCATGTTTGTCGCACAGCGAAGCAGCAGCGTGTTCGGCTGCCTGGGCCACTCGCACCAACATGGAATCCCAAGTCAGGTCTGGAGTGTAGGTCGCAAATCAAGGGGCACTGACTTGTCGGACATGCAACGAAATTAAGGAGATGTAAAGGGGGGCGATGTTCGTTTTAAAAGAGCAAAGAAAACGTCACAGATAAAATAAGCAAAAAGAACGAGGAAGACGGATGACAGCAGCGAAAATTAAATGTTTGGGAGAGAAAAAGAAATAAGGATGAAAAATCCTTGAAGAAGAAAAAAAACAAGAGAGTGACGAAAAGGAAGGACGAAAGTGATACATCCCCTCTTCTAGTTGGAGGCACACAGACACAGACACACAATCTTCTTCTCTGTCATCTGCAAAAGATGACGGCGGGCCACAGCCAGCGCGCGTGCAGCAGCAGCAGCAGCAGCAGGTTGAACGTGTCTGACCAGAAATTGACAGCGTCCCACCGCAAGCTCATTTCCTCCAGCGCACCGGGTGGTCATTATCGCATTCAGGGCCTGCAGAAGCCCCGGGCGGGATCAGACGACTCGATGATGGCCGACCGGGGGGACGTATACCGGAGTCACATGATCAAACGAGTATGCGGTTATCCAGCGCGAACCTGCAGGAAAGCTGGTCGAGGAGGAGAAGGATTGGCAGAGAAGGGACGACGGAAGGGAGTATAATGATGCGACAGCAAGAGTCAAATACGTGCAGACGCCCAGCTGCGAGGGAACCCCGCTTGGAGGTAATCGCAATTCATGGCGGCCTGTCGTTGCAAGCCTTCACCGTCCCTGCGGCTTGACCACGTCGCGGAAGATTATAGATAGACCAGGGGGGAGGGGGTTTGATGTGGTGGAGAAAGGGGGAATGAGATATGGATGGTTGAGGGTTGCTTGTTCATGATGCACAGGTGAAGAAAAGTAGTGGATCTCGAGGTTGAGAGATTGGCCAACAGTGGCATTGCCCGTTCGGGTCGACTCTTTGCAGTAGCTTCATCGCGTGGGTTGTCAACCTAGTCGACTCTTTGCAGTAGTTGGTGAAGAAGGAAGAGGGGAAAAAAGGATCACCGGCACTTAAGCAGCACTTAAAACGCCGTAGTCCAGTAGTCCCCGAGCCCAGGCGCAAGCCCAAACACTGCAATGATCCGCTGGTTGGTTGTCGCTGTCTCGTTTCCTTCAGTCTGTGTTGGCGTCGCCAGCCAGGTAAGTCGGGGAAAACAAAGGAATAAAAAGAGATTAGATCAGAGAGAGGAGAAAGCGCACAGGATCAAACAACGCTATATACGGTACATGAGGTCGGGACGGTCTAGAAATTACACCACCAAGGAGAAAAGTTAAGGGCCCTTCCACGCCCACTTATCCTCCATCATCTATCTGAATCGGTCGAGTTGCCGGTCTGGACTAGATAGATAGTTGGAGATACATCAGATCTCGTGCTGTCCAATCGTCTCCTCTGTGAAGGCCATCTAGACCTCATCATAGTTGTTGTCGAACAGACCTTTGCTTGTACGATTGGCTCAGGTCACCACTAATTTCCCGCATCGAGATCGCGCATCTCGGGAACTTTCGCGCCAATCAATCATTGCAAAGCCTTCTCCATCCGCCGCCGCCTGATATCTGTGCTGCTTATCTTGGATGCAAAGTCCTCCGCGTCATCGGGAGGCACCTCCGTTGTATGCAGGACATCGACCTCGAAAACAGCCAACGGTGCCCATCCTTTCTTTGTCCGTGCATCATTGACTGCAGCGCCGCCCGACCGAGTCTCCTTAGAGACCACAAGGGCGCCAATGCTTTCATCAGTGATGGTAGGACCAAAGGGATCCTTGATCTCCACCAATTTGAAAACTAGATCGGGCCGTATTTTCATGAGGATGTACTTCCCATCAGAACCCGGCTCCAGGGCTTCTTCAAGCTGAGATCCACTGGGTCCGGAAGCACGAAAATTCATGATGGCACTCAAGAAGGCACCTGTGCTATGGCTGCGTTCTTCCCAGCTTTCCAAGAATTCGGGATACTTTTTCTTTACCAGCAACTCATCGCCGGTCACTCCCACGACGAGGATTCGTTCCCTCCCCGCATCAGCATCCTCCACGGGCTGTAAAACAAGTGCTGTTGCGGTCAGTAATAGTTTGTGTCCAATGTGGAAGTGGTCGAACGTGCCCCCCACAGCGACTGTGTAGGGCGAAGTGGCTTCGTGGAGATCGCCTAGGGTCACAAGAGATTCTGATGGAGTCCAGTGCGGTGCGTCTGGGATGGCATGTAATGAACCAGAGTCGGGAAGTTTAGGATCCGCCACCGGAGAATAGAAGCTACTGAAGGCTGCGGCCAGATCCTGTCCTATCTGATTATCAGGGTAGTAAATTGACTTCCATGGTCGTCCTGACCTAGCCAGAGTTCGCAGGTCGACGATCGGGCCATCGCGCGGAACTGCTGGAATGCTTTCCGGGCTCCGAGACAGATCATAGTCGAGGAGTATGACCCGTGCATCGATACCTCCAGGCATATCCAACTCGATCTTGTGTTCGATACATACAATCCCAATCAACCGGTATATGCCTTCAAGAATCGACTGCAGGCTTGCGAACGCTCTAGTGCGGGGTCGGCAGGAAGGGGCGAGCAAGCCTGGTAGGGAAAGTGCAACATCGAGAGGAGCCACGCGGTCGGACCCGTCCAGCTTGAGATGAAGGGTAGAGCAGACAGTTGACAGAGTAGCCTCGTATGCAGACTTAAGTTGGTCAAAGTCGGCCGCTGGCGGAGGTGGCAGCAGCAGCAGGGCCGAGGTCGGTTCGGAAGCCATATTGTACTGATATGCGGGGGAATGACTGTCAGTATTGGTTGTCTGTAGCAATTGCAATTATGGATAGAATAGCTGGAGAGTAGCAGGCAAATCAGAAGCCAAACTGACAGCAGACCCAAAAGCACAGACGACCCGATGGCAGTCGGACGTTTCTGCTGAGTCGAAAAGGGAGTAAGTAGTATTCAGCTGCCAGGTGAAGTACTCAGTAGTATTCCGGCAAGAAATAACAATAAATGATGGCCGAAGATGGATTTCCCCGCGATTGGGCTGACTCAGCCTGCACGAGACTCCCCCGTGACTTCCCTGTAGTCTCTCTATCTCTCTCTCTCTCCCCATCTCCCTCCCTTCTTCCCCCGTCGCTTCAACTGCTCTTATTCATTCGTTTCAGGCCTGTTCGGTCTATTCAGGCACTTCTTCTGAGTCTCTTCAAGCTCCAGAATGTCTTTGTGAATTTGTTCACGTTGTTGTCCCTTTCTGACATGACCTAGAGCGTGCACTGTCTCTGGTACAGTCGGAGCTCCTAGCGCCCTCCATCCCCCCTCCCTCCCCAAGCTAATCCTCGCAACCTGATAACCGCTATTCACAACCGTTCACACCTGACATTCTGCTGAGGTGGGGCTTCAATTGAACTTATTTGCGTGGCTAGGGTATAATACGGTTCGAAGTATTCGAATTTCACGCTGTCATGTCGAATGCGAGCCAACCCTTCGACCCTCGCCGGGCCACAACGTACGGGCGCCCGGAGGAGCTGCATATCCCGTCCGGTGCTCCCAATTTGCAGCGACAGTCCATGTCCCACGAGTTCATCTCGGGCGCTGAGAACCACGTTCCTTCAATCAATGTGCATCCGTCCGGCTCACAGCCTGGCCAATTTGGAGGCGGCAACAGCGCTGCTGGTGGTCATCTACCAGGAGCACTGCAGCCAGGCAACTCCAACCGTCCACCGGCAGTATCCATGAACACAGCCCCTTCGGTGCTTCCAACCCTCCCTCAGTTGTCGACCCCCATGCAGCCTCCCGCAGCACCGTCATCACAGCCGCAACAACCACAGCAACCGCAACAGCCGCAGTCCGCGGTGCAACAGTCAACAAACCCGCGCTCTAGCATGGTCAATTCTCACGGACATTCAAGATCCAGCCCGGCAGGCTTTGATCAGCCAAAATACAAACAGCCGGGCTCGTCGCCGGGTGCTGGCTACCCGCCGCAGACTCCGTTGGGAGCCAAATACTCCCCCTTGGGCCTTGCTGATATCCGGCCAACCGGTGACTTGTTGAGCGACACGATGATGACCTCGGGAATGATGTCAATCAACAATAGCGAGAATCAGGTGCCTACCAACAGTAACTATATCGCCCCGTGGCCCATATACGCAGTGGACTGGTGCAAGTGGCCGGTGCCCGGCAATTCTGGCTCCTTTGGCGGAAAGATTGCCATGGGAAGTTACTTGGAAGATAACCACAACTATGTATGATGTTGCTTTGCCTTCAAGATAAGCTATGGTGCTAATTTGAGCGCAGATTCAAATTGTTGATACACACTGGACCGCTCCCGACCCGGATACACCAGATGCGGCGGCTGGAGACATCAAGCTGGAGTATGTCAAAACTGCGGAAGCCACCCATTCATATCCTGTAACTCGGATTCTTTGGGAGCCACCTTCTTCACAGAAACAATCCACAGACTTACTGGCAACGTCTGGCGATCATCTCCGGTTATGGTCGCTGCCTGCTTCGCAACCAGCGCCGGCTTCGAACACGATCACACGGTCGAACAACCAAAGCGCACCGACCGCGAAGCTGCAACCCTTGGCTTTGCTGTCGAACTCAAAGTCTCCGGAGCATACCGCGCCAATCACATCCCTGGACTGGAACACCATTTCACCAAGCCTTATAATCACATCCAGCATCGATACCACGTGCACAATTTGGGACATTCCCACACTTACCGCCAAAACGCAGCTGATCGCACACGATAAGGAGGTGTACGACGTACGGTTCTGCGCCAACAGCGTCGATGTCTTCGTCAGCTGCGGTGCTGATGGTAGCGTTCGCATGTTCGACCTTCGCAGTTTGGAGCACAGTACCATCATCTATGAGCCCACCGAAAAGAATGAGAAATGTAAGACATCCCTATCAAACCCACAGTCACGAAGATCGCCTTATTCACAAGGATTTTTTTCAGTGATGAGTCCCGGGAATGGCAGTCCTTCCGCGCCTGCACAGTCTGCATGGCCACCACCTCTGCTACGCATTGCAGGTATGTGAGCTTATAGATGTATCACGTTTGACATACGTACTCACTACTGCAGCCTCTCCCCATGACTCGCACCTCTTGGCGACGTTTTCGCAAGACTCGAACATCGTAAGAGTTCTTGATGTGCGCCAGCCGGGACAAGCTCTGCTGGAGCTGAAGGGACACGCCTCCTCCATAAACTCCGTGGAATGGTCCCCGAATCGTCGCGGCGTGCTCGCCTCGGGCGCAGATGACTGCTTCGTCCTGCTTTGGGACTTGATCAACCAACACAACGCAGCCCCGGTGCTGCCGGGCGCACACCCACCGGGAGCCCCAACAGCGACGCCAACGAGCGAGCGTGGCCCGGCAGCTGCCTGGCAGTGTGACTACGAGGTATCTAACATCAGCTGGTCGCCGCAGGGCGGGACTACGCCAGCCGGGCATCCACGCGACTGGCTCGGGGTTTGTGGCGGGCGAGGCCTCTGGGGAGTCGCTCTGTGAATAGCTTCATACATCGGCTAGACTTTTGACAGATCGTCATTTGCATGTTATTTGTTTGTCTTTTCTGTTTTCAGACTATGACTTACCCCCTTGGTGTTATGATTTTGGTACTGCTCTCATTTGGGATGGGCTCCGGGACATGATTGAGATGACGTCCCGTGGCAAGGGAAGCCCCATATAGCGCGCGGAGACTTTTACCCGCGTAGGCGACCTTCGGTATATGGCATGGTACGAGTAAATGAATTAACGAACAACCCTATTTTTTTTTTTTTTAGATGTATCGAGATCTAGTTGACGCCATAACTGCTGGACATACTCGTTCTGGACAGAATAAATTTACATTCTCCACATTGATGTGCGTTCCCACATGCACTTTACATTTGAAACAGGTGGAAGACCAAAATATAATTGAGACCATGGAATATGTACAGCCAAACCCGTGACTGATCCAGTAAGTTTAACATGAAGTGACGCCCGCTAACCTGAAATCCCAGCAGGGAACACATTTGCAACTAGATGATAGTAAACGAGCAGCCGCTGCAGCAGCAGCAGACATAGAAAGGAAGGGAATCAATCCCGTCGCTCGCCACTGCTCCCGGGCGCAGGCCTGGACACGGTTACAGGCCCCTTGACAATGACCTTCTCCTCCACCCACCTTGCAAACCTCACACTGGGGATATCAACCGCCCGCCAGAACAGGTCTCCTGCCCACAGGGCAATGGGCAAACAGATCATCCACCCTAGGAGGTACGCAAGTCCGGCCTGGAAGTTCGTCGCCCGGCCGGTGATGGCCCACAGCCGAGGCATGATGGCGTATCCCAGCCCGTGAAGGATGGGGCCGTGCACGATATAGAAGGCGAAGGAGATCTGGCCGAGGTACTGGGAGAGGCGGTTGGTGAAGAGACGTTGGATCTCCGGGGAGTGGTTGATGCTGGCAACGATGAGGATGGCGCCAATGGTTTGCGGGAAGCGGTGCGGTTCGGGGTAGGTTTTGGGAGTGATCTTCCATGTCCACATGTAGAACGGGGTCCATTTGTAGCCGGTATTCGGGGTAGAGCCCAGGTAGAGGCCGATGATGAAGAGGGCAAACCAGATATTGCGATAAGGGATCTGGCGGGTGGAGAGGCGGGAGAGAACAGGGTAGTGGTAGGAACGGGATTTGGCAGGGAGAAAGCGGCGGAGTTGAGGTTTGGGATCGTCATCAATGGTTGCGGTTGTGGTCGTGCTCGAGGATGTGCCGGCAGGGATGGGACGTTGTTCCCAGGTGCCGTGAATGAGGTCGGCCTCTGCGAGGAGCATGCCAGACAGGAAAAGCACGACATCCCAGCGGCCAAACCGCATGCAGAACCAGATGAGACCGCTGACGAGACTGATACGGATGGGAGTCCCAAGGCGCGAGGTGCCCAAGATGGTGAGGAAAAGGACGATGGAGCTGCGGAATTCGACAGGAATAGTCCACAGGTGCGGGTTGTAATTGTTGTAGTAGAGAGACCAGTTGAAGGGGTCCATTAGTTGTGCGAGTGTCGAGTAGCCATCCCAGAACTGCTTGGTGAAGGAGCGCATGATGGGTGGATGCTGCTCATTAGTGCCCAGGATCGTGTGACCCTCAACCAGGACGCGCCGGGACGGGTGGAAGGCTCCCAAGCGCACGGCTAGAAAGACAAGAGTGATCCCAACAAATGACGGGATATAAAGGCGCAAGGCTCGTCGAAATGTAGCCGAGGCGAGGGTGGTGAAGGTCTGTTCCCAGGCGCGACTGCGAATCAGCTTGAGCGGCTTGTAGGAGAGGACGTAGCCAGAGATAACGAAGAAGATGGCCACCATGATATGGCCTGAGACGAGCATGTGCAGTATCGGCAACTGCCAGAGCGCAAAATTCTCCCCATTGAACCCCCATCCCAATGCGACTTTCCAAGTGTAAGTGAAGAGGAAGTGGAAATTGAACACGAGCAGACAGGCCCAGCCGCGCAGTCCATCCAGGGCCGCGATGGCGTGCGGCTTAGTAGCCGGTCGGGGCGTTCCTCCCACGTATTGTTGTAGGTAACTTGGGGTGATTATTATGGCCACTTTGGTGCAGAAAGCTTCTGCCATGTCCGTAAACTGACCGAGGTATTCCTGAAGGCTATCATTGTAGTTGCTGCTACTGAAGCTGCTGCTCATCGACGAGTAACGATGATCGGCTGCTCTGGAGGATGATTCAAGATCGTGAAGAGGGACATCGTGGACGGGGAGAGGCGAGGCGAGGCCCTTGTCGATCAACGACATGATGGGTTGTATTGTAGTGTGGGAAATCGACTCGCTATGGGTGGATAAGGGTGAAATTATTGAGCAATGGCGATGCGTTCGTTACGGTGGGGGTTAAGAGAAGAGGGAGATGACGCGCGGCTTCATGGGAGGAGGAACGGAGGACGATGCAGCAAGAGGAACATGCTAGAGGGATGTCGCACAGTCGTTAGTATCGAGTAGTCCCACATTTACCACAGCACTAAGCATACAGAGGACATACCTGGATTGGGGGGGGAGGAGGGAGGGTTGAAGCTGCAATTAAGAGGCAAGAGGGAGGAGAAGAATGGAGAAGAATGGAGAAGGATGGATAAGGAGAGATAAGGAGGGAGGGAAAGAGAGAGACGAAGATGGAGGAGGAGGAGGAGGAGGAGGAGGAGGAGGAGGAGGAGGAAGCCGAGGAGAGAAAAGGGAAGGCGGAGGAGGAAACTTTACCTGAATGGAAGTTGAATTGCCGCATTTGAGGCCAGCTTAACTGTCAACTGAAATCGGCTGCATTGAAGAGCCAATGCAATGAAAAGTGTAAGAAGCACAAAAAAAAATAGAAAAATAATTAAAATAAAATCAAATCATGGAAGACAGATCAATTCTAGCTCCACTATTGCTAATGTACATACTTAGAGACATCCAAGATGTTCCTGCAGCCAGAAAATGGCCAACCCTCCCCCTGCCTCTCTTGCTTGCTCTTCTTATACTTCCTCCGCGTAGCTTAACTCGAACTTCTTTTGCTTCCTTCTTTCGCTTCTTCTCTTTATCCTCCCTCACTGTTTCTTCGACCACCCAACACATCCCCCCCATTTCATACCCTTCGACTCGGATTACTTCCTTTACATTTACTACTATTTTTCCACCCTATCGCGCTTATCTCCTCTCCCGATACCATCCCCTCGAAAAGTCGTTGTCTGCGTCTACCTCCATGTCCGGATTCGTTCTTCGACTTTCTTTAGCCTCCACTTCAGCTTCATCCTTCGCGCCCTCTTCACCTATTACTTTGGTCTTTCAACAATCTTAAACATCACGCAGATACTACAACAGCGCCTGAATCCCCTTACGCAACTCCTGGATACCGCCTCGTCGCACTCTGTCCCTCCTCGTCTCTCCAAGCACGCGCCCGCCATGGATTTGCGCTCGATGTTGAACAGTGACACTGCTGGCAATGCCAACAATCCTCCACCGGAACCCCAGCAATCGCCATCGGCGCAAACCACACGAAAGCCATCCGATGCAGTCTACAGCCCGCACGAACAGGTCCCCGCCGCGGCGCCCGCTTCCTCCGCCTCCTATCCGGCCGGTTTCCCCGGAGGATCAATGCAGCGGCCTCATGTTTCTCCCGAACGCTCTTCCTCCTACGGCTCGCTGCAGTCTCCTTATCAACATCAACCTACCTCTGGTCGCTCGGCTGGCTCGCAAGCTGCTCGAGGTCAGAGCCCACAACCAGGCCACTACGGTTCTTCGCGTGATTCCTCCTTCAATCCCCCTCAGCAGCGCTCGCAATCCATTCAATCGGTGTTGTCCCATGACACGCCCATGACTCACGCATCTCACCCCAAAGAAAGTCCTTCAACCGCCGGCATTGCGCCTGGATATGCCTCCCAGCAATTTTCACCGCCAGGACCCGGATCTCTGCCTGGTACTCCCCGCGGGTCAACTGCTGCCTATGCTCAACCATCACCGTCCTCAGCTGCGCGCCCACCGTCTTCAGGCCAAGACACGCGCTCAAACCGCGCCTCCAGCCCCTGGGTCGGCCAGGAGGCATCGATGCAAATGTCACCCACTGCGATGCCCCGTTTGTCGCGTCCCCGAGACCAGACCCCGCGGCCGTACCCTGGTACCATTGACCGACGCGGCTCAGAAGACAGTGTGAGTCCCAAGACCACGCGGGCGCCCAGCTATCCAGATTCGGCCGTACCCACCCAGACCACCCCTCGCGAGAATGGAATGGCCGTTGCAGAGGCGCATGGTTACTCCAGTCCACATGAGCCTCCGAAACGGAAGCGTCGTCGCTTCGATGCACCCCCGATCTATGCCATGCGGCCGGAACGCACAAAGGGTCGCGGCCCTATCATCCCGAATCCCCTTCCTCCCATTCCCAAGCACACCCGCGATAGTCCGGACAATTCCTGGAATTTGCGACAGCGGGCTGCTTCGGCTGCTCAGGGTCCCGCACACGCCGCTGCCGTACCCGTATCCATTAAAGCTTCAAACGATACCCCGCCCAGCAAGACGACGGCTCCGCCCCCCCGTGCGCCTTCCGCTGCGGCCGAGCCGCAACAGCCTGGGAGTTTGGGACCGTGGGAGCCATCCATCACCGGGGAATTTCCTTCCGAGGACATCACAAGGCTTGTGTGCGACTTTCTCTTTAGGCATGTCGTGGTCCGCAACGACGCCATCGCAGCTCCAGCGGGAGCAGCGGCAGCCGGGTCGGCGCCCATCGTTGAGGTGGAGGCCAAACTGGGCCAGCTCATTGACATGGACCGCGGAGATCGGGTTCAGCTGCCCATTCTGTCCGAGACAGTCATGAACAAACAGTTCCCACGCTTTCGCACGGCGTTTGAAAGCAGCATGACAGTGGTACGTGATCCTCTTTTCCCGCGGTTATTTATCACACCACTAACATGCTAGGCTAGGCCCAACATCAAGCGATGAACAATTTCCTCAATGAAGCCGTCAAAAGATCCCTGGATCAGGCCGACCGACCGCGCATCCCCATTTCATATGCCCACAAGAAAGAGTGCGACACTTTCTATGAGGTATCCCCGAATGAACTGCCTCCAGTGATCCGACAAAACCTGAACCCGCGCCACAAGCCCAAGGTCCGCGTGACCGTGGACCAAAGAACCAACGAGGTCCTCGCCAAGATTGTCAAATGCCGCATCGCCGACCTGGACATCCACAGCCCGCAAACATGCGTCGACTGGCGCATCAGCGTCAACCTCGAAATGAACTACGACGGCGACGTGAGCCAGCTCACTGTGGTCGATCCGGCGCGAGGTCGCGGAGGGGATCGCAACAAAGACCGGATGAGCTACCGCCATCTCGCCTACCAGATCGATCTCACCCAGGTGGCCAAATCTGATGTACGTCCCGTTTTCCCCTCTATATTCCCCGGCCCCACTGGCCCCTTGACTAACTATGTCCGCAATTAGTCCGCAAAAGGCGAGTTTGAGCATGAACTCGAGGTCGAAGTCTCGGCGGCCGAAATCCGTCGCCAGGGCCAGATGGCCATCAATCAGGAGCCCCATCAGTACGAGGACCTCGTCAAGGGGTTCCTGGATAACGTCCGTGTTCTGGCCCGTCAAGTGCCTCCTTGACTTAACTACCTCCATTGACATTTCTTCCTTTTCGCGTATTCCCCCTTTCATCTCTGACTTCTCGCCCTTTTCTCCCTTCCTCGGTCGGTCACAAAGTCCCCCCGTCATCTGATGTGCGTATAACGAACCTACACATTTGCATCCGGAACTTCTTGATCCCCCGTGTTTCTGTTTCACAGAGTCGAAGACGAGAGTTTTACATTACTTTCTGATGGAAATGAACATGCGTGTATTATTCTTCTTTATAGCAACCTTGTTTTTTTTGGGTTTGTTCGGGTCGGCCTTCTCTTTTTTTTTTCCCTGTCCAATGTATACCAGATGTATCATATATAGCTTCCTTCCCCTTCACCATTTCTCTTTTTTTTACCCTCGGGGTTTCTATCTTTGCCTACCTGCCTACCTTGACTTAGACTACTGCCTTTTTGTGTCGCAAAAACGAGGGAAAATCGTTGATTGACTGGATGATTTGAGACAAGCTCCTTGGTTTTCTTTTTCTTACTTCGTAGCTGTGTGGTACGTCTACGTATTAGATTATAGCAAGGTGACAAGACTCAAACCAAGAATCAGGTGAAGTGAGAGTGAAATAGGATGAAAATTTGGGGGGGTTGGAAATAGACAAGATAGAATTATACAGATGATACAAAAGGTTATGCAAGTCTGCGACGATATTTGTTTAACCCAGAAGCCGCGCGCGCAAACACAAAGAACAAAGAGGAGCCAGCAGCAGCAATAACAACGACACCCGAATTGGAAGAAAACAATTCCAGCAAAAGCAAATCAGTGTGTGGAGTTTTCGGCGGTCAGGGAAGTAAAGTTATACGCAATGATAATGCTACCTGTCCATCGTCCATCGCATGTAAGGAAGAAAAAAGAATAAAAGCAGTAGAGAACAGGACAGCCCTCCGTCAGATGGTCTGGAGCAACGGCTTTTTCGGCGATCTATATTTTCCCGGGAAGATGTTTCTTTGCGCCTAGATTTAATGGCCCTTCGTTGATTTGGTTTGTGGGGATTAGTGAGGAATTCATGAGAAGCGTGAAGAGTAAAGGCTTCAAGGGCTGGGCGTTCCCTCTTCGTAGCGTGGTCCTCCGTCGTCACCGTCGTAGCCTGCACCAGGAGTAGCGGCTGCTCCGGCGGGGGTCGGTGCGTCGTAGGGACGGCTGTGACTACCCGCGCCGTCGAACGCGGCGGGGGTGGGAGCATCGTATTCTCCTCGTTTCGAGATTCCACCAGGGGTGGGTGCATTGAAGGCGCCGGGCGTCGGGGCACTGTCAGCCCAGCCACCGGGGGTGGGTGCCGACGCTCCAGGCGTGGGGGCACTGCCGTAGGCGCCAGGAGTAGGGGCGGAATAGTTGCCTCCGGGTGTCGGGGCGTCGTAGCCCTTGTTGCCATTGCTGGCGGATGCTCCTCCCCAGGCAGGTGTCCTGCCACCGGCATTGGCACCGGCACCGCCCCAGGCCGGGGTGCGCGAGCCGGCGGCGAAGGCGTCAAAGTCACTGTTGCCAGACCCACCGTAGGGAGTGCGGGCACCGGCATTCCAGGCGGGTGTACGTGAACCAAAGCCTCCGGCTCCTCCGTAGGCGGTGCGACTACCATCATAGGGGTTAGAGGTGCGGGAGCCGTCTTGTTTCCAAGCAGGCGTGCGCGCGCTGCTTACGCCACCCCATGCAGGAGCTGCGAGAAAGAACAGTCAGTATGTGTACAGGGCAAGGAATGTTGAAATTGACACTTACTTCGAGCGGATGCGGCACCACCCCAGGCCGGTGTCCTAGAAGAATCACCCATACCCATCGGAGTCCGACCACCCTGCCATGCCGACTGGGAAGCAGCGGGCCCGCCGTTGGGAATGCGTCCACCACCCCGTCCCCGGCCCATCTCGATTGTCTGGCCAGTGATCGGGTCCTTGACAACCAGAAGCTCCTTGTCGATCGTGACCAGCTTGTTCTTGGAATGCAGTTCCACGCGGGCCTGCAAATCCGACGAGTCCTTGACAATACCGACCAAGCCCTTGTACGGTCCCTTTCGAACCTGAACAGTCTTGCCAATCATCCTGTCCCGTCCAAAGCTTCGCTGAGGCGGTCCCATCATACCGCCAGGAGCTCCGTTCCTCATTAGCGCCGGGTTCATCTTTGTCAAATCGGGTCCGGTGGCCCGTCCTCCTTTAGCCGACACAGTGACGACGTTTGTCGTACGCACAACAACAATACCAGAGTTCTCAGCCTGCGCTTTGTTATGCAGGAAGAGGAACGAACGGTAGATATGGAGGATCACGCCGCTGCGCTGCTCCCCAGACACCTCCCGTACTGTGTCTCCGAGACGGATCTCGGCACCATTGCGATCCGTGGCCACTGCATCTCGACGCGGCGTGATCTTGTTCGTGACATGTGTGGGAAGGATGGTACGGATGGATCCGTTTTGATCCAGAACTCGGAGAGACTCGCGATCAACTTTGACAATGCAGGCGACAGTAGCGGCACTGTATAGCTAGTTAGTCATGATTTGAGCAGTCGCCAAGAGATAAACTCACTCTAACTGAACCAAGTCGTGTACGTCAAACATGCCGAGTTTACCGTCCACGCCAGTCTCCGCAGATAGACGCAAGTCCTTGCTAAAGACTGTGATCTCTTGCATACTCATGTCGCTGAGCAGCGTCACCGTGTCATCCTTCACCTGTACAACCATACCCAGCTCGTCCTGATATCTGCTGCCTCCAATTACCTTGACATGGTCACCTTCTCTGAACCGTTTGCGAAGAGTCTTGACCGGTGCTTCGATGGTCTGTCCTGCCAAATCACCCTGCGTGACCACCAAAGTCACAATTTCACCACGTGTGGAGGTGGTGCGTCCGATCAACCCTTGCTGTTCGCCCCGGTAGACCTCGACAGGATCTCCAGGGAGATATGATTCTTCTGCAGTCTGGTTCTTCAACGTTTCGGCCAAAGAAGCCAGATCCAAATTCGAAGTGCCGTCGTCTGCACCCCGAGCGAACATAGTAACCTCTTCCAGTCGAGGATTCACATTCTTTGTGATGAGGTGCTGGACCTTCATGTCCTTGATCAAGAAGCCCTCGCTGTAGGTCTCACCCAAGTAATTCCATGACTTGCCACCCAAGCCAGACGTCGCAGAAAGGTACTTGGCGTGCTTCTTCTTGGCTTCAGCCTCGCTGAAGGCACGTTGAGGGGGACGAGCCACCGCTGGGTTCATGCCAGGACGCTTCCGCTTAGGATCGATGGCAGGGGCACCAATATCTTCGTTCAGACCGTAATCCAAACGAGGAACCAAGCGTACCGTCACAGCAAGACCATTGGTCTCAACCTCCTCAATCTGCGCGAGATCGCCCTGGTATTTTCCACGCTTGATCCGAACCCAGCCTCCATGCGAAAGCTCTTCCGACTTCTGCACACGCAAGAGATCCGGCATCTCTCGTACGGGCACCAGGATCATCTTTGTCCGGGGATAGACGTTCGTCATATCCTGCAGTGCATCCATAACATCAGCCTGCCGGCGTGCCTCGACGTAGATGTATCCAGCCATCGCTCCACCTCGCTCGAAGGCGGAGATAATCTTGACCGGGTTGCGAGAGCCAGGCGGACGCTCTTCGATGCGCTTCTGAATCGAGAACACCACCTCACGCTCCTTGCCAGCCTTGCAACGAACACCCCAGATACTCGGATCATCGACACTCGGGAGAAGCAATCGCTTGGGAACAATCACGGCATCGGTGGCCGCCGCACGGTTTCGACCATAACGCTCCTTCAGCATCTGCGCCTGCTTTTCCGCATCCATACTGGCCGCCAATTCGCGCTGACGATCCAGCTGTCTGTGTCGGCGATCATCCGTCTCCACCCCAACGGGCAGTGTATCCATATCGTCGGGGTGCATTTCCCCGCCAAATTCCATGTCATCCTCCTCGTCCTCGGCCTCATCCTCATCTTCATCGACACCGGCCTCGGTATCAACGAAAGAGAGAACGCCTCCTCTCCGTCTGCGCTTCGCGGGCCGTCTCTATAAATTCGGATGGAAGCAGTTAGCCATCATACCTTCTCCAAGCCGCTGCCGGGGGGGGGGGGAAGCGATCGCCGAAATCTCTGGAGCCACTCACGGGATTTACATCGTCGTCGTCGTCCTCATCCTCCTCATCTTGATCCTCATCTTCCTCGCCCTCGTCGTCTTCATCACCTTCCTCCTCGTCTTCGTTGTCGTCCCCTTCATCGTCGTCTTCCGCATGGCCACGTCCTCTTGCATTGTCTTCACTGCCCGCGCGATACCGTGCCGTCCGTCCAGTGTGTACATCGGCGTCATCGTCGTCATCGTCGTCGTCATCCCGACGACGGTGCGTCGCCTGCCGAAAAACAAAAACCCTAGCGTCAGCCTGATCCGTCAGACACCGCCCAATTCCCAGCCTCGGTACGAACCTTCACATCCTCGTTATCTGAGTCATCCGCCGGGGCTGGGTTGAAATCGTCATCTTCCTCTTCGGAGCCGAAGTCCTGATCTATGAGGTTTCGCGACATGATCGTATTCCCAGAGGGTGATGAAAGTAGAACGGAATGCAAGTCCGGAGTTGTTAGCCTTGTCAAGTTCGAGATTGCAATGGTGTGTGAAGACGAATCTCTGAAGCGTATGTCGAGGTCGATCAGTCACGGAGGCAAGTCGGAGGAAATATTGAGCAGGGATTCCCACAAACCTCTTGTTACAGTAAAGATCTCTGATAGATCTCGGTATTAAGAATAAATGACCTTTTTGGCGAAAGTCGGGAGAAAGAGAGAAGCAAAGACCGCGCAGAGCTGGCAGTGTTGCGAGTGAGAGAGGTTTCACCTCGGGGGGGCTGCGGCGAGGCGAGTTTCCGTTGTTTCGCCGACTCCGCGAGGCGCGATCTTCTCACCCAGCTGGGTTGTTGAGTAGCAGGAGATGAGGATGAAAAGTGAATTTATATCGCACTAGAATTAGAGTTCCAGGCACCAGCTGCGATCGAAACGGGACACCGAAGGAGAGAAGAGAGATGGTAAGTGTTGGGTTAAATGGGAAGAGAAGAGAAAGAAAGGTGGATTGGATGGATGGATGGATGATTGATGCGGGCAAATGTCATTTTCGGTTCTTCCGCCCCGCCGGACCGCCTTCCTTTCACTCCACGGCACTGGCCTCTTCCTCTCCCTCCTGCAATTGGCAATTCGATTTCTTTCATTCTATTTGCGTGACTTATTGGCTCTACTGAATGATTCATTGTTCAGCTCATTCAGAAACTATTACCGCCTTTTGCACTCTAATTGAAAGGACTTTTGACATCTCTTGGCGGCCTTTCTGGTCCCACCTCGAGAAGGTCTACAGCACCATAGACTAGACAGCTCAGCCATCATTCATTGACTTTGCGATATGCTAAGATATTCAGTCCTCCAGGCCAGTTTCTGCGTGATATGTTACAGGACGCTCAGCAAAATAGTCATATATACTCCAGCAAAAAGAATTACTTGATTTCAAGACCAGTACCCAATCCCTACAATTTCAGCCCGAAGAGCTGATGCACACGCAGACTCTGGCGCATGCTAAGATCCAGCATGATCTCCTCACTACCACCCGGGATGGCATAGGCTCGGACATCGCGGTAAAGCCGCTCGACCTTTCCACCTTGGCCACCCCGGCTGTAGCTGAGACCGCCGAAGATTTGGCTAGCCTCGCGCGCACAGAATTCATATGTGGTCGTTGCCTGTGCCTTCAGCCCGGCAATAGCACCTCCCAGTTTGAGCATGGCTTCCGTCTCATCCATCGATTGGCATTGGTAGATGATGTTCTCCAGCCAGTTGTACGTCGCCTCGATTTGACGGGCCATGTGTGCCAGCTTCATTCTGATGACCGGATGGTCAATGAGCTTCTTACCGAAGGTCTTGCGCTTGTGCGCATACTTCATGGACTCCTCATAGCAGACACGAGCGAACCGCACACACTGGATCACAATGCCAATACGTTCATGGTTGAAGTTGGTCATAATCACTATGGGTAGGGTTAGATCCTTCAAGGAAAGAGCACAAGTGGCGTCCAATGCGTCAGGCACTTACCCTTAAAACCTTGGTTCTCCTTTCCAATGAGATTCTCCACCGGCACCTTCACATCCTCATACGTGATATAGGTGGTACCACTGCTCCAGACACCCTGGCAATCCATGCGCCGGGTGCTGACACCGCCCTGCTCTCTCTCAATGAGCAGCACACTGATGCCGTTCATGCCTGGTCCACCGGTGCGAACGGCGGTCGTGAAGTAGTCACTCCAGATACCGTTGGTGATCCACTTCTTCTCACCGTTCACAATGTAGTGCTTGCCATCTGGTGTCAACTTGGCCTCACAAGTGAGGTTGGCGACATCACTGCCCGCGTCAGGTTCTGTAATGGCCAAACAGATGCGCTTATCACCCGCCAAGATCCCAGGCAGAATCCTCTCCACAAGAGGCTTCTTTCCAAACTTGACCAGGGGAGGGCACCCAATACCGAAGCCACCAATCAGATTCCAAACGAAGCCGCCGCTACCAGAGCGAGACAGTTCATCTGTGAGGAGCATCTCATGGAACAGGTCCCAGTTCTCAGGGGCCACGGATTGCACCCGATTAGGGGTGTATTGCACTGGATATTTGATTCCGAGCAAGCCGGCCAGATATCCGCGCTCTCCCATCTGTTTGTAAATGCGGTCGGGGACGTTCTTGCTCTCGTCCCACTCCGTCACGTTTGGCTCGATTTCAGTATCCACCCATTGTCGGACCTCTTCGCGAAGGGCGGCATGCGTCTTGTTGAAGTACGGCGAGTGGTACTAAAGGTCCATCAGCGATAATTAGTCTAGGCCTTCACCATCTCGTGCTACGGTAGTGTGGAAGCTTGCTGGTACTTACACCGTGATACCAAGCTGGGTCTGCAAAGGGGATGAGGTCGCCAAATGGCTCCTGGGCCTCTAGCGACTTCGCGGAAACCACATCAACGGGTGCAGCTGGGGCCTTCGCAGGCTGTTGCTTGACTGGGGCGGATGCTGGGGCCGGCTCCGGTGCAGCGGCCTTCTTCGAATCCAGGGAGCCGATTTGCAGCTGGCCCTTGAACTTCTTCAAGATGCCTTCATTGTGGTATTTCCAGAACTGCTTCGATGCGTCTTTGCCGGCCACCCGTTGTAGGACTACACGTGGCGGAGGTTAGCTGCATATGTTCGGGGCGGAGTCAGGTATACACTGGAGGAGTCATACTCTTCTTGCCACCTATAGGAGTCACACAGTGGCATTAGTCTCGATGTTAGACCTATTACCGGGAGTTAGAGACTCACCTGGGTGCTCTTCCTGGAATTTGGTCAGATCGTACACATCCTCATCGATCACAACCCACAAGTTATCCGGTTTGCTATGCGAGGCGACGTCGTCTTTGGTGAATGTCTTGGCCATTTTGTACGGAAAGCAAGAAGACGAAAGGAGCCTGTGTGGGTATCTTCAGTAGGTATAGTTGGGTATGAATACGGCGCTCCTTAAGTCGCACTGCGTTGTACAGTGGAGTGGGGTGGGGAGGCAACAGTGGGGTCCGATATCCGGGGTAAGAATGTAAGACAAGAGAGGGAAAGGGAGAATCAAGGATCCTGGGGTAAATGAGAAAGAAGAAGGGGGAAAATGAAAGAGAAGCGGGTCGAAGTCGATATAAGAAAGGGCCAGCTGAAAAGCAGGCTGGTAGGCCGGCAGGTTGGTTCAGTTCAGCTTTGATCACGGAGGCCTTACCCCATGCAACAAGCCCCCTGGTCAATGAGATGGGGCTGCTGGTAAATAGGAAAGTCCAATAATAATCATAGGAATAAGAATAATGGACAGTGGATACAATGAAACAGAGTCACGATCGGCGACCGAGAACAATTCCCTCGGAGTAATCATCTACAAAATGGGAGGGGAGGAAGTAGTTTAGTTCAAGAAATGGCTTTCACATGTCGGGCCCGACTGACTTCATCACTGCCTGCCCACCAGTGGGCATGTACTAGGTCCACGGTATGTACAGTAGAAGCTCTAAAGCAGCTCACGTGGACCACGCCTCGGCCAGTCCGGGATGTGTATTGCTCTTGCTCCGATTGGCTTCCCCAGCTTCATGGCACGTGCGGGGCTTTACTGCAAGGAGAAACAGCCGAGGCAGGCCCCCCGGGGCCGCCGCCTGCTTGCAAAATCCCCAAGTCAGTGGATCAGATGAGATCATGCATCATGCTACTTGCTAGTGGCTAACCTTCCTCCACTACTGCTGGCATGTGAACAGGAGCAAAATCAGAAAGAGAATAGTTACTCCGTAGACATATTGGTAATCCAGGGTGAACCAGAGGAAGAACCCTCTGTGAGCAGTAAGTAGTTCCTGCTGGGCTGAAAAGATCGCGACTGCCACCTATTCAGTATCACCTCGTATACTAATAGACAACAACTGCTGTACAGCCAACGTAGTATCGACCATAAAAAATGATGTCGTCAGTTTCGCAATCCACAACTGATACTACGACCGTCCTCAGAAGTATCGGAATATGTTTATTCAATTCACATAGGGCATAACTTCCATAATTAACCTAGAAATACAACCAGCCAGAGAGATCTATCAGGGCGACCGGGAGCTTTACTCTTCGACTCCGTCACTCTCATATTCAAACTCATCCGGTACAGGCGCTTCCTCACCGTCCTCTTCGTCTTCATCCACCGCTGTCAACACGCCGGCGGCAGCCAGGGCTCCCGCGTTGGATCCGGATTCAGCCCCCAGACCCCGGCCACCACCGCGCTGGGGTGTCTGGAAACCGGCCGCGCCCATCGCGGCCTGCAGACGGTCTTGTAGTGTCTCTGCTGCCGCAACCTGCTTGACCTCCTTGCTAGCTTTCATTTCGATCTTCTCACGAGGCTCCTCGGGGGTCTTGTCCAACACAACCACTACACCACCGGTAGGCTGTTGTAAAATTAGCATGGGTCACATATAGAAAGGGAGGAAAGTATGCTTACCCGTTTGACGGGCTCATACCGCGGGTCCGGGAAGGTCAGATATTTCAACTGAGCTGGCAGGACACGAGACATGTTATCCAATTCATAGCCCACCTTCTCCCGCTCAGCCTTCTTCTTCTGCCCTTCACCACCCTCCTTCTCTCCATCCTTCGCCTCCTCTTCGCCCTTGGCCACTGTCTCGTCCATTTCCATCTTGTCTGCCAAAGGTTCCGATACCTTGGGTGTAGTAGGAGTCTGATCAATGTCCATGCTCTCACGTCGTTGTTGCTTCTCGCGGCGCTGAGCACGACGCTTAGCTTGGGCAGTGGTCGAAAGGACAGCAGTCTTGATCTTCTCAGGGGCCTCCTCGGTCTTCACCTGTTGCTCAGGTGGGTAATCGAAGAGGCTGGGTCTCGTGTTGCTGTGGAACTTGAACAAGGGAACTTCCAATTCATCATCCACGCCAATCACTGCGGTCGGGGTGAAGCTGAGGGACAGGAAGTGGGTGAGGGGGAACCAGTACCAGTACTGAGTGAAAACAGCAGCACCAACGATTCCGGGCATGTTGAGGTTGCCCGTTTGGGTTTGGAGGCTGATGGTGCAGTTACGGCCACCAGCATCGATGATGCCCAGAGCCACGGCGCAACCGAATTTGGCCATGGCATCTTCGTGTCTGTCCCCAATCATCTTCATCATGGTCTTGCGAAGCGTGCTCACGCGAGGATTCATGGCCTCGTTCTGTTGCACCAGGACCATAGCCAAAGCGATCAAAGCACCCTGTCTCACAAAGTCGGTCGAGTCCTTGAGCATAGGCTCAAGCAAGTCAATGGCCTCGTCCAGACCAGTACCAGCACAGGAGATACCCAATGCCATAGCAGCTCCATAACGAACGTGAGGGTTGTAGGACTCAGACAGCAGCTCTACCATGCGAGGCACACTCTGGTGCTTGCGGAACAAGATAAAGCCCAAGCTCAGAACAGCAATGCGGCGAACATCATCGTTGACATCACTGACAGCAACGTGGAGAAGCTTGCGGACAGCCTTGTTGCTACTGCTACCACAGTACGCAAGAGCGATCGTCATGATACCGCCATAACGGAGAGTGGGGTCGGGATCACCCAGAAGACCGTTGATCAGCTCGTCGGCAGCCTCTTGACGCCCGTACATGATCAGAGCCATTCCCAGAGCCAAGCCACGGACGATCTTTTCATGCTGCGTGTCATGAGCGTACTGGATCATGTCCTCAAGCACTCTCATGTTGCCGGTGCCCAGCATGACCAGACCCATGGCGAGACCGACAGCCTCGCCGTTAAGTGCAGAGTCGGTGTAGAGTACATTCCGCAAGTCTTCGTAGATAGACTCGTTGCCGGTCGCCATCCCCGCAACACCGAGACCCAAGGCGCCACCGTGCTGAACAACTTCCTCGGTGGCCTTCTTGAAGTGATCACGGATAAGATCCACAGCCATGCCGCCATGGTTAGCATAGATCAAACCTAGTGCATACAAGGAACCTCCTTGGCTGTAGACCGAGCCTGAACCTCCAACACCCGCGATGTGCTCCCGAGGCAGGTAGGGCTGCAGGAGCTTCTCACCCTGGGTCAAATTGCCCCGGTGGATAACACCCAGTGCCGCGGTAGCGGTGAACTTCGACCAATTAACAGCTTTACCCAACCATTCCAGGTTGTCTCGGAAGAACTTGTCGTGGGTAGTGCCGGCATGCATGAAAGCGTTCGAGAGCGTGACAGCAGTGTGGAAAATAGAGTTCCGCGCCTCCAAACTATCCCGGACCTTGTTCAAGATAGCGATGTCGGCCTTGTTGTTGCGGTACAGGAATTCCAAATTTAGTTGGATGGTCTTTCTACCATCGATGATAGCAAGAACGTTCTTGTAAGCCGCGCGCGCTTCAGTCGAGATCTTGGTCTGCTCGCTGTTCTCGCCAATAGATCTGGATTGGCTATCCAGCAAAGGATCCGATTCCTTGGGTTCCTCTTCAGCCTTCGACTCAGACTCCTCGCTCGCCTGTAGGGGCTCGGCAATCTCGCTGCGAACTCTCTGAAGGAACTCCTGTGTACCGTTGTCGTAGAGATCGAAGGAGATTTGGTAGGCAACGGCGAGTGATCGCGCATCACCCTTGTCGACCAATTGACGAAGGATGGCCGACGCCATTGAGTGCTCGTTCAGATACACTACACACTTGGCAATCGAGAAATAGTCGGGCGCAGGGATTTCGTTGAGGAGATCGAGGATAAGCTTAAGGATCTTTGGAGGTAAATGTTAGAATCAGTGTAAGGGAGCAATAGAGAGGAAGATATGGACATACGTCATTGCGGAAGCCACGCTCCTGCACAATTCCCATGCAGATGTCCAGCACATACTCCATAAGCTCTTCACTTCGTCGTGATTCGCCGTTCTGCTTCTTCTCGTCGTCACTAGCCCGGATAATTGTTTTCCGAAGGACATCAAGGTTCTTAGCCTCGATGGCAATTCCAATGACTTGACGATACCTCTTTTGAGTGAAGCACTGCTCAAACAAGCGATCGATGATTGCTTGCAACTGACCCTGAACTCCCCGCTTCAACACCAAGGGCGTCTCGACCTGCTTGATGCTCGCATCATCGCCACCCGGGTAGGCCGCATCCACTCCGGGCACTTCTTGTCTGGATAAGAGAGACTTGGATGGCAAGGCGGACTGTGAAAATGGTGTGATTGGGGATGTCAGGCTGGCAGAGGTGCTCGTGGCTCCTTCACCGGAGGTGGGGAATGAAGTGTTCAGGTTCGCAGGTTGGTCACCTGCTGCCGGCCGCTGGGCAGCGGAAAGCGAAACAAAGGTGTCAACACATTTGGCTGATAAATGTAAGCATTAGGTACTAGCCACTTCAGTGGTGATAGATGAGCTCAGTAGACATACCGATGATTGTTTCCTCGAATTCGCCACCACTGTCCAGCTTGAACAGCTTTCCGGCACCTAGTGCAAACACCATACTTTCGTTGTACTCCTGGAGGTGATAATACACCTTGGCGGCGACTAGAGCGGCAAGCTCGCGTTCCGGAAACGATTCATCTTCGTAAAGCGCCTCTCTAAATTCCAAGGAATCAGTCTCAGAATAAAATGAAGCAGTTCATGGTTGGAATCGAGATGGAGTTGGGAACATGGGTGCGTCCATCGAAAACGGACAATCAGGCTGACAAACGAACATTTGAGGTACGGCGTCGACGACTTCTGTCCAGAGGAGGTCGATCTGGGAGTCAAGGGTCTTCAAAGCAAAGACTCGCAACTCTGGATCAGACTCAGAAAGAAAGCCGACAAGGCCGGCGGCTGAAGCAAGTCCAACCATGTCTGAAGGGAGTGTTCTGGATTGATGGGAAATGGCAGCGCTGTCGCTAGAGGATGGGGCGACAGCTTGGAATGAGCCGTGAAGTGGTTGAGTCGGTTGAACCCAATCTGCGAATTTCAGGACTACTGAAGATCAAAAGGCGCAATGTACACGTGAAAACGAGATGGATAAAGCAAGCGGGACAGAAAGGTGGATGGTGGGAAGAGACAAGCTCGGAGTGATCAGGAAGCTTCAAGGTTCCTTTCCAGCAGCAGCAGCAGCAGCAGCAGCAGCGAGGCACACGTCAACGGGGCGGAGGGAAGCTGTCGAATGGTATTCCTGGTTTCTGCCGACCGCCCTATTTCTGTCACGTGCCCGGTGATGGCATGCGACATATGCAGCAGGTCCCTGTCCACAGGAGTGACCCTATCTTTCTCTTTATCATGTCGTGTGCAAGGAATTCGTGACTGAATCATTTCGCTCCATTGAAGAGAAATTTGAGACGGGTATTTGTACCCTGACTCCCGCCGAATTTCATCTCAATTGCTCGGTCTTCTCCAAGCCGTCATCACCCCCAAAATGTCGGCAATATTCGCGCCGAGAGCTTCCACGTACCAGCAAGACACACTCGTATACATTGACCGACAAGCCAAACAAATTGAACTCAACCTGCAGAGTTTCATCGATGCTCAAAGTGAAGGCCTTCTTGCTGGCCTGGTGGGACCGCAGTCCAATGCTACTCCCTCGACTAGTGGGAGCCATACTCCAACCTCAGCGCTGGGTAGTGTCCAGGGGCCCTCTACTGTTCCAGTGAGACAACCACCTCCCGAGAAGATTGGTCTTCGTGCGGCTCGGGAAGGCATATTCAAATCTATCTACGACTTGCTGAAGTTGAGAGAGGAGGAACATGAGCTACTGATCTCCCAGGTCGATGAACGACACGATGCACTCCAGGACATTGATGGATTTAATACCAAGCGTGCCGGCTTAAAGGCCGCAATCTCGACAATTCAAGACGATAAGGAAGGTCAGCGGACCAAAGACCTACGAGACGAAAGTCGCAAACTGGAGGAAGACATCCATGAAATGGAAACCAGACTGTCCCGAATGAAGGCTAGGCACCAAGATGTCATCCGGGAATTGTCGCAAATGGAAAACTCGGTCGACTCTAAGTTGTCCTCCTACAAAGCTTCTTTAACACTCTTGGAGTCGGACGTTCAAAGATACCTCCAAAATCCGCCTGTGAGACCTCTATCGGCCAAGTCTAGTGACGCGACGTTCTACACCCTGAACCCAAAACGACGGACCCTCGATCTCGCCCACGAACACTGGACCAAGGAGCAAGCGGACCTGCGCAGCCGAGAAATGGAAGTTAAAGCAGAGATCGAAGCGCTGGAGGCTGGTGGCGGAGTTTGGAAACAAGTAGTCGGGGAAGTTACCGGTTACGAGAAGCGGTTGAAGGCGATCATGCGCCGCTTCATCCAAAACCAGTCACAGCTTCTGGGTCCAGAGGGTACTTCACAAACCCTATCGGAAGAGGGCATTGCCCGGACTGTGCTAGAGGATTTGAGACACACATCTGAACGCGTAGAAGATCACTTAGAACTTGCGGAGAGTAAGAACTGGAAATTACTCGTTTGTTGCATCTCTGCAGAGCTCCAGGCTCTGCAAGAGGCTCGCCAACTCCTGCTGAATTTGTTCAATGTGTCCGATGCCGACGTCCGGTCGCCTGTCGATGGGCCCAGCGATGGTGAGCACGATGTCCATGCTGACCCGCTTGGGGTGGACAACCCCGAGCCTCCAGCTGATCTGTTGAGGGATACGGAGGAACACTCTCTTGATGTAGTTTCTAGGTCGTCTGGGGGTGAAGATGATGAACCAGATCCCGCTTGGCTACTCCCAGAGTCGTGACCGATATGTACACCCAGTGCCTGGTTCATTTACTTGGAAGATATTACTAGCTCCGATCAAAGTAGCTTGAAAGCCTCCGGATATCTTACATTCTAATCATGAAGCATCGTTTGCCTGCTGCTTTCAGGTGTTTGCTCTAGTTAACACAGAATTATAATCTGACATGATCCGAGTAACAAGCTAGAATTAGGACAGCAACCACTTCGCTGACTAGTCACCATGCCTATAATATTTGGACAAGCGCATTACGAAAACAATGTCACAAGGGATGATGTCTGCATGACCCCAAGCCGTCTTTTGGAGGGGCTATACTGGCAGATATATAGGTTTGTGGGCAAATATATACATATGTATTGCATGAGCCTCCTGTGACCCCGAAGTATAGCACTGGGTAAGTTACAGTTAATGTTCCTTGACGGTATTGCTGTAACTATGAAGAGAAGCTGTGCAGTACAAACTGCAGCAGCGGCTCATTGACCATCTTTTGCCTGGGTTCCGTAAACGCTTGGGCCCGACCAGCGAGCGTCCCACACAAGGTACAGTGCAGTACACTCGTACTTCCTCTTTTAATCTCCTCCCTATCAACAGGCCTGCTGATTTAATTTAAGCCAAGTAACCTGTTCCCCGCCTCCGTCCCACACACACGACTCAAGAAGTTTCCAGCATCCTAGTGATATGCCACAGATATATATGTGCTGAGGGTGGATTTGGAACTCGCCTCTGATAATGCACCTCCCCACCGCAACGCACACCTTCACTATTCCGTCCCTCCATGATGGACTCAGGCTCGACTGCCGGATCTACCATCCACAAGGACAGTTGAATCCCAGCAGTCCGTCATGTCAGCGGATACGAGGTGCGATCGTTGCACATCCGTACGCCCCTCTCGGAGGATGCTACGACGATCCGGTCGTGGCTTTTGTTGCAGGGGAGCTTCTCCGAGCTGGGTTCGTGGTGGGCACCTTCAACTTCCGGTAAGCATTGCCACCCTTTTTGTGTGTGTGTTTGTGTGTTTCTGGGATATCAGTCTCGCCGAGATGTCTCATCCATCCGTCAGCTGCTTGACAGTCCGAAACCCTTCATTAGTTCCAAACTAATATGTGTTACAGTGGCGCCGGTGGCTCTGAAGGGCGGACAAGCTGGACCGGCAGGCCTGAACTGGCCGATTACGCTTCTTTCTACGAATTCATGCTGCTCTATCTGCATCGCTTGAGAGACACACGCTCTACTTCATCGCAGAATGGCGGAAATAAGCTTGAAGCGGTGCAGCTCGTATTAGGCGGCTACTCATATGGGTCAATGATTGCATCGTCTCTGCCGCACCTAGATCTGATTGCGGATGTTGTCAGGCAAAGTAACCATGGTACTCCCATGCATGAGATCTACCAAATCGCTCGAGATCTTGTTTACTGTTCAGAGGAAGACAAGGACATTCTCGAACAACAGAAATACACGCCTCAGGAGATGAAAAAAGTCGCGGGCACCATTGAGAGAACAAGGGTCGCCTATTTACTTATCTCACCCATCTTGCCCCCAATCAACCGGTTTCTGACATTATTTGCCAAGCTGTCGCTTGACATCGGACCGTTTGAGTCGTCTCAGAGGCAGTCGATTCCTTGTCCGCAGCCAGCAGACCAGGTGTGCGCGCATGAAACACTTGCTCTCTATGGAAACCAGGATACGTTCACATCCGCACATAAGTTGCAGACTTGGTCAAAAGAGCTCAGCCAGAATCCGTCAAGTAAGTTCCAGTCGGTTGAGATCGATGGAGCAGGGCATTTTTGGATTGAGGATGGTGTCCGATCTCAGGCCAGAGACGCTATCAGGAACTGGCTATGTCGAATTCGTTAATCCCCGCGCCGTGGTCAGTAGGTAATGTGGATTACATCACAAGAGCGAATGAGTCTAGATTATCTTCCATACAATGGCCATCGGTGCATGGGGCCCGAAAGAATGAGTACTGCCAACCAGAAGTCAGTTTCACATGCGGGCCAGGGAGTCGACTATGATAAGTAAGGTAGCATGTGAAACTCTTCTGTACGCGTGACCGGCCATCCTGGTCTGGGGAGACCGACAAAATACCCAATTAAATGCAACGCAAAGTTCGGATTCGAACTCGAAAGAAAATATCAGCTTTGTCCTAAGCATATGGAGGGAGATAGGTGTGTGAGCTGGGATGGTCCTGGTATCCTCCTTATCACACTCGAGCAACCAAGTGACCGACACCACCACACCAATCACGCCAAGGCCATCGCAGCCTGCTAAGGACATTTTCTCACGATAGTGGGTAACTAACCCATCCTCGTCAGAGGTAGTTGATGCAAGGCTCCCTTGTTATTGGACCCTTGGACTTCCGATGCACGGCAACCACGGTCGCACACCTCCATGCAAGATCGCACCTTATGAAGAACCGCACCAGACGCGGATCCAGCTGGACGCGTTCATCAAACAAGCAAGAATAATTACCTCACCCCTGCGCATGGAACCCTGTTTGCAGTCTGTTGGTGTTCTACATTTTTCGCCTTCGAAAACCTCAAAGACAAGAATTATCCCTACTCAACGATGGTACAGTACATATAGACTGACAAATGTGGGGGAAGTGAGACCAGCGGGTGCTAGTATTGGAATTACTCTAATAGGATCAGGCCGGAAAGATAAACCTAGAGCATTCGAGGGAATATTTGGTGTTGGGAAAGTATCTGACTCAAAACTCCGTGCTGATGTGGGGGGCCAGAGGGGGGCAATAAGGATGAGTGGTGCATGATGGCATCAAGGCGCATTCCAGGCGAATCCGATTAGAGTTGTGTTTGTGTGGTTCAAGTTCTATTCAGCAGGTTCGTCAATCACTGCAGCATCTGACCCGATGAGGGATATTACCCATTTGACAGTTACTACTCCAGTAGGTAGGTAGCATGAGGCAGTTGCCCCTCTAGGCAAGCAACCCTCCTTCTATTCTATTCCAGAGACTGAGGGATGTCATTATGTAGGCATCATTCCGACCCGGGGCTCCATCTTTCTGTCCCCGCGTCCAGTATGAGTAAGTTAGTGAGTAGTGCAGACAGGGAGGATCGGCAGCAGCCGAAAGAGGACAGCGGGGGAGATTGAATCTCCGGCCGGCCTCGTGACGTTTAGGTTGAGTGAGACCTTGGAGAGTTTCCTCTTTTCCCCACCCATAATTCAACCCCGGGTCTCATCAGCTGCTGCTGCTGCTGACTGAGCCTTTCAATACAAGCTGTCTGCAATCATAACCCCCAGATCCCTGTCCTCACACCCTTTTTTTACTTTACTTTACTTGACTTTACTTTTCTATACCCTTCGCACTCTATGAACTGACTAGGGACTAAGTACGGAGTAGTGCCTAACAACAACTTAATTCATCCATCCATCCTAGAATCTCACAAAGTATTGCCATTCATCCATCCCAAGCTTACTATACCAATCTCACTTGACTATATCACTACAATCACTTCCACTTCCATTCTACATCACTTTACCTCCCTTTCCCGTTCCCCCCCGCATACCAAGCAAGCACTTTGTACTTTTTCGTTTATGTGTTCCTTCCTCTTCTCAACCACCCCTAGAATCATCCACAGACCTTTCCAGCCCACAATCATCGTCCCTTGTTACTCTAGCTCTGCGGACGTCTTCTTCTAAGCCTATCTCGCATGCGTCTTTCCTCATACATGGACTGATGCGGGCCCAAGTCTGTCATGTCATTACTCCACGATCCTACCGTTGTGCGCACTCAGTGCAATAGTAAATCCAAGCGTCGTCCGACTCAGGATGCGATTCGAGGCGCGAGCGGCGGGCCTCGGCGTTCTCTGCTCAAGTCCATCTCAGTCCCATCTCTGTCATCCGTTGTCAAGAGCTCTTTGACATGGGCTGGAGATACATTGAACTACCGCAGAGATGGCGTATGTGCCGAGCAATCCAAAGCGCGCATTGACATAGAAGACAGGAAACAGGTTCTTTACTTGAAAAAGCGGAATGTGAGCTACGATGTCTACTGCTGGCAATTTCTCCAGCAGAGGTAATGAAAATGAATTGGTAGCCATCTAACTAACACCTTGGTACAGGCAGTGACATATGACGAGTGGCGGATTTGTGCTAGCGAATTGGATGACCTGGAAGAGCACACCATCTGGAAGCAAATCCTCGACTCACCTGACTACGACGTCCGTCTGGTCCAAGAACGTCTTCAGCAGCTGGAAGACGCCCGCATCAGTTGTGATGTCAGCCGGATGCTGTTCCTAGTCCGTACGTCTTTGAGTCGCGACTTGGGAAACATGAGTAATGCCTCGCTTTATCGGTACTCCCACCTGGGCACGAAAGATTTGATAGACAAGTATATCACTACCGCTCTAGACACAATATCCTCGCTGGTCGAGTTATCGGGGCAGAATCGGTGTGATGGTCTAGAAACCAAGTATATACTCGATCAATTACTTGCAGCGAGACAGGCATTCGGGCGCAGCGCGTTGCTGTTCTCGGGTGGTGCGACCTTCGGTATGAACCATATCGGCGTGCTGAAAGCTCTTTACGAAGCGAAACTCTTACCTCGAATTATCTCGGGTGCTTCAGCCGGCAGCATTGTGTGCGCAGTGTTCTGCACACGGACTGAGGACGAGCTTCCGGCCCTCTTGGAATCCTATGCATATGGCGATTTTGCAGTCTTTGGCGAAGAGAGTGACTCGGATAATATACTACAGAAGACAGCCCGGTTCCTCAAGTATGGTTCATTTCTGGATATATCACATCTGGCCAAACTCATGAGAAGCTGGCTTGGCGATATAACATTTCAGGAAGCATACAATCGAACACGACGAATACTGAATATTTGTGTCTCTAGTGCGGGGGTCTACGAACTTCCCAAGTTGTTGAACTATATCACTGCTCCGAACGTGTTGATCTGGTCTGCTGTGTAAGACGTCTTTTTGCTTTTCAATCTTAACATCCTTCATGTCGACCACGAGACTAACCTCAATAGTGCTGTTTCCTGCTCAGTGCCTTTGGTCTTTTCACCATCCGAGCTCATGGCTAAAGATCCTCTGACCGGAGAGCCGGCGCCATGGCATGACTTACACAAACAATATATCGATGGATCGGTGGATGGCGACCTGCCAATGAATCGGCTTTCGGAGATGTTCAATGTCAATCATTTTATCGTCTCGCAGGTCAATCCACATGTCGTCCCATTCTTGCCGAATGACGATGGTCCACCTCAGCGTGGAAAAACGTCCTTCAATGCCCCACAGTGGCTTCATACTGCCACTCATCTGGCCAAAGACGAAATAATGTATCGCTTGACAGTTCTCTCCGAAATGGGAATTTGTCCAACAGCTTTGACGAAGACCATGTCTATTGTGAACCAAAAATATTCCGGCGATATCAATATCTATCCGAAAATACTGTATAGCAATTTCCCGGTGATGCTGAGGAACCCGACAACCGAGTTCATGCTTCAAGCATGCCTGAGTGGCGAACGTGCAACATGGCCCAAGCTCGGGCGCATTCGAAACCATTGCGCCATTGAATTGGCCTTGGATATAGCGGTACAGAAAATGCGAGCACGGGTGGCATTTTGTCCTGCCAAACTCGGCGTCCGGTCAGATAATAGTCTCAACAGCTACTCGCTCGAGTCGCTAGATAGCAGTGGTGGCCGTGGGCGCATGCTGAATAGACGAAGCTCGTACAACCATGAATTGGAACGAAGAAAGTCCGCCAAATATCACAATACCCGCCCAAACACCCCACACTTGCCGAGGTCTCGAAGCGTCTTCTTATCCGATCAATCACAGAGTATTGCCTCCGTGGTCTCTGCTTGTGAGGATCACGATCATCAGCAACGCACGCAAGAGGAGCGGGAGGACTCCTCCAATAATGGTGACGAACCTTCTTCCATGGAATCTGATACCGAGGAAGAAACACAGACTCTGTCTCCCAAACGGCCGCAGATGAGCAGCACTTGGCGAACCTGGGAGCCATGCTCTCAAGATCACCCCTATTCTTGGATGGCTCTCAAAAGTGATTCATTATCCTCACAATCGACGCCGGGTTCCTCGTCGTCCTCCGGCCAATCTGTGCGATCGCCACTTCAAGGGTTTGCCACTCGTTCTCCGGAATATGTATCGTGTGGCATGCACGAGACATCATTATCACCTTCCCGCCAACTGCTGCGAATGACACCAACGACCCATGTCAAAAACCCCAGCAGGTCCTCTTTAACACTTTGACATGAATGGATGATTGTTTCAAGGAACGCTGCACATCCTTGTCTGTGCTTTGATGTGGCAAGTGTGCTCTTTTCACGTCCTCAAGTCTTTTTGCATCACCCAGTCATTTTTGTTTATTTTGGCGCATACCTTTTCCTACGGCCTTAAGAGTGTATATGACCCGAGTCCATGAGCAGCCTAGATGTAAGGAGCCGGCGTTTAGAGTGGCAGATCATTGACTCGGCCAGATTTAGATAGCACTACCTAGCCATAGACTTGCATCAGATAAATGGAGCTTCGTGATTTGCTGACTCGACAATTTACTATTTTGAACTTCCTAGGTGAGTTGTATTTGTGCTGGCCGACCTACAATGACATGCATGATGCATACAGGATGGAGTCAATTGTGTCTTTCAAAAATAGAACAGCTTCATGGGCGCATGAAGAGGTCTCACGATTGGCTTGGACTGTACGACTAAATACCTAATTGGTAAATAGCATGCATATACTTAGTACTGGTGACCTGTACCTATGCGCCCGACACCTACTAGGTGATGGCCAGCGCTAACTTGCTGCGAATCGCTTTACTGCACAGAGCTTGGAAGCGACGCGATTTCCCCTCTTTCTGGCGCATCGCTAATTGTCTGGCGGTCCAACGATCCAATAGATGGCCCCAATCTGGGTTGCACCTGCTGCAGTGCTACTAATTAGTTGAGTTTAATATAGTACTAGGTAGATACTGCACACATGAGTACTAGCTGCCTCAGGCTAACCCCGCTCTCCACTTCCAATCTACTGGGACATCGGCGGCTAATCTCCAGCTAGTATGCTTTCCAAGCTCATCTCCATGCTAGTTACGTGCTTCTAATGTTGGAAACATACACTTCCTACTTCCTGTTTGCATAATGCAGCATCGGATGTCGCTTGTTTGCTTCTGACTTACAGCACGATGACACAAATATCCCTCCATCCTAACCGACTGCGTTCTTGTGGATAAGCTTTTATATTCACCGTCTCCCCCGGATCACAAAGGATTCACTTCTCAGCCTTGTTTGGGGTCTGTGCTTACAAGAACTGCCTGGAACGAAGATCCGATTGGGCTATCCTCACATTCTTCAGCTGTGTTCTTTAGTGTTTCTACAAGCGCTTGCCCAGAGTTCAGCTGTCCAGCTGTCCAGCTGTCCAGCCAAAGCTGACAGCCACCAACACCAACTTGAAATCCCAGTGGTGCTCGACTGCTTCCCCCAAACCCTAGCATGCGGCTTTTTCTTTGCTTTTGCTCTGGCTATTGAGGTGCTTGCTGTCTTTGACTGTTGGTTTCTTTGTTTGTTCCTGTTTCGAGGTGCCCAACAATCCAACCTTGCAACCTTGAAACACCCCTCGTGATGGCAAGCGCCGTGAAAGGTCCTCTGGGACGATTCCGAAAACACGATTCTCCCTCGCCACTTCATGAGCGATGGGGTGACGTGAGAATCACCGTTCCGACTGAGGGGTCCTGGAATCAATATGAGAATCCTCGCCAGTCCTCGCTCCGAGAAGGGACCTGCAGCACGGGCTTCGTGCCTGCCGCCATGAGTCGCAGCCACGACGATGAGACGGCTCCGTTGACAGAATATGACCATCGAATTGCCAGGCCCAGCTCATTGTCCGTCAAAGCTCTAAACCCGCGCCGACTATCTGTGCGGCTCAATCCTCGATCCAAGACCTCGAACGACTCTCCCCAGGAGAAAAACCAACAGCCCACCACCAAAGCGGAACGCAGACGGTCTCAGTTCGCCTACAGACCCATTCAGCAAGACTACCCCACCGAAATCGCTGAAAAGACAGCATTCCCAGAGCCCCGTTCTCCACGATTCAAATACATACCCGCTGGCGCTCAATTCACAGAAGAGCTTAGAGCGATCTCGCCAGAGCTTCATTCCAGCCGTCGTGCGAGCTCCTATATCCCTTACGATGAAGGCTCTCTGGAACGGCGTGCGCGGCCTCGGACCCGTTTTGACCAGCTCGAAGATGCATCCGGAGACCAAGTGTTTGAGGGGGGGCACCATCACTTTAGACAATCGCGATCTTTGGCCTCCCCGCGCCGAAGCGAGGCGAGCAGTAGCCGACGCGCCAGCGCTTCGGTGGAGAGGGGTCTCAAGCTCTCGACGTTTGACAAAAGAGCTACTCGGCTGGGGAAGTACATGACCACAGCCATGGTACCTGATCCAGACCAGCTATACGAATGACTTCAGCAACGAGACATGAACATCGACGTTCGATAATGCCCGTGACGGCCTACGGAACCGGACCGATTCAAATCTTGCATAGCGTTGCTCTTGGCATGGCGTTTGGTGGCTGAATTGCTTTTTTTGAGAGTTCCGGTAGAAGCCGGTAACTTAGTTACTCAGTACTCACTGTATATATTTATAATATAATCAATCATACATTATTGTCAGTATGTGTGCACAAGCATCGATTGTTGGAATTGTTTGATGATTCATTCGGATTCAATTGTTCAATTAATTACCTGTATTGTCCGAATTACTAACCCTTGAGGCGAGTGGCTGACGTCAACCTGACGAGTCTCTCCATTCCATGTGTGACTCCCGCAAATGTTGGAATTTATTGTCCGCACCCAATTGGCGGGATCTCTTCCTCAGTACTAGTACTCCTAATATCTCTGCTGACTTCGGCTTGGGAGCTGTCAAGCCGAGAGCAAGATCTTGCCGTGGTACCTGAAACTACCTTGTCGTGGAAATCCCGAAAGGAACAACCCTGACAATGATAAGGACATGACGCCATGAAACCCAGGCCTCGAATCAAGTCGACTCCCCACAACATGACGCCATTTTAACGCACTTCAAGGGCACATCAGAGAAGCAACAGAATAACTATGGAGATTGATTTATAGTGTTCGGAGGAATGTGTTCTATCCCATGGATCGACATTTATTCGATATTTGTTCTTGAGCCTATACATATAGCATTACTACGTTGCCCACCATGCCAGATTCAGTAGTTCAGTTGCTATGTGGTGTTAAGGTATGGCCGATCTTCCCAAGTCCGTTCAATTTTCTTCACCACGTGCTAATTAGCTTCCAGAATGACCCATGGGGCAAGAAGGGAAAGGATTCCCTCGCCGGTGTGCTCTGGTCCAAAACACCCGGAGCGGGAGAGGTTGATGATTCCAAGACCTATTCTGAAGTGAGCTCTACGATAGCACCGCTCCTGGCGGCTCAGCTACTGACAAGTCACAGATGTGGATGGGAACATACCCTACAGTTCCCTCCAAAATCCTGTCTACAGGACAGCTGCTGAGCGACTACCTGAAAGAGAACCAAGAGGTTGTGGGCAAGTCCGCGTTGGACAAATGGGGTCCGGAGGTGCCTTACCTACCTAAGGTATGAAACAAACCCTCGGCCAACGCGCCTCGATTGCTCAGCGCAAGCAGTCTAACCGAAAGAACAGATCCTCTCTTTCTCCAAGGCGCTCCCCCTGCAGTTACACCCTGACAAGGCTCTATCCGAGAAGCTTCACCAGGAGGACCCGAGCAAGTTCGGTGATCCCAACCACAAGCCGGAGATTGCCATCGCGTTGTCGAAGTTCGAGCTCTTTGCGGGCTTCAAGCCCTTGGCCGAGATCGAGCAGCTGCTGAAAGTCAAGCCGCTCGATCAGTTTGTGCCCCCGGGCCAAACCTCCGGCCTCGACGACGAGCTGCTCCGCGAGATCTGCCGGATCCTGTTGACGCTGCCCCCCTCCATTGTCGCCGAGACGATTAAGGAGCTATTGGAGATCCCGGAATCGCGGTTCGGGCCCAACCAGCGGTACATCCCTGGTCTCCTCGACCGGTTACGCAAGCAATACCCGGAGACCGACAACGGAAGCTTAGTGGCAGTGCTACTTATGAACTACATGACGCTGGGGCCCGGGGAGGCGGTTTGCGTTCCGGCGGATAGTATCCACGCGTACCTGCACGGCGATATCATGGAGTGCATGGCCCGGTCGGACAACGTGCTCAACACGGGCTTCTGCCCCAAGGCCGAGAAGGACAGCGTCGACCTCTTCACCCGCGCGCTGTCGTTCAAGCCGCATGGCCCGGACGAGGCGATCTTGCCGCGCCGGAAGAGCGACAAGGGCGAGCACTTCAAGACGGAAGTGTACGCCCCGCCGTTCAGTGAGTTCAATGTCCTGGGCACCAGTCTGGGGGCCGGCGAGAAGGAGACATACAAGCCAGTCGGCGGTCCTAGTCTGTTGATCGTGACCAAGGGCAATGGCACAATGACTGTGGCCGGTGGTGACGGGACGACTTTCGACTTGCGCGAGGGCTATACGTACTTTATCGGGGCGGGGGTGGCCTTGGACCTGAGCACGGAGAAAGGCATCGCGGTATACCGCCCGTATGCGGAGTAGAATGAACGAATAGAGGAGTTGAGAGCGGGGAGTGTGTCGATATTTTATATTAGCGATCGCGATATGATAACGTGGAATATATTGTTCTTTTGTAATGCCCACATGAGGAGAATCTTCAGATGGTACTGTACTGTATCTTTCGGGACATGGCAACTTCGCCAAATACCGAAGCCGAAACCACAACCCACGAAAGACACATTCCAAGACAAAACAGAATTGCATAACATTCTGCTATATAGCTAGTCATCTACGGAAATGAGCAGCTATCAAACAGTATAAATATAGATCCAGACTAGAACGATAGCTTGATTCTTGATTCTATTTTGGTCCGCGCATCCCAGCAACCCAACCGACAAGTAAAATAGCCGCCGGCCGATACGAGAGAGACCACACACTCACTGCACATGCGCTCAGGGCATGATAAGAGAGGGGAGATCAAACTATCACCATCCAATCGATTAACTCTTTGGTCTCTTTTCTCCCCCGCCTCTTGCAGGAGACAGTTCTTCTCAAAGGTATAGTATACTATTTTTAACCCTTCCCCCCCGGACAAGAAATGGAGACCCACGCTGCGCCTATGCTTGTTTTCTTCAGCCCTGGATCAAGGGTAAAGTAAACGCGGGTTGGGGGGGGGGGAGCATGTGTGTGACATCTGTAAGGGCTAAGGGATTCCATTCATGCATAACCCACCAGTATGTCCCGTTGAGATTAAAATAGCTTTTGGAAGGGACTAGGCGGGGGAGAGAGAGGAACGAACCCAAGGGGAACGATGAGGGTGCTTTGACATTCATCCTGGTTTTCTCACCTTACTTTAAGATAGGTGGCGGCCGGTTCGTCCAGCTCTGCCCCGTTCTTGGGGTTTCTCTTCTTTGCTCTTTGCTGCCTTTTTTTTCCCTTCGCCCCTTTCTGCCCTTTGTTCTTGCGTGTTGTGGGTTAGATTGCTGTATGTGTGTGTGTGTGGGGTGTGCGTGTGCTTGTTCTCGCTGTCCTCTGGGTTCCTCCGTGTGAATTGAGGAGAACGAGACGCAGTGTACTGGGGTTTTATCTTTTTGCTCAATTGGATGTATGTCTGGTCGTCGGTCAGTCGGTCAAGTCAGTCGATATCATTTGGACTTGGATAGACAGACATCAGGGAACACATACAAGATGAAGCCACGGATCCTCGGGGTGCGATCGACGGGTCTCTCATCGTCGAGTATGGATGGGATGATCATTGGAGTGGTCCTTGGGAGTGTCGTGCTGGTGGCTGGTGAGCCTTGAAATTTCCAATTCGTCCTTCTTGATTATGAATTGTCTTGTCTCGTGTTTTGTTCTTGTGTTGTGTTGTGTTGTGTTGTGTCTGGTTCCTGTGTTGTTGTTGTCGCCTTCACGACACAACCAACATGGAAAGGGAAGGGACTGAATCCGAGAAGACAAACTCGGCCAAACTGACCATCAGCCCAACAACAGTGACCGGCATCCTGGCCTTCCTCTGCCACAAGAGACGCTCCATGCAACGTCGTGAGGACCGACAGTTCCTCATCGACCATCACATCTCCTACGCCTTGGGCTACTATCCCACTCTGCGTGATCTCGACGCCAACCAGAAGGAGCAGCAGCTCGAAGAAGGAAGGGGAGAAGCAGGAGGAGGAACAACGATATTATCGGCCTTCCCTCCCCCAACCCAGCCCATGTCGCGTCTCTCAGCTCATTACCACAGCCCGGTCGATGACTTCCTTCGCGATCCACCCCCAGCCTATCAACCTCAACCCTTACCCACCTATGACCCTTCTCGATATCAGAGGGTCGATGCCCCTCCCCCTCCTGCTCCGGTTGTTGGGCTCGCTATCCCCTATCATCATTATCCTACACTGGGTCTTCAGCAGGAAAGACCCCCGTCGTCGATCTGGAGTCCACCAGCTCCCATCATGGCTCAGCGGGACTCGTTGGTTACTCCTAGATTCTCCTTTCAGCCTTCACCCACGATAGGTCCCTTGCGGGACTTGAATGATGATGCCTCTCTTGCTTCGTCTAATAACTTAGATGGCACAGCACAGCAGATGCCGCGACGGCCTAGACCTGTGTTGTCGAGACTGGTGACAGATCTTCGATGATCACGAGAGGAGGAAGTTCTTTCTTTGTTTTTCTCAGACCTTTCTGTCGCTCGCTTATAGATTGATACCTCTCTTGTCCTTTTGCTTTCCATTCCTTGGGAAAGCGCTCGTTTCTGTTATGGTTGGTCGACTTGTGTTTGACTGAACGCATGGAGGACAAAGCTGCTTGGATGCATTATGATGATGACGATGATGATGACGATGATGATGATGATGTTTGTGATGTTGATGTTTATGATTACGAAAAGGAAGAGAGGATGGAGAGGATGCAACAGCACACCAACGACGGGGTACAGAAAGATGGTATGAGCTCGTGGTTGGAGCTACTCCGCCAAAGTCCTACAGGCTCAGCGTCTACAGATGCTATTGGCGATCTACCTCGAAGGGTCCGATGGCAGATGCTGTTACATGAGCTGAACCGAAGCAGCTCTTCCCTGAGCGGGTGTCACTCAACTCCAGGTTGGTACTTTTTCAAAGCTCCTCTTACCCCTCTCCCCTCACGCCTCGCTGTTCCTTCCCGTCCTCAAGTCTACTGACGCACGACAGCTCAGCTGGAGTCGCCTAAGTACTTCGTCCATCGCGGAGGGAAATGGATTGATCCCTCGAATGGTTACGTCCGGCGGCTAGAACACCGGGAACAAACAGGTTATAGTCTACCCCATCATGTGTGGAGGTGGGGGTTGGTTGTTGGGTACTCGGCAACAAGTGCGACACGCCATAACGTTTGCGAGCCGACAGACGACGACTTTGCAGGCCCCCAGTCTGCGTCCATTAACCCAAAGGAGAAAAAGCTACGATCAGTGGGCTGGCCATATGGTCTGGGTATCTCGAGAATTCCCGCTCTTGCTAGGGTCACCAGAGAGGGGGTCATGGTCGCCGCCCTGCAGCTAGAGAACGAAGGAGGATTCCTCGGAGCCGACAAGCTGCGGAGTGACGACGAGATGTGACAATGACTCCTCGTCTGCTGGAGGGGATCCATCCAGGCGCGTAGATAAGCTCTGCGGGTGGTTCGGGTCCAGCCGCGACGATCAAACCGGTGGTTGTCCTTTGCGGCTTCCCCTCTTTTCTCGTCGCCAGACCCTGGCCTCCTAGGCGAACAGCCAAATGGTTTGCTGACGCCGGCCGAACCACTGGCCTCGCCCTAATTACCTGCTGACCAGTGAATTGCGCAAACCTCGCGCCCTTGCTTCAGCTATTACGAGGCCTCCAGCTATCACCTCGAGCGGTTAATATCGCCTCATCCGTCTTCACCATGGCATGTCTCAAAATCGATACTACCAACCTGCTAGCCTCGACAAGGATATTTTCCAGTCTTCCAGTGCTGGTTGACGCCGAGGTCACTAGATGCGCCATGCCAAGACGACGACCAATTATTAGGCGCATTGCTGTCTGCCATCCCAGTAGCTGCACGCAGCTAGCAACTTGCAAAAGCAAGTTGACTGCGCCGCGTCCACATCTTCGCGACTGACCTCCTCACCCCTGCCCAGCAGTTACGCGGACCAGAACCCCTTCCTGCCTCAAACGCCCGTTAATGGCGGTGATTGCGGCCAACCTCCGTGCCGCTTTCATAAAAGCGATTCGTGTTCGGATAAAAGTGACCCTCACTCGACTTTCTTCCCCCACTCCACCCGGACGAAATGACTGCGATGAGGGTGTGCGAACCAGACTGTCGGGTCGTGTGTGAATGCCTTACACACCCGTGCGACCGTCACTGACTCGCCTGGCCCAGGATGACTACCTGCCGCTGCTGAAGGAATTGCCTGAAGGAAATCCAATTGTCGGTCCCCTCTGACTGGGACCCCCATCTATCAACCTTTTGAGCGATATGCATGAGCCCCTCGGCCGGCCGAATTTTCCTGTCATCGAGTAAATTGTACCGCCTCGATAGAGACGGGTCTCGAAGCCTGCGGCGCCGCATGGTGGTCTTCGTCCCTTCGACTACCTTCCTCTTTGAGACAGCTTCAGGGACTACGTTGTAGTGGAGGGAATATTGGGTAAGAAAAGGGGACCGGCTACACACTGGGGGGACCCCATCCTTGAAAGGTACTGTGGATGTCTCGGCTCTTCCTTCCTTGGCCCTCAACTTTTCGATCCTCCGTGGCTCGGCCGTCGATGCTAATCCCATCTCAGCCTCTTCAGGCTTCATTCCATGAAAAGTCCTCTTGCGATTATGACGAACCTCATGCAGAAACTGCGAAGGAAGCGGAAGCTATCGTCCGAATTGCATTCACGATGGGGCGACATATCTATCACCTATCCCAACGGCGGCTCTTGGAACCAGTGGGATCAAGCGAGTGCGGGCGCCCGCACATCTGATGGAGACCGCGAACGGCGACAAAACTCGCTCGAGCCTGGTAGATGCGCCAGTTCGCCTCGCATAGGAGCTTCGGGACAACCGGCCAGCAGAGATGGGCGAGCACAATCCGTTGATTCAGCCATGACCATTCCTACGGGCCACTACGATGCACGAGTGGGTAATCGCTCCAGGCAGAAGCAACACTCGTATGAATCAACCGTTGTTCATCCGCCGAGTGCCTGGTATCATTCGTGCTCCGACGATGGCTCGATGGAAGAGACAGAAGGGGCAACCGTTCCATCACCGCAGAATGTATCGAACGGGCGACACCAGCCCTCCTCCGGTCGGCCCAGTCTGTACGAGGATTCTGAACTTTACTCGCGAGCGTCCAAGTCGCCCCCATTGTCTGTGACGTCGCGTATGCGCGGATGTAGTGTCCAGGGGTATTTGGCAGAGTCTCCAGTGTCGATGCCAGGGACGGTCGGGTCGAGACATAACAGCTATACTTCCTCAGTTCCCTCGAATCCGTCCGAGGACCAGCGGATTCCGGGGATTATCCCACCATCCTCTACGCTGGCAGAGCGGAGGGCTAGCCGACGATCTAAGCAGGAGCTTCCCCGAGCACAGGAGATGGTTCCCTCTTACGATGAACTGTATGGGTAAACGGTCTATGGAGAGATCTTGGCGGATACATTGGGTGGCTGTTCTGGCTTACGCATTTTGGGTCGTTTTGGTCGAGTGGCATTTTGTGATTGTGAATTGTCTGGAAGCCCACAGCCCAGGACAGATGGCGATGATGTCGCGCTGGCTGAGAGGCATATGGTGTAGCTCGCGGGGATGGAAGCCCGATGATTAAAGCTGCTGCATTGTGGCGTCTTGTGTAATTAGTTTTGTTTGCGGTTGTCTGCTTGGGAGGCGTTTTTGATATTTCCCGGTACTATCCGTATTGTTCGGGGGAGGGTTATCCTGCGCAAGGATGGCGTCTCCTCTTCCTCCGTCAAGGTTGCAATTCCGGCGGAGAACAATGATAATCAATCTGATCAAGTCTATCGATCACACCATCTTCGCTGAATGGCACAGAGGATCAACAAGCAAACAGGCAAACCATGGTTGGAAGCGAAGAGGGCTGACTGAGAGCAGTTGCGGCGAGTTGAGAAGTTGAGATCTTGTCCAATGCGAGGCTGCGTGCAAGCGCCGAACCCCGCAAGCCGACTCGGGAGTGCTTTTGTTCTCCTCCTCCTGCATGAGGCAGGCTAGCAAATCACAGCGAGTCATGCTCTTTCCCGGGACTGCAAGCTTCTGCACTACATGTCACAGTCACATTTGTCTTGTCACAGTGATCAACAAGCCCCTCGCCTGCTTGGGAGAGGGGGGTGGGAGCTCCTTCTTAGCGCCCCGATTGACCAGGGGAGGAGTTTTCTTTTGCCCGCTCTGGTTCAATCCTGGTTAATGCTAGTTGAGTAGTTGAACCAGTGTCTTCCAATGCTTGGTGATCCGGCACGGAAACAAGGTGGTTCGTTCTCCTCTCGCCCTTGCGGTGGTGGCATGCATTTCTATCAGTCCCCCAATATGGCTCCGATCCCTCATGCCGTCCAACCGAAAGAGCTTGTCATGCATTATTTCGTGGGATCCGCATCGCCATTTCTACCCTCTGATTCCCTCCCCTCCATCCCGTGCCCCCCCAGTGCACGTTCTCCCTCATCTTTGCCCCTGGGATTCTCTTGGGTCTTCCACTTCCTGTCGCTATCTCTATCCTCCTGCCGTGCGGTGAGTTCGATGCTGGGCTCGGCCGACCTCCTGCACTTAGCACCTCCATTCGTTTGGTTGTCAGGTAGTAGCCCGGTAATCTCGTCTTACTGGGAGCCCGAGGAACGATCGATCATTCCAACCCTAAGAACATCGGCATGATATTCGAACCGCGGGGCCCGAGCTCCCGATCTACGATCATGTCGGTAGCAGCACCGTTACTGCTGCTACTGTCCTCCCTGGTTTCACCGGCCGGGGCATTGCATGCGACCTACGGTTCACCGTGCTATGACGTCTGTAGCAACCCGACCAACACCACTTCCTCGGAGATGGTCTGTCTGGACGAGTCGTACAACACCACCGAGACTGGCCGAAAGTTCCAAGAATGCGTCTCTTGCGAACTACAGAGCAATTACACCGATGCTGAAACCCAGATTAGTGACTTCAACTGGGGTCTCTGTAAGTTTTGATTCCGTGTCTGGTAGACATCAGGCGCTGATAAGGTTTCCTGCCCAGATAATCTCCGGTTCGCATTCGACACCTGTGTCTACGGGTATCCGAAGGATGTGAACACGGTTTCGACTCCTTGTCTGGTCGCGTGCCTGGGCCTGAGCCCGGCGTTCGAGTTTGAGCTGCTGAACCCGAATCAGAACAACCTGCGGGCCTATTGCGCCACGGGGGCATTTGCCGACAACCACATCGACACCTGTAGTAACTGCTACAACCTGACAAGCACGCAGGGGTATCTGGCAAATTGTGCGTATGATCTTCTGTGAATCCGAGAACGAAGCCGCTGACGGAAGTTGGAAATCATCAGTTCTCGAGGCGATGCGTTATGAGTGTCACTTCCCCGTGCCCACTGATACGGCCTTTCCCATCAGTCCATCGGATATCTTTTCAGAAGTTCAGCTTCCCTTCTACAACAGGGATCTGCTGAACAGCACGGCGCACGATCCCATCAACTACCGACTGGCGACGCTGATCGGGCTTCCAGTGATGGGGTTTGTGATTTTCGTCTGTCTGTGCACGATGAGTCTCTTCTTCTGCCTCGGCTGGCGGCGGAGATATGTCCGCCGTGAGCGGGCGTCGGAGCAGCAGCGATGGAAGACTCTGGCTGCGGAGCACCCATGGCGTGGTCCGGCGTATTCTCCGCAGGAGATGTATCCGCCGGGGGCGTACCAGCCGCAGCCGCAGCCGCAGCCGCCGCAGCAACTGCAAGAAGGCTCGGGCTTCCAGTTTGTGGATAATGATGGCCGCAGTCAGGTGGTGGGACATTCCAAGCAACATGTGAAAGAGACGACGGTGGCGATGGAGAGTGATATTTCTCCGGTATCTCCGCAAGAGAAGGGCAAGAAGCCTGAAGACTTCTTCCCTGTCAGGTTTGACTCAAAATCATGAGCCTGTTCCTGCGCTGGGCTGCGAATGTTGCAGCCAGAGGTTCCACTGGCAGGTGTCGACCTGACCTCGACGTGAAGAGGTCGTCACCATGACTGACTGGCCTGCATGCAGGGCCGATAATGTTTGCTGTCTTTATTGTTTGTTAGCACATTGTGTCTCTTTTATGATGTTTATGACGAGCGGATCAGATGGGATCATCGCGAGGAGCAGATCTTGTATACCCCCCTCTCCTTCGAGTGTTGCACATAGTTTTGTTGGTAATGTATTGCAAGTGATGGGATGGATGGAGATTCGTGAAGTGAAGTAATCTGAAGAGTTCTGAAGAAGTCTGAAGAATCATAAGCGCGTTGAAAGAGTAATGTAGTTTCGAAGGTGAGTCCCACAGTGGAGATAGAAGAAACGCTTGCAGAAGACCCTGAATAGTAAATCCCCGCCTCTGTTGCAGAACAGAGCAGGAGACGGGGCTTATATCCTCTACTTCCCCGGTGCGTTAAGCGCGGGGGGCAGGAAGGAGGGAAGGATGAGAGAGAGAGTGTGTGTGAACAGTTGTGCAGAATCCCTGCCAGGGGGTCTAAAAATAAACACGGGATACTGGGTGCAGGATCATGACTGGTTGGGCAGTTGAGGAGTGTGTTTCATGGCGAAAGCCACGGGGGGGGAGATTATAAGATAAGGAGGTACTGTTGATGATTAGTGGTGAGGATAGAATGATGAGGTAGGCGCCAGGATTATGGAGGATGGATGGGGGGTTTGTGTCTTTGTTGATTTTGATGGTTGTGGTAGACTAGACTGGTAAGTTAGTATGGAGACCGAGGAGATGGAAAGCGACAAGCGGATCGACCCTCAGTTGCTTGCGGGGAGGGCGATTGTCGCCTCAGGCATAAACACCTTCAACATCATCTCCGCTGCCCTGTCGAACTCCGCCAACCACCGCCTTCATTGCGCCCGCATCTTGATATAGCAAGCAGTACCTCACCACCACCACCATCACCTCATCTGCCCTCTCTTCTTGGGCTGGGACAGACCTTTCCTATTCACCCTCCACCATCACCCCGCCAGAGAATCCGAGCAGACACCAAAATGTCCTCCCTCACCCCGGATCAGATCAAAACCCTCGAGCAATCGCGTCAACGCCTCGTGCAACTGACGCATTCCCTGGCCTCGTTGATCACCAGTTTGAACCAGAGTGATCCCCTGCCGTCATGGTATGTTATGTCCACCCCAACCCCACCCTTTTTCATTTTCCCCTTTCAGCGTCATGGACACATGCACAAACCCTCATTGACCTGCCCCCCCCCATGCCCTACCCTCATAGCCTTAACCCCGACAACCCAAGTCCCATCAGGGGACTTGGGTAAAGCAACACCAACTACCGATAAAACCGACTCACACCTACCACTTACTGATTTTCTTTTTATGGGACAGGACCTCCCTCCAATCCCAGGCCACAATCATCAGCAACAACCTCCTCACCATCTCCGACCACCTCTCGGACAACCGCGACCTCCTCGCCACCCTCGTCGCATACCCCAGCCCCTCCTACCCCTCGCGCAACCCGGCCAACACCGTCGCCCTCGAGCAGCTGCTGCGCACCAAGCTCGATCCACGGGTCGAGGACTGGGTCGCGCGCGGCCGGAAGGCCGGTGGGTCGCTGGCGGCTGCCTCGCCTCCGTTCGTGCCGGGGAGTACGGGGGGTGCGGGGAATGGCTACGGGGGCAGTGCGGCGGCAGCGGCGGCGGCAGCGGCAGCAGCAGCTGGGGCTGCCGGGAGTGGTAACGGGCTGGATGATGTGGGCGCGCTCGCCGAGCTGTGGGATTGGGCGCCGGTGGAGGCGAACCAGGAGGCGCGGCGGAGGAATTGGGGTGGGAATTTTACGCTGGAGGAGCGGGAGCAAGGGGTCGGGAATGTGGTGACGGGGTTGAGGCGGGTGTTGGAGGATGATGACGATGACAGTGAAAGTGAGGAGGGGGAGAGTGGGGAGGAGGAAGGGGAGGGGGAGCCAGATGAGATGGAGATTGTTGGGGTGAGGAGGAAGTCTGGCGTAGGGCAGGGGTTGGAGTTTGATATTGCCCCGGTTTCTGCTACTGCTGCTTCTGGCCCGGGGCATGCGGGGCAGCAGAAGGTTGTGGCGCCGGTTGTGCCGTTGGATGAGATTTTGCGGTTTATGACCGTTGGGATTATGCCGAGTCAGAGGTGATTTTGCTCGTTACAATGGTTACAAGCGTTACAAGGAGCGGGGGAGAAGCGGACTAAGAACTATCTGGGTTAAAGAAGCTAAGAAAAAGGATTTGAGACCACTCAACCACGTCGCCGGGTGGTGGGAGTCTTGCCGGATGGCTTGGGCGAGGAAATGCCCGAGCTGGTGGCGGTGGGCTTCGGGGTCGCGACGCCCGCGGCGCTGGCGCTGGCAATAGGCTTGCCCTTGGTCTGCTTCTTGACCTGCGATTTGGCCGGGCTGTTCCAGTAGTACAGCATCTGAGCCGCGAGGATCAGGTTCAGCGAGAATCCGGCAATGAATCCGTACAGGATCAGCTTGTCGTCCACTTCCTGCAGAGTCGTGAAAATGCGCGACAGAGAACCGGCGAGATAGTTGAAGACCTGGAACCAAGTCAATTAGCTATAGTGCGCATGGCGAGACACCAAATCAGAACAGACTTACGGCAAATGCACTCAGCTGGCCAGTACCACCCTCACTCCAAATCGTAAAAATCTGGGGCGCCTTGCTGGCCACACCCAGCGCGCCCGCACCGGCCTGCAGCAGGGACATCGTCTTCGCATCCACGAGGGTCTGGTCGAACAGCAAGGTATACACACTGGCGGCGACGACCGCCACGAACGCCGCCGCGGCCGCGGATCGGCCCGCAAACACCAGCACCAGGACCCCGACCACCACGTCCTGCACGGCGATCAAGGCCGACTCGCCGAAGGTGCTGAAGGGGAAGTTGTTGCGCACGCTGTACGACAGCGTGATGAGCAGGCTGGCCGTCTCCAGCGCATACGAGACGAACGAGACGCCGGCGGACGAGCGCGAGTTGATCAGCTTCAGGATCTGGGGCACCTTGACGATGGCGCTGGCGCCGACGATGGCGATGCCCAGCGCCTTGGAAATGGCCAGCGAGGTACAGGCGGGGTCCTTGCTGATGTCGAGGTCGACCACCAAGGCGTTGTGGCAGGACTGGCCGATCAGCGAGATGATCGCATCGTGCACGGGTTCGGGTACGGCCGAGACGATCGGGCGAAGGACGGGCTGGAGAGGATCCAGGACGGATTTCTGGAGGAGATCCATGATGTGTGGATTGTTTGATGGAAGAGGAGGAAGGCTGATGAAGGCTGATGGTGTGGAGGAGAAGGTGGATGCCTTGTTTCTAAGTAGGCTGAAGCGTGAGAGAAGAAAGAACCCCAGAAAACAGAAGAAAACAGATGATGACAATCAAATAATCAAATCCACCGGTGGAATCTCACCGGTCGCCGCCGCACTGCATGCTTGGTCCCTGCCGTCGCCCGCACCCGCCATCTTTCCCTCTTTGGCTTCAATCCTTCCGATTCCCATCCCGTTGCTTTGCTCTGCATTCAGACAGACAGACCGACCTCCTCACGGCTGTCTGCTGCCTCGTCCCGCCTCTTCGTCATGAGTCTCCTCCACTGCTCCTTGCGAGCAGTAGGACCGACTCGCGATGCCGGTCGGATCTCATTCCAATGCCTTCTGAGACGTTCTCCTCCACCGCGTCTCTCCGCCGCTGGTCTCCGCGGCTTCATCTCGTCTTCCCGCTCTCACTCCGGCAGTGCCGCCTCTCAATCCCCTCCTGCATCTCTCCACCGCTCCTTCTTCTCCTCCAATCGCGCCGAAGATGCTGCAGCAAACAAGAGCAGCTTGCTGTCCTCGCTGTCGACCAACAATGGCAACCCTCAACCCGACTCCCCCGCCCGCAAATCAGCATCAGACCACCACCCGACCTCTACCTCTACCTCTTCCTCCTCCCCGGTCTCAACTACCTCCGAATCAACGCAGACAGAGCTTCCACACCGCCGCAGGAAACGACTAAAGGATGAAGCTGCAGCTAGCGACGCCGAAGCCGAACATGTCATCCCCCCCGACGCCTCCGCACAGCTGTCGGCCTTCTCCTCCGCCCTCCCCACCACGTCCCCGCGCCGCAAAATGGCGGCCTTTCTCGCGCTCTGCAAGCCCCGGTTATCTGTTCTGGTCGTGCTGAGCGCAAGTGCAGCCTACGGCATGTACCCAATTTCGACGCTCCTCGCCCTGGATCCCTCGATGACCCCGCTTCCGACTCTCTCAACCTCCACCCTCACATTCCTCTACCTGACGGCGGGCACCTTCCTGTCCAGCTGCTGCGCCAACACCATCAACATGTTCCTCGAGCCCAAGTACGATGCCCTCATGTCGCGGACCCGCAACCGCCCGCTCGTCCGCGGTCTCGTCTCCCGCCGCGGGGCCGTGCTCTTTGCGATCGCAACCGCGATCTCCGGGCTGGGCCTGCTCTACTTCGGCACCAACCCCACGGTCACCGCCCTCTCCGCGGGGAACATCATCCTCTACGGCTTCATCTACACCCCGCTCAAGCGCATCCACGTGATCAACACCTGGGTCGGAGCTATTGTCGGCGGCATTCCGCCGCTGATGGGTTGGGTGGCCGCGGCCGGGCAGACCGCGACGACGGGCCACGACACCTGGCGCGACATGCTCTTCAGCGAGGACAGCGTCGGCGGCTGGCTGCTTGGCGGGATCCTGTTCGCGTGGCAGTTCCCTCACTTCAACGCGCTGTCGCACACCATTCGCGAGGAGTACAAACGCGCCGGCTACAAGATGCTCTGCTGGAAGAACCCGGCCATGAACGCGCGCGTCGCGCTGCGCTACTCGGTGCTGATGTTCCCGATCTCCATCGGCCTGTGGTGGGTCGGCGTCGTCGGCCACGGGTTCCTGGTCAGCAGCTCCCTTGCCAACGCCTGGCTCGTTAAGGAGGCCTACCGCTTCTGGAAGTACCAGGGCGGCCAGGGCAGCGCCCGCGGCCTCTTCTGGGCGAGTATCTGGCAGCTCCCCGTCCTACTGGTCGGCGGCCTGGTCACCAAGAAGGGTCTCTGGGATGGCGTGTGGCAGCAAGCGTTCGGACAGCCCGATGACCTCGAGGATGATGAGGCCGACTATGTGTACGTGGACGAGGAGGAAGCTGCTGCTACTTCCACCACCCCCACGCAGGTCACTTCTCGGGCCTAGACCGGATCAAAAAACAAAACCAAAAACCAAAAACCGTGTAAAACAGAAACCAGATATAGAATGATTGGCATGGCCTGGGGGGTTATATGTGAATTTTTCTTTAGTGCATCTCATTCTGGTCCCACTCCTCTATTTACGTGTTATATTTTAGATTCCCTGTTTTGGTTGAATGTGGGACGGGCGTTGTCTTTTCCTTTTTTTCTGGTTGGTTTCAATGGCCTTCCGTGCCTTGTCTTGTATAACAGCCGTCGCGTGGAGCTTTGATGTTTTTATGTGCCTGTGATCTTACTCTGGTGATGGACTCGGTAGATGGAGCTAGCTGTACCATATCAACAGTACTGAAGGCTGCACTATATTCGAGTGATGAATGAAGTAAAGATGTCTTTTTTCTAGATTCTATACCAAAAAAATTATAATACAGTACAGGACATAAGCCAGCCGGTCATACATCCCGGGAGACTGACCTGTCATCCCGCCTCGCTTGATTGAAATCGTAAACATACAGAGACACCACGACTACCGGCAAGTGAAGCGGCAGACTCACTCCTTCACCGCCAGATGATAGATCTTAGCCGCCTCCTCGCTGATGGGACTGGGGGCCTTGACCATGGGATCCTCGCCGGAGCGGCCCATCTTGGGGAAGGCGATGACGTCGCGGACGGAGTCGCGGCCGAGCATGACGGCGACGAGGCGGTCGAAGCCCAGGGCGAAGCCGGCGTGTGGGGGGCAGCCGGCGCGCAGGGCGCCGAGCAGGTGGGCGAAGTCGGCGACGCGGTGGTCGGGCATGCGCAGCACCTCGCGGAAGACGAACTCCTGGACGGCGGCCTCGTGGATGCGGCGGCTGCCGCCGCCCAGCTCGACCCCGTTGACCACCAGGTCGTAGTGGTCTGCCGTGGCCCGGGTCGGGTCCGCGCTGAGGAGCAGGTCGACGTCCGCCGCCGTCTTGGGCGCAGTGAACGGGTGGTGCGTCGCCGAGAAGCCGGCGGCGCCGCCCTGGCCCGGTTCCTCGGCGGAGTCGCCGGCTGCCGCCGGGGTGAACAGCGGGAAGTCGACCACCCACAGGAACTCGAAGCCGGGGATGGCGGGCTTGAAGCCCGTCGCGACGGCGGCGGCGTGCAGCGCGCGGCGGAGGGTGCCCAGGGCCGTCGAGCCGCCCGTCAGCGAGTTCTGCGGCCGAGCCTGGATGACCAGCAGGTCGCCGTGCTCGATGCCCAGCGTCGTCTCCAAGTGTTCGGCGGCCTCGAAGCCGAAGGGCTGCAGTCCGCTGAGCGGTTTGCGGGCGTCCACCACGAAGATCCCCGGCCCGCCGTCGGGGTTCTCGTTGAAGGGCGCGCCCTCGGGCGAGTCGAGGAACTGGGTGATGAATTCCTGCATGGCCGCCGGGTCGTTGTCGTTGCCTTCGAGCTTGAAGACCTCGACGACCGGATCGGTCAGCGGGGTGATCTTCTGCACGAGGTCGACCGGGAGCAGGTAGTCGATGCGCGAGATCTCCATCCCGTACCGCGTGTCGGGCTTGTCGGAGCCGTACCGGCTCATCGCTTCTTGGTAGGGCATGCGGCGGAAGGGGCCCGAGGGCGCGGGCTCCGGCATCAGCGTTGACCACAGACGGCGGATCACGCCTTCGATGACCTGCATCACGTCGTTGCCTGTGGCGAAGGACATTTCAAGATCCAGCTGCGGGCAGCGTGGTCAGTCATTGGAACAGAGAGAAGAGACGGGGGGAACGTACCTGGGTGAATTCCGGCTGGCGGTCGGCGCGGAGGTCCTCGTCGCGGAAACACCGCGCGAACTGGTAGTAGCGCGGGATCCCACTGGCCATGAGGATCTGCTTGTACTGCTGCGGGCTCTGGGGCAGCGCGTAGGCGAATCCGCGCTTGCGGGAGGGCACCAGGAACTCGCGCGCGCCCTCCGGGGTCGACTTGAAGAGCAACGGGGTCTCGATCTCCACGAACGCCGGGCGCGACTGCTCCAGCTCCTGTCTGCAGACGTTGCGGGCCTCGGCGCGGAACCGCAGCGCCTCGCGCAGCTCGCTGCTCGAGCGCAGCTGCAGATGGCGGTGCTTGGGCGGGTGGACGTGGTCGCCCGTCATGACGATGTCGTTCGGGAACTCATTCAGGGCCTGGATCTCGCCCAGGACGATCTCCCACGGGTCTCGCTCGGCCATCTCCGCATCCTTTGCTTGCTTCCGCTGGACTGTGCCTTTGATGACCACCGGGCTGTGCGCGCGCACCGCTTTGAGGGCGGCCAGGGTTCCACTCTTCTTGGTCGAGACCAGCTGCACGCTGTGTTTCATGGTCGGGTCCGTCAAACGGACGAAGGCGAGCTTGCTGGACAGCTCCCTGCGGTTGCCGACATAGCCTTGTAAGACGACCTCCTGGTCGGGCTGGGCGTTGGCGAGGAATGTCTCGAAGTCATAGGTCGGGGACGGAAACTCGACTGTAGCAGATGGTAATGATGATGGTTAGCGATGGCGTATTGTCGCAATGTCTCGGGATATCGCGAGAACAGGTAGAGCGGAGTGATCGGAACCACTTACTCGAGTTCTTGAACTTTTCAAGCAGTTCATATGTATTCCTGGTAGTTGGGAGGTGCTCGCGAGGCGATTCTTCGCTATGAGAAGATCGTAGAGGGGAGCTCTGCGCATAGAAAGTCCGGTTCAACGCCGGTCGTCGGCCGCGGATGTAGTTGGAAATCTCGACATAGCTGGCGCGGAGCTGAGGGGAGTATCGCGAGGCCCTTGCCAAGAACATTATCAAGTGCAATCAGTTCCCGCAAAGCTTCACGGAAGTCTGAGAGGCCAATTGAGGTCAAACACAAGTGCAGAAGGTTGTTTGTCGAGTGACGCCGAGTGGGATGATGATCCGATAGCCGCGGATTCCAAGGCGGCACGACACGGCAGATGGGATCTTTCCGCTTTCCACATCGATCCTAGCGCTGCCCGGCCCACTACAAAAAAGGAATTCTCCGCCCATCTTTTTATTTTCTTCTTCATCCTTCCAAGTTTTCTTGAAGTGAGTGCTACATTCGAACCGAACCACTTGATAACGATAGTTACTAACATTTGATTTCTCCAGATGATGAAAGCCTAGCGTGTATCTTTCGATAATCTCTCCTCTTGGGCCCCAGCTGGCTCTTCGCTATCTGCCCGGCCCTTGTCCGCTGTCCCCACCACCTTCTACAAACGGATATGCGCCAGAACTGTTGCTTCCATAGCTTCAAGGCCGTCTGCGGGAAAAGACGAGCTATGAGACGCGTGCGTTAGGTCTAGTACTCGGCTGCCATAGTCCGATCTGGGGTTCACCGAGCGGCTTTCTTGCCTCGCCAATCAACTGGAACAATAATATCCACTTCAGCCTTTTTTTCTTACAAGAAATTGTCGATGCTCATATAGCTAGCACGGGACGGTACGGCAAGCAGCATCTGGCTTACCGGCTTTCGCCGGACTGGCAGCATCTAATCTCGATTTGACAATGTGTCAAAGATTCGTCCTTGGGTACCCAAGGCACTCACACGCCCAACCTGACACTTCTCACTTGCTTATCCACTTTTCTTAGCCAAAATTAGTGTACGGGGGCATCAAGGATCACTGCCACCAAATGCCATGGTCGGGGGACAGCTCGCTCCGAGATCTTTTCGCAAGCAAGGTGGAGTACACCAAAACAATTTGGTTAGAGCAACGTTGAATGGATATCTTCTTTCATCCTGCTTTTCAGACAAGCCCAAGATCCTTGGGCCTCTCGAGGATTAAGGACTTCGGAGCGAGCTGTTGAGCTGCGACCAGTATGGAGGGTGCGATGGGCCTACCACGCTGGATATAGATGCTACGTACTAACTAGAAATTACTGACTAGACTAGACTAGCACTATTGACTCTCGGATAGTGGAGCCATCGTAAGGTTCGATCATTTCGTGTTGAGCATTTCACTCTCCACCATAGTGGGCAGACGGTGGTATCGGCAACGTTGCCCTTCGCAATGGTCCCGACTGGCTAATCAGCAATTGCAAAAAAGCGAGAAGGGTTGCCCATGGCTCGATTGTCCGATTTATGGAAATATTTCAAGAGTCATCCATTATGTCTACACTCTATACACTCTACATGTAACAACCTACACATACATCAGCCTGCTATTGGACTGAATCTCGGCCTTCTTCCTTTGTCTCTGTCTCATCCGAGTGCCGACATGTTGGTAGAAAAATGCAAGTCATTACACCACTTCCCTGTTTATTATGATGGGACTAAAGTACCTTTTACTATCTCTAGGATAGCGCGGTGATCTTGGGGTAGCAGACCAACGCTAAGCTGACCGTAGCCGAACTAGGGCGTTTCGTCTATGCTGTACAGTAAGTACTCGGTAAGGTGCCTTGAGAACGTAAAAGTGGAACTGGATTAGATAATTTGAGATCTGCCGGTTTTATCACAACCCATGATTGGCATTCGTGGAAGAGCTTCAGATCATGCCTATAGAGGAAGCGGTAAAGGTAAATGAAGGCGGTCATAAAAAGTTGCCACTGGCCCACATTTACGTTCTAAAGGCACCCGGGCATAGTAGTAAGTTAAGTTACTGTACATCCTGTACATACCCCTAGGCTTCTAAGTCTCAACTCCCGCTTCCTAAAATTAGGCTGATTAAGGTGGTCTTCTTTCTTTATATTTGTATTTTTTCTTTTCATAATGCGCAAGTGCCCCATTGGTACTTTTGCATTAAACGTCTTGTTACCGCACAACGTACTGATACTTAAATATGATTCAGCTACGAGGGGCCCAGACTTGTTCGAATCGGGAGCGAAGGTATATTCTTGAAGCCGACAGGCTGGGAAATAAAGTACGTCCTGTAGCTGAAGGTCGTCTTGACCATTCCCCGCTCTCAATCGATCTCGGTAGTTCTTTCCCTCCAGCCACAGGGCGTTGAGTACACCGAAGGCAATTCATGCCCCCCAAAGATTTGACACGAACGATGTGAATGCATCCAACCGCGAACCCATCGCTCGCGGATGCACGTCTTAGTCTAAAGGTAAAAAGTTAAGATCAAGAAGACAAGACAGCAGTGGCGAAAGAATTCGGATCACGGGCCCTTTGCCGATCTACCCACTCTTTCTTGATTCTTTTCATTCAGCAAGATTACCTTTCCTGTTATCTGTGAGTTGATGAAATGTGGAGTCCTATATCACAACTCTGATCTCATAAGATTGCCGATTCACTGGTGGTGTGATACAGATCCGGACGACATCTCAGTCTCTCTTGAGCAGAGCAATCTGGGCAGCTCTCAACATTCGTCATGCTGCTTCAGCTTGATTCATCCTGTGTCATCAGGTCACCTGTCGCCGCTCACTATTACAGCTCTTCTACTGGATGAAATTGGACAGTGGCATCGTACTTGTGGGAAGATAAGCATGTACTGGTACTTTAGTACACACTGGCGGCAGCCGGCAAATGGGGTCAGCACAGCACACTACTAACCGTACATCAATGTACCCCGTGCTAGCTTGGAATGGTTGGTTGCCTTCTTCTTCTTCTTCTTCTTCTTCTTCTTCGCTTTGGATATTTCTCGGTCCAATCTCCGACATGCTGGAGATGTAATGAGCAGTAAGTTCAGTAGTGTCCGCTCCCCTCTTCTTGCTACACTAGGGTAAGATTCCTTGCTCATTGCCCACCACTAATTTCATGCCCCACCTCCCCCCCCCCCTGTTTCCTTTGTCTCTGACCAAAGGAAGCTAGCAATAACACAAAGCATCTAGTCGAAGTCACATCGGTGGCGTATGTCCAGTTGGTTGGCGGTCAATCGACAATTATTAGCCAGGACAGAATGTCACTAAGTACTAAGTACAGTATTCATTCTATCCTCAACATGCTGAAAGTCCGTCCAGCACTAGTCGCAGCACGCTATTGTATCCGACCAATGACCGCTGCATCTTGAAATTGGCTTGCCGATGCACACCGACTATCATACAACGATTGCGTCTTCTTTGATGGACTCAGAGGGACGAAAAAGAAAATTGAACCAGGCAACATCAGGTTTGACGGAGGATGGACGCCGTCAAGTGGCGGTGGGAGATTGGCTTGTTGCCCAGGTGCTTATCTCCTTCCTTCTTAGATATCGCTCTGAAGATCTGAGACTGCATCTCCATCAGCTCTTTCACCGCTGCATAGGAAGGTTGCAGAAAAATACAGCACCGGAAGTGGGCGAAAGGTGAGGGAAAGGCATGGATGGAGAGCGATGTCCCCCAGTGTCATCCAGGATTTTGATTACGGTTATCCAACAGACGAGAGTGTTAACAATTACAAAGACGAGGAAGATAACTACTGACTTCTCAGAATGGCGGTATTGCCAATCATAGTCCCTGCTGTGCTAGACAGGGGCTACCTATTTCTTTACCTTCGTTTCCGCCGCTTGACGCGCCCATATTTTCGGGCTTATGCAGCCTCGAAATAGAGGAGTGTTCTAGGTCCCTCTCTAGAACCAAGATCACTGACAGTGCCTAGGAGGAGCGCTTGCCCAGGCTGCAGGCTAGCTGGCAGCTTCCATCTCCCCCGGACACTGAATTGGCCAGCGGCTGTAGGCGAGTCCATGATGCAAAGGAACAGCACCACAGGAACTGAGACGGAACCCTCGCCTGTCAGTTGCCTGTCAGCTGCAGAACATCCTGCTCTAGTGCGCCGATATGTACAAGGGGGCCGATCCAATGGACAGAAAAGGTATCGCTGGTTTTGATGGGAGGGTGCTATGGCTAGGAATTAATTGCGTCAAATAGAGGAACTTTGAGCATTGAATGCTGACGACGAACAAAGAATCGACACTCGACTTTTAGTTTATGCCCGGTAGATGTGACAATGGGACATGATCAAAGGGATTTCCTACAATCCCATTCTTCCCAATCATTGAATCAAGTTTGCCTAGCCTGTTGCTGTGTTTGCCAAGTGGGTGCCAGTATGCGGGCAGCGTCAGGGTCAGCCCTCCATAAAAGAATGCGCAAAAAAGAGAACTAACGTGTCAGGAAAAGCAAAGAATTTTTTTTTTTTTTTAAAAAAAAACCAATGACAAAAGGAACTCCATGTATCACAAAGCAAGCCATCTACTCATATCATGGTCAACCAAAGACCTGGGGAAATAGCCGTGGGACCAATCCATGCTTCCTACTTGGCTGTGATCGGCCATTGAATATACCTCATATACCTACTACCTACCTACCCCTACAGCGGTGATCTGAAAGACTCCGCGGAGGTAGGAAGAAGATCGTGGGAGGTATGGTCATAGACGCGCCGCGCACCTCCTACCAATGCTTGCTAGCAGGGCTCTGGAGGTACCAGCCTTGTTGTATGCTTGCTAGGTATGGCTTGTTATGTTTCTTTTTCTGCTGCTTCCGAAACAGTCATCCCTGACACTTAACGGAACCGTTCAGTACCTTGGGTTTCTGCTCTTGCCTAGCCCTTCGGCCCTTGTTTTTGGCGTGTTTCTCTCACCATGTAGGAAAACAGGCCCTTGGCCCTCCTTCGCTGGATAGTGACGCAAAGGCTCGCCTATTGCGGCAAGTGTCTATAGAAGCCTGAGCCTGAGCCCGAGCCTGCGGTTATGGGGGAAGCCACAAGTATGGCATGAACTTCCAAGGCACGTTGGACTGCTGCATTTAGGCGGCTTTGCGACAGTTGAACCTTTTTCCATTACAGGAGATCACTCCAACGAGAACGGTAAATCCTGTCGACGTGAAGACAAGGGCCTAGATCTTGAACTAGCCTTTGAAGCTTGTCGTCGAGAATGAGGTGAAATACAAGCTAGATGCGTACGTACTTCACGTCAAGACGTGCTTCTTACTCGCAGGGTGCAGGGTGAGTATTAGATTGCCACGAGGCCCAAATGTCACGGAGACATGTGCTTTCGGGTGTCAAGCCCGGCTACACCGGCAGGGCCGCAGGAAGGAATCCTTTTCTACAGTGTCGACACGTGAAGGGAAATCAACTCGTGAGTTCTTGGAAATCAGCATGGACGCGTGGAAAATTTTCAATTCATGAATATAATTCATTGATTCACGGGCCTTTATTCTGCCGCGCTAGCCGTCCGTTCCCAGCTAATTTTAAAAATTTTCCATGTTCCGCTCCTTGATTAAAGACAACAACACAAAAGAAAACCGTCAGGGACGCATTTAGCGCTTGCCGGCAGCCTTCTCCTGGGACTCCTTGAGGACCTTCTTGACGATCTTCTGCTCCTCAATCAGGAAAGCGCGGACGATGCGGTCCTTGACGCAGCCAGCGCAGCGGGAACCACCGTAGGCACGGCTGACGTTCTTCTTGGGGCGGGAGATCTGAGCGTACTCGCGGGGGCGGAGGGCGGGGACCTAGAAGTGGTGACGGAGCCACGATCAGCCAACTGCGCTTTGCTGGATTTCCTTGCATTGTCTGCCTTTCTCCCTTCCCGTCTCTTTTCTTTTCGAATTGGCGTTGAGGAAAGAGATTTTTCTTCTGTCGAAGTCTGCGAATCTTCTTCCCGGTCGATCGAGCGCACCCGCGCACCACAGATTGTCGGAAATATCGTGATTGTCGTTTTTGCCTTCCACCTCCCGCAACTTCCGCTCGAACAGGAATCACTGGGGATTACTCACACCAGGGAGCTTGATGCCACAGTCACCGCACTTGGGAGCGGTACCCTTCTTCTTGATGTGAAGGTAACGGAGCTCACCGCCAGGGGTCTTGATGATCCGAACCTGGTTGGACCGCGTGTTGTACCTGTAGACGAGGAAAAAAAAATCCATCAATATTCTTGTCCATCATGAAAATCGCATGGAAGTCGAAAATCCCCGCTCTTCAGCAAATTGTCTCTCATCGCAGAACAAAATCGAGCACACTTGTGATTTGCACCGTAGCGATCGAAAACAAGAAGGCTGGTGGGAGCCAAAAGGGATGAGGAAACACTGTGAGGGCTGGGAAAAGAAATTTCAAACGTACGGGTTCCGGCGGCGCTGCAAAACAGATCAAAAATTAGTATCCTGCTTCAATTTACCCTTCCGGATAACGATTTGACTCACGTATTGCAATCTGTTGTTCGCCATTTTGTCTGTCCGTACCTCGAGGCTGGGGTGGTCAAGAAGTTGGCGGCGGCGTCGTCGGGTTGTCGTCGTTAACCTCGTAGAATTCTCGCAGGTAATCTGGATTTGTGTGGGTTTCGCTCGGAGCCCTGGGCGGCCACGCTAGCGCAGATTTGGCGAGACTGCGCTAACCCAAACCCGGACTAGTGCCGGCCCGAGCAGAGCCGCCACCTCTTTTCAGACTTGCTTCATCTAAGGCCAGGTGCCAGAAGTGAGGAGCTTTGCTATCACCCGTGGCGAGAAGGGGATCGTCTAGGCGCGGTTCTATCTTATTTTCCGGGGTTGACTACCCATTATCATCATTGCCTTTTTTTTTCTCTTAACGCGTTTGATACTCACGCAATCACGACTTACATTCATCATTTGAACCGATGAACACGCGATAATCCCAGGACCTTTTCCACCTCTCGACGTGATCATTGACGCGACTCGTGTACGAGCATCAATCAACGTCGGATTAGGAAAGAGAGGGGACATACCTTCAACCATATCCCCCCCCTATTCATCATGGCGTCTCTGCCTCCTCCCCCGCCTCCCGGCTGGGGTGCGTCGGCGCCGCCCTCGATGCCTCTGGCTCCGCCACCGCCAGGATATCAACCGCCGGCCGATCCGACTGTCGCAAAGTTCGCCCAGAAGAAGAACGAATGGCTGCGGACGCAACGGAACCGCTTTGGCGAGAAACGGAAGGGCGGATTCGTCGAAACCCAGAAGGCCGATATGCCCCCGGAGCATCTGCGGAAGATCGTGAGAGACATCGGCGACGTATCGCAAAAGAAGTTCAGCAACGAGAAGCGTAGCTATCTGGGTGCGCTCAAGTTCATGCCCCATGCCGTCTTGAAGCTGCTGGAGAACATGCCCATGCCCTGGGAGTCTGCCAGGGAGGTCAAGGTGCTGTATCACGTCAATGGCTGCCTGACCCTGGTGAACGAGACCCCCCGCGTCATCGAGCCTGTGTTCCACGCCCAATGGGCGACCATGTGGGTGTGTATGCGGAGGGAGAAGAGTGACCGGAGACACTTCAAGAGAATGCGCTTCCCTCCATTCGATGACGAGGAACCCCCCTTGTCGTGGTCGGAGAACATCGAAGATGTGGAACCGTTGGAACCCATCCAGATGGAACTGGATGAGTCCGAAGATGCAGCTGTCTATGAGTGGTTCTATGACCACCGGCCTCTGCTGGATACGCCTCATGTCAATGGACCGAGCTATAAGAGCTGGAACTTAACTCTTCCACAGATGGCCACCCTTTACCGACTCAGTCATCAGCTCTTGAGTGACGTCGTCGACCAGAATTACTTCCACATGTTCGACTTGAACAGTTTCTTCACCGCCAAGGCGCTGAACGTCGCTATCCCCGGTGGCCCTCGCTTCGAACCACTTTACAAAGATATCGATCCCAACGATGAAGACTTCAGCGAATTCAACGCCATTGACCGAATCATCTTCCGCGCGCCCATCCGAACGGAATACCGCGTCGCATACCCCTACCTGTACAACACCCTGCCAAGAAGTGTTAAGCTCTCTTGGTACTCTCATCCACAGATCGTCTACGTCCGGACCGAAGACCCCAACCTCCCTGCTTTCTACTTCGACCCCGTAATCAACCCCATTTCATCCCGGTCCGTCGCCCCCAAGAACATCACCGTCAGCCACGAAGATGAGATTTTCGGAGACGGCGATGAGGACGACTTCGAACTCCCTGGCGATTTCGAGCCTTTCTTCGGCGATGATGAACTATACACTCCAGACACGGCCTCCGCTATTGCCCTGTGGTGGGCTCCTCACCCCTTCAACAAGCGCTCTGGCAAGATGGTGCGCGCACAAGACGTTCCTTTGGTGAAACAGTGGTATCTGGAACACTGCCCACAGGGCCAACCCGTCAAAGTCCGCGTGTCTTACCAGAAGCTTCTCAAAACCTATGTGCTCAATGAGCTGCACAAGAAGAGGCCCAAGGCCCAAAACAAGCAGGATCTGCTCAAAACCTTGAAGTCTACGAAGTTTTTCCAGCAGACTACCATCGACTGGGTTGAGGCTGGTCTGCAGGTTTGTCGCCAGGGTTTCAACATGCTCAACCTCTTGATTCACCGCAAAAACCTGACCTACCTTCACCTCGACTATAACTTCAACCTCAAGCCTGTCAAGACCCTGACGACCAAGGAGCGAAAGAAGTCACGTTTCGGAAACGCTTTCCACCTGATGAGAGAAATCCTCCGCCTCACCAAACTGATTGTCGATGCGCAAGTACAATACCGCCTGGGCAACATCGATGCCTTCCAGTTGGCTGATGGTATCCTTTACGCCTTCAACCACGTCGGACAGCTGACTGGTATGTACCGTTACAAGTACAAGCTGATGCACCAGATCCGTTCCTGCAAAGACTTGAAACACCTTATCTATTATCGGTTCAACTCCGGACCCGTGGGTAAGGGTCCTGGATGTGGTTTCTGGGCTCCGGCGTGGCGTGTTTGGCTCTTCTTCATGCGTGGTATCATTCCTTTGCTTGAGAGATGGCTCGGAAACTTGCTGTCTCGTCAATTCGAGGGTCGCCACAGTAAGGGTGTTGCCAAGACAGTCACCAAGCAGCGTGTGGAATCTCACTTCGACCTTGAGCTTCGTGCTTCCGTCATGGCTGACCTTATGGACATGATGCCGGAAGGCATTAAGCAAAACAAGGTCAACACGGTCCTGCAGCATCTCTCGGAAGCATGGCGATGCTGGAAGAGTAACATCCCTTGGAAGGTCCCCGGTCTCCCAGCTCCTATCGAGAATATCATTCTGCGGTACGTTAAGAGCAAGGCTGATTGGTGGATTTCTGTCGCTCATTATAACCGTGAACGTATCCGTCGGGGTGCTACGGTCGACAAGACGGTTGCAAAGAAGAACCTTGGACGACTTACACGTTTGTGGCTCAAGGCAGAGCAGGAGCGACAGCACAATTACCTCAAGGATGGTCCTTACGTGTCATCCGAAGAGGCTGTGGCCATTTACACGACCATGGTGCACTGGCTCGAGTCCCGCAAGTTTTCGCCGATCCCGTTCCCTAGTGTCTCTTACAAGCACGACACCAAGATCTTGATTCTTGCTCTTGAGCGTCTGCGTGAGGCCTACTCTGTCAAGGGCCGACTTAACCAGAGTCAGCGTGAGGAACTCGCTCTCATTGAGCAGGCTTACGACTCTCCCGGAACGACCTTGGCCCGTATCAAGCGCTTCCTCCTGACCCAGAGAGCGTTCAAGGAAGTTGGTATTGATATGAACGACAACTACAGCCACATCAACCCCGTGTATGATGTTGAACCTATTGAGAAGATCACCGACGCCTACCTTGACCAGTATCTATGGTACCAAGCGGAGCAGCGCCATCTCTTCCCTGCTTGGATCAAGCCTTCGGACTCGGAAGTTCCTCCGCTGCTTACATACAAGTGGGCGCAAGGAATCAACAACTTGTCCAATGTTTGGGAGACCGAGGACGGTGAGACGAACGTCATGATCGAGACTGAGCTTTCTAAGGTCTATGAGAAGATGGATCTTACTCTGTTGAACAGAATGCTGCGTTTGATCATGGACCACAACTTGGCCGACTACATTACCTCCAAGAACAACGTCCAGCTTAGTTACAAGGACATGAATCACACCAACAGCTACGGACTGATTCGGGGTCTACAGTTCTCTGGCTTCGTGTTCCAGTACTATGGTTTGATGATTGATTTGCTGCTCCTTGGCCTGCAGAGAGGTAGTGAAATGGCTGGCCCTCCTCAGAGCCCTAACGACTTCCTGCAATTCAGAGACCGTGCAACTGAAACCAGACACCCCATCCGTCTTTATACTCGCTATGTGGACAAGATTTGGGTCTTCCTTAGATTCTCTGCGGACGAGTCTAGAGATCTGATTCAACGTTTCTTGACTGAGAATCCAGATCCCAACTTCGAGAACGTAATCGGTTACAAGAACAAGAAGTGCTGGCCACGCGACTGCCGGATGCGTTTGATGCGACACGATGTCAACCTGGGTCGTGCCGTTTTCTGGGATCTGAAGAACCGCCTGCCCCGGTCGATCACCACCATCGAATGGGATGATACTTTCGCCAGTGTATACAGCAAGGACAACCCTAACCTCTTGTTCTCCATGAGCGGGTTCGAGGTTCGCATCCTCCCGAAGTGCCGCAACCAGAACGAGGAGTTTTCGGTGAAGGATAGCGTGTGGTCCCTGGTCGACAACTCGACTAAGGAGCGCACTGCGCATGCTTTCCTGCAGGTGACGGAGGAGGACATCCAGAAGTTCAACAACCGCATTCGGCAGATTCTGATGTCGTCTGGATCAACGACCTTCACCAAGATCGCCAACAAGTGGAACACCGCCTTGATCGCCCTCTTCACCTACTACCGTGAAGCTGCGGTGTCCACTGTCAACCTTTTGGATACGATCGTGAAGTGTGAAACCAAGATTCAGACTCGTGTCAAGATCGGATTGAACTCCAAGATGCCTTCGCGTTTCCCTCCCGCCGTGTTCTATACCCCGAAGGAACTTGGAGGTCTGGGTATGATTTCGGGCTCGCACATCCTCATCCCCGCCAGTGACAAGCGTTGGTCCAAGCAGACGGACACCGGCATCACCCACTTCCGCGCGGGTATGTCTCACGACGAGGAGACGCTGATCCCCAACATCTTCCGGTACATCATCCCTTGGGAGGCCGAGTTCATCGACTCCCAGCGGGTGTGGATGGAATACTCTCAAAAGCGCCAGGAGGCGCAGCAGCAGAACCGCCGCTTGACGTTGGAGGACTTGGAGGACAGCTGGGACCGCGGTCTGCCCCGTATCAACACCCTGTTCCAGAAGGACCGCAGCACCCTCAGTTTCGACAAGGGCTTCCGTCTCCGTGCGGAGTTCAAGCAGTACCAGTTGATGAAGAGCAATCCGTTCTGGTGGACCAGCCAGCGTCACGATGGTAAACTGTGGAACCTCAACGCCTACCGTACCGACGTCATCCAAGCGCTGGGTGGTGTCGAGACGATTTTGGAGCACACGCTCTTTAAGGCTACGGCTTTCCCCTCTTGGGAGGGTCTGTTCTGGGAACGCGCCAGTGGCTTCGAGGAATCGATGAAGTTTAAGAAGCTCACGAATGCCCAAAGATCTGGTTTGAATCAAATTCCTAACCGTCGGTTCACTCTGTGGTGGTCTCCGACCATCAACCGTGCCAATGTGTACGTGGGTTTCCAGGTGCAACTAGATCTTACGGGTATTTTCCTGCACGGAAAGATCCCTACACTCAAGATCTCTTTGATCCAGATCTTCCGTGCGCACTTGTGGCAGAAAATCCATGAGTCTGTTGTTATGGATCTGTGTCAAGTTTTCGACCAGGAGCTTGAACAGCTCGGTATTGAGACTGTGCAGAAGGAGACTATTCACCCTCGTAAGTCCTACAAGATGAACAGTTCTTGTGCGGATATCCTGCTTTTCGCAACGAACAAGTGGAATGTCACCCGTCCTTCCCTGCTGTTCGATACCAAGGACGTGTATGAGCCGACTACTACCAACAAATTCTGGCTTGATGTCCAGCTCAGATACGGTGACTACGACTCTCACGATATTGAGAGATACGTCCGTGCCAAGTACCTGGACTACACTACTGACAGCATGAGTATCTATCCCTCCGCAACTGGTTTGATGATCGCCATCGATCTCGCATACAACCTCTACTCCGCTTATGGGCAGTACTTCCCTGGTTTGAAGACTCTGATCCAACAAGCCATGGCGAAGGTCATGAAGGCCAACCCGGCCTTGTACGTGTTGCGAGAGCGTATCCGGAAGGGTCTGCAGCTGTATGCTTCGGAAAGCAACCAGGAGTTCCTCAATTCCCAGAACTACTCTGAGCTCTTCAGTCCACAAATCCAGCTTTTCATCGACGATACCAACGTCTACCGTGTGACAATTCACAAGACCTTCGAAGGTAACCTTACGACGAAGCCTATCAACGGTGCTATCTTCATTTTCAACCCTCGCACTGGACAACTGTTCTTGAAGATTATCCACACCAGCGTTTGGGCGGGTCAGAAGCGTCTCGGTCAATTGGCGAAGTGGAAGACGGCCGAAGAAGTTGCAGCGCTCATCCGGTCTCTGCCTGTTGAAGAGCAGCCTAAGCAGCTTATCGTCACTCGTAAGGGTCTTCTGGATCCTTTGGAGGTGCATTTGCTGGACTTCCCCAACATCTCTATCCGTGCTTCGGAACTGCAGTTGCCTTTCCAGGCTGCGATGAAGGTCGAGAAGCTCGCTGATATGATTCTTCGGGCGACTGAGCCCCAGATGGTTCTGTTCAACCTGTATGATGAATGGCTGAAGTCGATTTCCCCTTACATTGCCTTCTCTCGTCTAATTCTGATCCTGCGCGCTCTCCACGTGAACATCGATAAGGCCAAGATCATTCTCAGACCTGATAAGAGTGTCATCACCCAAGAGCATCACATCTGGCCCACGTTGTCCGACGAGGACTGGATGAAGGTTGAAGTGCAGCTCCGCGATCTCATCCTCAATGACTATGGCAAGAAGAACAATGTCAATGTTCAGAGCTTGACGAGCAGTGAAGTTCGTGACATTATCTTGGGTATGGAGATCAGTGCACCCTCGCTCCAGCGCCAGCAAGCCGCCGAGATCGAGAAGCAGCAGGAGGAGCAGAAGCAGCTTACCGCTGTTACGACGAAGACGCAGAACGTTCGGGGTGAGGACATCATTGTCACCACCACGTCGCAGTACGAACAGCAATCCTTTGCTTCGAAGACTGAGTGGCGTACCCGTGCTATCGCGACCTCCAACTTGCGGACTAGGTCGAACAACATCTACATCTCTTCTGACGAGGTTAGGGATGAGGGTTACACCTACATCATGCCTAAGAACGTCCTCAAGCGATTCATCACCATTGCTGATCTGCGTGTGCAAGTTGCCGGTTTCCTTTACGGTAGCTCGCCACCCGACAACGATCAAGTCAAGGAGATTCGCACGATCGTCATGGTTCCTCAGGTTGGTAACACGCGTGAGGTTCAATTGCCCCAGCAACTACCCCAGCATGACTACTTGAACAACCTCGAACCTCTTGGTGTGATCCATACTATTTCCGGAAACGAGCCACACTATATGACGGCCGCGGATGTGACGCAGCACGCTCGCTTGATGAACGCCCATTCTTCCTGGGACAAGAAGACGGTCACGATGACTGTTTCTTTCACCCCTGGTTCGGTTTCGCTTGCCGCGTGGGGACTCACTCCTCAGGGCTACAAGTGGGGTGCTGAGAACCGGGATATGACGTCGGACCAACCCCAGGGGTTCTCGACTAGCATGGGCGAGAAGTGCCAGCTTCTGCTCAGTGACAAGATCCGTGGGTACTTCCTTGTTCCGGAGGATAATGTCTGGAACTATAGCTTCATGGGAAGCTCCTTCGGTAGTGTGGAGAAGCGGCCAGTGTATGTCAAGATCGACACGCCGCTGAAATTCTACGACGACCAGCATCGCCCACTTCACTTCCAGAACTTCGCTGAGCTGGAAGATATCTGGGTTGATCGTTCGGATAACTTTGCGTGATTGATGACTTTCGGCGGCGTTGGATGATTTCATGTCACGTTCCTCTTCTCATGGGTTTCCATATTCTTGTCTTTGTAGCTAGCCTTGATTTTCCTTTTCTTCCTTTTTTTTTCTTTCCCCCTTCTCCTTAATCCTTCTCTTTTCCGATTTGTCTTCATTCCAGCAAAAAAATTATTTCCCCTCATGTGTTGTTACAGCGATTATTGGTTGGCATCTGGGATCGAAAATGAAGGGGGGGGGGGGGGGTGATGGTGATTCAATCAGGGGGTTTCACTTGTATTGCTGTACCATATTTGTATGTAGCCTACCTGGTGTCTTAGATGCTAATTGAATCCGACGATCATTGGTTGATCTTGAAGAACTGGATCTTGGCCATGTGTAATGCTAAAGTCCCAAAGTGCCAAAGTGCTATTACACTAACGGTGTTTTGGTCCTAGGGGATCGACCATGTGGGTGTGGGCTGGAAACTTACCGTCAATCATCATCGGAGAATGATCCGTTTTTTTAATATCGGGACCATGTGTGAGTCCACTTAAGTAGGTTTGTCGTGGTAGTTGCTTAACTCAGTGAGGCCATGCAGATTGCAGAAATGAATTTAAGGTGGATTGACTGGTTGCACCAGTGTGGGTTGATCAGCAAACCTCTACTGGATGGCTGACACGAACCGGAACGAACGAACCTCGAAGGACCGGAGAAGAATTTGATTGTATGTTGCTTGTTTCAATTTGACTCGTAGCTTGTTGATTATTGTTATGGTTATTGTTATTGTTACTATTTAATTATTGTTTGTTGGTACAGAGCCGATTGTGGATTGTGTTTGATTGTTTGCCTGATTGTTCTGCCTCAGCTGCTTTCCTTCCTGCCTTTTCTGATGTAACTACAGTACAGTATATTTTTTTTTCTCCCACCGTGGACCTTTTTCTTTTTCTACTCCTTCATCTTGTTGTTGCCCTGCTGTGCCCACCACAGCAGAGTGGAAAAAGTGCCCCGAAAACCCACATTCTTTTGATTCTGATTTGAATCAGTCCTTCTTGCTTTTCTTTTCTCTCCTTCTTCAGCAACAGCGGCTCCAGCTAGCTCTCAAACAGTGCCTGCCCCTAGTTTTTGGCTTCAAAACTACTGCCCGTTGCCCGTATTCCCGCTCACGTCCGAGTCATCACCGTTCGTGAACTTCGTGCTATCTTTAGTTCTAAAGAATAATGGACAGCACTGGTCTGGTTTACGTTTGAAACCAAGCTCCTCCGCTCCTTCTCAATCTCCCTTCAGTGGTTCGATAAAATCTAATCATTGCGTTCTGTTTCACCACTGCTTCAAGAGCTCAAGCCCTCCGGGGGTGGGAATAAAGTCAAAACACGCCTGTCGGAATAGCTTGCCTTGTGCCGCAAGCCTGCACGCCTGCAAGATGCAATGGGCACAGGTCCCACCAAGTCCAACTCCGAGACCAGCCCGGAGTCCGGAGCCTACGCCCAGTTAAGGCTACTTCAACGCCAGGCTCTGGAGGGGTCTTACGTGTTGTGTATAAGCTCCGTTGCTCTACCCGTGGACATGATTCATGACAGCCATGCTCATTGACTAAGTAGGCAATAGAGCGGGCTTAAAACCGCCCGCAACAAATCATCGGTGGCTATCAGCTCTAGGCCTCCATTCCCTCCCCCCCCTCGTGCGCCCACACCCACTCGCGGGCATAGACAATCATGACACCCACGCGCTAAGCTCTCGGCCTCCGACCGTTGTCGGGGCTCGTCCGCCAGGGTAATCTAATAGACACGAGCAAATAAGGTTGACAGACGCTCTCACGAAAAGGGTCAGTCCGGCCTTTCCATTGTTGATGGGGTCACTGTGTACTCAGTACGGAGTAGCAAAAGCCAAGGGAAAGATGGTTTTATCATGGTCACCCGGTCTAGTGACCTCCCGGCGCAAGGACCCAGAGCGAAAGATTCCCCCGTGAGAGACCAGTCAGAGGAACAGAAAAAGGGGAAAATAGACGTGGACGAACGGTTGGACCTCGAAGCTAACCAGCCACTTTTTTTTTGTGCGGGCGGCACGATGCTTGCAGACCATATCCCGAAGGTTGCTGTATCCTTCTCAACCTATCTATCTATCAACCTATCTATCTATCGAGTGGATGTGGGTTAGGCGGTGGTTGAGTTCCCGCGCCACCTGCCCCCAAAAGGGCCCCCCCAAAGCCTTTTTCGGGATTATATACTCTCTAAGACTCCACCATCACTCATGAGAAGGCTCGGCCGGAACTCACCTGCCTAGTCATGATGATGGCCCACTAAACAACAAACTAGCCCTTCTCCCGCTAGTGGTTCAACTCACCCTGTTCAGGTGGATGTCTCGCACGACGACTGCTCTCATTCCTCCTCCGCTATTGGCGTTTCACTGAGTGGAGTTGCTGCGACGACCTACGATGGGCCTTGTTCTGACAGGGGGCAAATTCCCTGAGCGAGTTAGGAGCACACCAGCAACAGGTTTGACTCCCTTAACCCGAATCCACAGAGCCCAGAGGTCACTCAACCCACGTTCGTATCCAATAAGTTAACTTAAGATTATGTTAGGCCTACGTATGGATTGGGCTTGGATCTCCCCGCTTCTAGCTGATCAATCATCCAGAATGATGTCCAAACGCCGCCAGAAGCAAGCTGGGCGCCGATAACCCATCCAGGAAACCTCTTAGACTCTTTGTCTATTTTAGTGTTTCATACTTGTACAGTATCTCCCGGCAGTTGACTCTAATTTCCTTCTCCACGACTGTCTGGCATGCCTTGGCAACCACCAGACGGGCCGGCGGAAGGCAAATCGTAGCCTCATCCTTCGACATCGCTGGCTCTGCTAGCTATGGCCGTTGTTCACACTGGGCCCCTCTGCAAACTAAGCTTGACTGGAATGCCGATCCGTCCGTCAAATGGGGGTTTTTTCTCCCCAGCCCACCTGCACCATCCTGTATTCGGGCTGTATGGAGTATCTCCGTGTCTCGTCGAAAATCCCCCAGTACCCTCTTATTTATTACTTTTTTTCCCTTTCCAGAACCTTACAACTACCGCCCATTCTGGCTGAACTGGCCTATATATCCTAGAATAAGTCGAGTCACTGCACGGGACTTTTACATGCAGCTGGAAGAAGTTTCCCGGCATCGCCTCCACTTGTCTCTTCCCCATCTGTTTCTGCATCTCCAGTGACGGGGCTTGACGGTTTTACATCTTGGCCGTCTTGACCGTTTGCTTCCCATTATAGAGGCCTGTGGCTTGACTCTGTAGATTCGGTTGAGTCGGAACCAAATTTGAGGTGCAGCAGACGGATGCAGGGTTACTGGCAATTTCCGAAAAACTTGGTCTTCAACGTTTTCTTGATCTAGGTGAGTGCGTTATGGCTTATATATCCATCATGTTTACCCTGCCACTGGTTTGGTTCTTTCTCCTCATGTTGGCCAGACCGTGCGTCGCCTTCAAGTGTCCCGCTTTTCCCTTCAAATGCGTTCGGTTGCTTTCGATGAGGCCTCTTTATTTCCATCCATTTCCCGTGGGATGAACAAGTTCTTTGACTTGGCGCTTCGGTCACGTCAGTCCGTTTATTCAGCCTTTCCCTAACCTCGACTAGTACTGGAAAATTGCTTTGAACAACGCGATTCTGTTGTGACGAGACTGCGATCTCAGCTTGCGAGACTTTAGATGACGAGAGATATTGGCTGATGCTCAACCCACTGTCAACTTTGGATCAAGCTCTTTTTATCACTGGTTTATTCTCGAATCCAAACTCCGTCCTATCAGCGAAAGGCCTCATCTACTGGGACCGACTCCCTCGAACTCACCTCTTACCATTTTCTAAGCCGCGTTGAGCAGCCTGCCAGGGCTTTCAAGCTCTAGCGGCGCAGATGTATGTCCGCTACTCTGGCGGATCCGTATCGTGACTATGCGATTGAGTACTCTCAACATGCCACCTGCAAGCCCGAGCAACAGGAAAGCACGCTTGTTTATCACACGCCACAGCCGCACCTCCACCATCACAAACAGGCCGAACCCCCCTTCTCGCAACCGCATTCTCACAGCAGCGCAGCATTCTCACAGCATCATGCAAGCGCGACCGTCCTTCCAACGGCGACCCCTCAGCCATCAGTGCATGATATGCCACAGACCGTTGTCCTTGGCCATACGCCGATGCTCCCACGGCAACTTCCCGTCCAGTATCCTCCACCCAGCTTCGAAATCCCTCCACTCCACCGTGGCAAGAAACGGCCTCATTCAGAGACAGAAGGAGATGAAACAGACCATGGTCTTAGACCTCAATTATCGGTCCTTCCCGCAGACGGGCCGGCCGAGCATGGTCACTCGCCGGAGATGCTCTTCTCTGTCCACGGGGCACCGTCCCAACAGCCTCCGATGCCAGGGCACGGCTTTGGGCACGCAGAGTCAGTTGGGCTGCCGCAACACCACCACCACCATCGCCTCCCGCCCCATGCGGCGCTGCGGACCCCTGGGCGCCATGGTATGAATGTGGAAGCCTCGCCTATGCCGTCGGGTCCTCCGAGTGTTGTAGGCCAGCCCGGGATGCCTGAACCGGCTCCCCGGCCTCGAGGCCCCAAACTAAAGTTCACACCGGAGGAAGATGCTCTGTTAGTGGAATTAAAAGAAAACAAAAACCTCACTTGGAAGCAAATTGCGGACTTCTTCCCAGGCCGGACGAGTGGTACCTTACAGGTTCGATACTGCACCAAGTTGAAAGCGAAGGACGTCACCTGGAGCGATGAAATGGTAGGTCTCTTCTTATGCAAGGATATACCTCTGCGTATGCGAAGTGGTGGGCTAAGACAAATCAAAACAGGTCCAAAGACTGCAACGTGCCCTTCAAGAATACGAGAACGATCGGTGGCGTATCATCGCAGGGAAGGTTGGCAATGGCTTCACACCAGCCGCTTGTCGCGAGAAAGCGACGCAACTTCAATGACTGTCATTTGAATATAATCTTACAACGTCCCATTACTCTGTCTAATGTCTCAAATAATGCGTTCATTTGTCACGTTATTCCTCGATGTGCGGGTACGTAGGAACCGGTTGTGAGGTTCATGGCGTGGTCTGACACCAGAGGGGGGTCTAATGTACGGTACGGAGTAGATTGATTGATAGTGTATGATAAGTCGATTCTGCTGCAGAATGAGGGGCCCTGCGCCGGTCTCACTTTGCAGGCGCTAATGCTCACTAAAGCAGTGGCTCGTCTCGTGGCAGCGGCCATATTCGTCAGGCAGTGAGGCTAGGCCCTACGTTGACGCAAAGAGACCCTCCGCGCAAGCCATGTAGCCCTAAGCCCTGAGTCCATGTCCCGATGAAGCTCATCTGCTCAAATGGCTTCTGCAGCCGGCCGTTGTAGCTCCGCAACCAATCATCCCACACGGCTGACTAAGACCATACGACCACGGGCCGAAGCGGCTTCAAACTCACCTCAACCTCCAAACTCCCTCTCCTCCAAACGTCTCGCCTTGTCTGCCGTCATTGCATCACTATCCACCAGGACAATGTTCCTTCAACGCACAGCCTTCGCCCTCGCCAGGCGCACTCCCACCCGGGCCATTGCTGCTCGCCCCTTCTCCTCCTCTGTCACCCGCTGTACGTGACCCTCAGAGTCAGACCAAGACCGCCTTTTTAGCCCACCCCAGAGACCATCGACCTGTGTCTGTGTGCTCCAATGGCGTCGACATCGGTCAATTCTATCTCCTAATGCATTCTCGGTATTGGTACATGCACTGACATTGGCTCTTCACCTCTAGTCGACCAGGCCAAGAAGTGGCAGGTCAGCAAGGAGGGCAAGATCCTGTCTTTCGAGGGTAGGTACCCGCACATCCTCATCGTCGCGCAGACGTCAATTGTTCGAGCCTGCTTCACTTGCACCATCTTCCCTGGGCTTCTTCCGCGAGCGGCAGGTGCAATTGAGGGGGTGAGGGCAACTGTCGAGCTTCCGCGCTGCAGGCATTCGGATTTTACGGATCGTATGATGTTTCCCCGGATCTGATGCTAATTGTGCGCTTTTCCTGTCCCACAGAGATCAAGACCGAGGAAGACCTTGTCCCCCCTGGTGCCAAGCCTGGTACCATTCCCACCGACATCGAGCATGCCACCGGTCTCGAGCGTCTCGAACTTACCGGAAAGATGCAGGGCATCGACATCTTCGACATGAGACCTCTGGATGCCTCCCGCAAGGGTACGTCGAATTTCTGGCCGCGGGATTTATGTCCACCGGACGTGTTGCCGGCTGTGGATGTAATCGATAATCGTTTCGGGTTCCTGACATAAGTGAACTGCAGGAACTCTTGAGAACCCCATCATCGTCAACGGTGCCGGTGATGAGCAGTACGCTGGTTGCACTGGTTTCCCCGCCGACTCTCACCAGGTTAACTGGCTCACCGTAAGTTTCTGCTGAATCCCGACTCATCATTGAACCTTGCTCGGATACTGACCGGCTAGGTCTCCCGTGACCGCCCTATCGAGCGCTGCGGCGAGTGCGGCAACGTCGTCAAGCTGAACTACGTTGGTCCTGAGGAGGACCCCCACGCCCGTAAGTTATCGTGGCATTACATCATCGGTTGGGCACACTTGCTAACGAATGTCCCTCGCGGCCAGACGACCACCACGGCCACGACCACCACGGCCACCCTCCCCATGAGGAGCCCAAGACCTTCGCCGACTACGTCAAGCCTGAGTACTGGTACCGGTAAATATTTGACACTTCCACAATGGAGCGATTGTCTTTTATCTTGATCCATTCCCAGTAACGTGGGAATGGGTTCTTTGCAAATGGGTTCGATAAAAGGACAACTGTACGTGTACAAAGACAGGGCAGGGACGGAAAGGAAGAGCGGAAATCGAGAGAGGAGAGCTCAAGAGGGTCGTTCGGGAAAGACGAGAGAGATGTCACAGGAAATCGTCCGGATGGAGCTAGCAATTGGTCTTCTGTTTTCTTTAATATTTTTTGAGGAATGCTGTGTATGAGAAAACCCATGTGGCTTTTTTACTTTTTTCACTCTACTTTTTCCCCGACATACTCATAGGTGTCTTGTCCTCTCTCTCCCCTCTCGTTCTCGTTCTTGTTTCCCGGCCCGACCTGTCTACCTTTGTATTTGTGGTTTGACCCCTTGTGCACCTATCTATCTCTTTCTGCTGGGTCTTCGTCTGTATTGTTGTTGTGTTGTTTTCAAGACTTCTGGTTTTCGGCTACCTTGTATGCCTGTAGAATAAGTTGGAGCTTTTGGGAAATTAGAGGATGGTTCGCTCCGCTGGCTATAAAAGAGAATTATGCCTTTCGGGACTAAGCCCTTCCGAGCCCTAGACTGTTGTCGAGGAGGGAGGTCGGTTTTTGGTCTGGTTATATCTGTGGAGTAGTATGCGCTATCCGAGATGTCACACTGATCATTGATGTCATTGACCCCAGCTTGAGCTGGAGCTGGAGCATATCACCGAAATGATGCATCCCACCTCATGAGGTATAAATGAATGCTGCTGCCCTACACAATTAGAGCCCTACCTGAGTTGACTGTGCCAGTGGTAAGAGATCATACCCATCCATCCCGTTTTGGCAAGAAAAGAGAAAACGAGCAACCAGACTCAACCACAATATCAATCGCGAAAAAAAAAACTCTACAATCGCACAAAGTGAGTGGAAAACAAGAAAAGATACCTCATCTCAGTCTCTACCAAGTCGTAGCAAGCTTACTAGCCAGGAGGGAAAGGTGGGTGTCCGCCGGGGTGTGGCATCGGGGCGGTCAAGCCGCGGAGAGATGAGAATGCGTAACTAACTTATGGCATGATGTCCTCCAGTCCGCCCGGCCCCGTACCCGTACAGCTAACTTGGCTAGTAGTCCAACGGTTCCCCTGCTTCCTTATCCTTGCCCTTGCCCTTGCCCTTATCCTGGTCCTGGTCCTTGTCCCCGGACCGGCGGGCCGGCTGCTCGCGGGAAACCTGTGACGGTCATTTGCCCGAAGTACTGTAGTCTGTAGGTTACTGCACCTTACATCTCCGGAGTACCAGGTTACATTTCTTTCTCATGTGTCGTGGTTATTCTCTATCTCCAGGATAAATTAGGGCCAGGTTGTTCGGGTAGACTACCTATTCTGTCCAGTATGTCAGATTCATCTACTCATTACTCCGTAGTGAACGATGGCCCGGATGCAGTGGTGGACCGGATGCTTACGGCGGGGAGGGAGCTGAGCTGAGCTGAGCCTGAGATGTGTGCTCTGCCCGAATAGGCAAGAGACTCGGGATTTAATCACTAGTCTGGTTTGATTCGTTTTCTACTCCCGGGTAGTTGTTGTAGATAACTAACTACCTGATCATGATTTTTATATGTGAAGGGTAGATTAATCTTAGACTACCTTCTGGACTGCTGGGAGTGGACTAGAAAGATGTAAGGTATTCTTATTTCTGGTTTTTTTTTTTGTTTCATTTGTTTATTTTAGCCTGGCGTGGGTGGGTTTAGGGTGCGTCGCGGGGGGTTTTTCCAGACAGGGCCCCGGGGGGAGGTGGAACTGCCGATTGTGATGGGATGGGTGTGGATGGGATGGCGGTTTATTCCGCCATCAGATCAGGGAAGATGTTGATCATCCTTCGGGCCAGTAATCTCTATGTATTCCGTAGTGCAGGAGATTGTTCGGTGATTTTGTGAGTATGATTTACACAGGCACTGGCAGGGCAGATTGAGCTTGATAATGGATTGGTCAGCATCCCACGCACACTCCTGAGCTTGGACTCGTATCGGCGGCCGAGGCTGGGATTCTAGATCGACCAAGGTCATTGGGTTGTAGGAATCGGGATGACGTTGGTTGGGAATATGCGATGTGGCGTTGGTGGGGGATTTTGTGCGTCGGGTTGCACTCGTTGGTGTTGTCATATGTACGGAGGACTTAACATGCGGCTCTTCAATGCTGCGTCCTTAATTGACTTTTGTTGATGTTTTGAGCATCTCAATCCGAAACAGTGGCTTCTTCTAATAATGCAATCGATATTATGTGCTCGAATGAGCAATATTAGATAACTGCTATAGTCTAAACAAGACAATAAGTCTGTGCTCCCCATACCATGCGTGTCATAACAAGCATCGTATTATACAATAGATTATAACTTTTATGGCTCGTCTTATATCACCCTGACGACCCCTTCGACTGATCTGACTCGCACCAAAAACACTTACACTTCAATCCAGCTCCCACTCAGCATTCGCAGAGCGAATTCGGTGTTCAGAATGCTTCATCATGATCATCGACCGAAGTAACGCCGCTCGAGGTACCGAAGAGGAGGATACACCAGGCCTGTCCAGGAGAACGCGACATAGAGGCCCATCTAGTTCACACGTCAGTGGGGGAACACGGCAAGCAAGACCCAGAAACAACTTACATCAGCACCATACTCGCCCACCAAGCGCGCGATGGGTCCGATATACCACACCTGCGCCATGCACAGAATCGCACCGGCCCAGCCAACCAGGAAGGCGATCAAAGCAGCGATGCCAACGGGCAGCTTAGACGGATCGTTCCAAGCGTACCAATTGTACCCGCTACGGAACCGGAAGATGAACTGTTCTTCCAGAATGATGACCACCCACATGACCACCCAATAGCCCATAAGAGCCAGGAAGTTGGTGAAGATATCAGAGAGGTTGCTCCGGCCGGCCAAGGCGCATACAGTGAAGATCACTGCTCCGAAGGTGTTCCAGAGCACTCGCGGAACCTTTTCCGCATAACGTCCGAGAATCTGGAAGTCGACTCCAGCCGAGTAGGAAGGAGCCACGGTGTTGGCGATCAAACCCAGCGCGACAACCACCGAGCAGAATTTGCCAAACCCACCCAGCGGACTAAAGCCTTCGACAATGAGGGCTCCTGCACCGACGGAATATGCTTCGCTATATTTCGCATAGTTGGCGACACCTGATCCGAGGCCAGCACCGCAGATGATCGCCATGGTGAACGAACACGTCAGCCCTGCTAGAGAGAGAGAGGAAAGGGTCCATTTAGAGGTATTCTGGGGGTAGTAGACAAAGAAGTCCGCTGCAAGTGGCGTGTAGGTTATTGCGGAACTAACACAGAGGGAGAAGAACGACAATCTAGATTGCGAATGGTCAACTTGGAACAATAGGCTAAGTATCAAAGAGGTTACCTGTTTCCAGCAATTGTGCGAGCGTCCCCGGTGGACGAGGCCGAAAGGTCGAAATGTTTTGCGGAAACGCCAAACAATATGGAGACCACAACGAGCTGAGGAAGAAACGCAAAGCTAAAAGCAAGTTAGCGCCAGCTTGGATAAAACAAGGTGAAGCGTAGCGCACCGTTCGTAATAATGAAAGACTTGAATGCCAAACGTGGCAATGATCCAGGTGATGATAGCGATAATTACAATACCTTTCAGATTGTCAGTATGGTACGTTAAGCGACTGTCAAATGGGACAACGCACCCACAGCAACCGACATGTTTCCATGCGGTGACACAGCAGATAAGATTTGGCCGCCCACCACCGAGTCGATCAGACAGTAACCAAGCATTTGAATCAGATTCAAGATGACGATCAGCTTGCTAGGCCACCAGCCCATAGAGTAGCGTCCGAATGCCTGGGGACGTGGAGTTTAGCGGACACGCCCAAGCAAATGCTTCATCTTTCACTCACCATAGTCCGAATACCAGATACTGGACCTCGAGTAGCCATCCATGCCGCGGGAATGCTACCAAGCAAAGCCCCGAAAACGGCGCAAAGCGCCGTATCGCGGAAGCTCAGACCATAGGTAGCAGGGCCCAGCATGCCGAGAGTGATATTGTTGGCAGCCAGATTAACAGAGACCCAGAGCAGAAACGACTGCAGGTACGCAACCCAGGTCAACTTGGTCATCCGCTCATTCTCTGGCACGCGTTCGATACCGCGAGCCTCGAAGTTGTACTCGACCAATTGCTGCTCGAATCTCTTGATATAGGAGGTCAAGCGCGTCGGCGCACGCGCCGTCCGATTGATATTTTCTTCGCCATTGTCCATGGGACGAGAGGTATCATAACCTGACTGGACGTTGGCAATGTCCTTTTCAGAGGAACGCCTCATGGCGGCGACTGGTTGTTCGGAAGACATGCTGTTGCGGTTGGTCAGTACAAACCGGTCCAAAGAAGCGGGATTGATAATAGCGAGAAGCGCGCATGAGTCCTTTCGCTGGAATTATCCAGATCAAGTTCAACCGTATAATCTCAGAACGAACAACGTAGTTACCACACCTTTTCTGGGGCCCTCGCTCGCTAGCAGATGAAGTAACTAACCCTTCCCCACACCGACAGAGAGCGAGCGCCCCAGATAGTCTGTGTAACGTACAGTTGTCGAACACCGGTCTTCATGCAGGCAGATTACTTAGATACCTTGATCGACAGACAAAACCACGCTACTCGTCTTCATGATAGCCGTCCCTTGCATATGGTTCTGCGAGAAGACGGGAGGCCTGTATGTACGGGGACGTTGTGATTGCGATGGGGGGGAAGACTGTGGCGACCAGACCTGGTTCAACACGATCTCAATTGTGCGTCAGTCATACTGAATTCAACAGAGTTTTGTGGCAAACCATCATTTTTGGGGCGGGGGATTGGCAGCCAAAAGAAAAAGCGGCTTGATTGAACGCAATGAACAATTCCACTACTAACCTGAGCACTTATCACTGACGAATGCGTAATGCACACTGGCAATGGCTTGTACTATAAGGCGAAAAAAAGCCCGAGAGTGTGAGAGAAACAGGAAAGAAACAGAGAGGAGAGAACCCAGTGTTGTCAATGACTGCAATGTGAGCGAAAGGTGGAGCGGGTACAGTGAAAACCCCCAGATAGATTTTAACGGCGGCGGCGGGGTCTGGATCGAGTCATAGTCTCCTCATAGGTGGGTGGGTTTGTGGCCGCGGATTTGCCGCGGACTTGCCCGCCGCCGCCCCCCGATTTCGGATGACATTTCCTACCCGTGCGTTATACTATTCAGTGACCCAGTAGTACGCCGTTGCCTCTACTAACTACCAACTACGTATACTATACTACGAATACAGGTGCATGTTATGCGGCTAATCCCCTCACCGACATCCAAGATCTGGGCCTCATGGGTAATGCCCCCAATCACATCCTGCTCATGTGGTAAGCTGTTTGTCTGCCACCTACCCTCTTCTTCGCTAGCGACCTGCAGGTTGCTCTGCAGAGCTTTCTCAAATGCAGGCACATCAGCATTGTCCTCTACCGTCTACTGTGCGACTCTTGCCCTCTACCCAAGTTTCCAGACCCATAAAGAAGTCTATTTAGAGTAACCGAGGACATACGCGACAGGGGTTCAAATTCACCAGCAATGTGTATCATCAAAAATGGAGACGACAGCCCTGGAAACAACTGAAGCCGCAAAGGAACGCGAGAATGTGAGAGGATGGAGGACTGACAAGTGAAATAGTAAGAAAAGAACAAACGCAACCTAACGCCGACGACCCTTCGCCAAGAGCTTTGCATACTATGAAGAGAAACCGCTGTGTGGCAATATGAAAACACAGGCTTAGATCAGCTTAAGTCATATCCCATGCCTTAGATCGATCAGTGGGCAAGAATATGCAGGTTGTCATCACGTCGTCATCTTTCGTAAACTCTAGAGGTCCTTGAAATGTTCTTTCGCATACTGTTCACAGGCCTATATCGGGAAATGTCAGTCGGTTGCGCTGGGGCTGGTCACTTTGAGAACTCGCCTTGGCTGGCTTCCCAACTTTCTGCCCGATTACTTTCCACTTGTTCGCCTCGTATTCTTTGATCGCATCGCGAAGCGCTACGGACTATAACCCATCATGTTAGTATCGATTCGGCGCGTAGACGGATGTCGTATGTTCTTACCTCATCTTCCGCAAATTCAGCGTAGTGCATGTCCTGCCACATTAATCAGAAACTCATTCTGACCTAGAGCGAGCTTCGGGTAGATGCCTACCTTATACCAATGCTTCTTGACACTTCCCTCGGTCCGAGTGGGGAAAGTCTGCGAAGCCCGAGAGCAACCAGGTTAGCACGCTTCAACGTGGTACAGAACCGATTGGTGCACCTTGGCAATTTCACTCCAGCTGCGGCCAGCATCGCGCATAGTCTTCAACCGCTGTTCCTCCTCGGCAGTCCAAGGAGTATTGGTTCTTCCTTTTTTCTTCGGTGCAGGCTCTGGTATCCCGGACCCCTGTTCATGCCCGGGCTCGCCTCCAGCTCCGGTCGCGCCTGAAGCTGGCATGGCCGCGGTGGTGCCTGCTTGGGGCGAAGCACGGCGTTTGCGCGGGTTCGGCGGAGGAATCTGAGTTTGGGGCATAGGAATGCCCTCGTATGAAGGCACTCGTGAGTAGGGATTGACTTGTTGCGGAGCTAACAGATGGGATGGTGCGTTGGCGGGGACGGAGGTCTTAATTCGTTTCGATGTTGAAGGAGACCTATTGTCATTAGAAGAGCCCGAGGGCGTCAGTGTCAGAGACGTGACTAATACATGAAAGGGGAAAAAAAGAAAAATTAATAAATACGCGGAAGTCGCAGAAGCGAGGATACAGGGCTGAAGTAGATAAGAAGCCGAATAAGGATGATGGAAGTAATCGGAAGGATAATCTGAGCAATAATAACAAAAAAACAAGAAATAATAACGACCCCAATAATAATAAAACAAATGACGGAAAGAGCCAGTCGATTTATGAATCAGCAGATAAGGACAGGCAAAAGCCCCAGGTGAATAGGAAAAACAAAAACATAAGGCAAGAATGAAAAGCACATGACCGGGGTTGGGGGATGGTTCGTCAAAGGTATATATGGACAGAGAGCAACCCTGGAGCCTTTTTCGCAGCCCTAAGACTAGCTTTGCTGGGGCTTGGGAGGACGAAGGGTGACTTACGACATGGTTGAGGATATGCAGTTCTCCCAATCACGCTCCGTTGATTCATCTGTAAGTACACACGCTTAGGAGATTAGCAAATCTGCTATTCAAGGAACGCTCCGTGTAGATCGTCCTGTCATGTCTAGGGAAGCGAGCGCCTGGTTACACCAAAGTGACGATGACACCAGTGCATCATATGGCATGGTAGTAGCGCCGCAGGAAGGGAGGCTGGACGTCAGGAGTGAAGGGGAGAGTCGACAAAAATGTTACATGCATGTGTGGAAGTGGTCGGCAGCGAGGGACCTGGAGATGGCGCACGAATCTGAGTAAGAAGGAGAGCAACACGAGGAGAGAATAAAAGAAAGAAAGGGGAAGTGAAAACTAGATAGAGGGAGGGAGGGAAAGAGGAGAGAAAGGGCAAGTCAAGGGCAAAAAGAAAACAAATATAAACAGGTTTAGGCACAATCACAAGTAGACCTCTCGAGCATCTTAGGATACATAGGCTGGAAATAGTACGGAGGAATACTGGAGTTGCGATGATAAGACGTTCTGGTCAGGACAAGTGGAGATGGAGACCAACACAGAGTGCAAAGAAAGGCTTACTGGTCGAAGTTCATGATTCGAAAACTTTCGCGGGTTTTTCAAACAGGTAGACACGAAGTAGCAGTCTCGTTGCTTGGAGGTCGACTAAGTGACGGATTGAGGCCGATCAGGAGAGTAGTAGTAGTAGGCAGGCAGGTAAGTAAGAAGTAGTGAGGAGGATAATGAGAGTAGTATAGTAGTAGATGTTGGTCGACAATCAATCGGAATGCTAGGCCGGTTGGCAGTCGCTAGGGAAGGGTAGTCAGTAGTCAGTAGTCAGGATGATCGTCGTCGTTCTGATCGTTGGCGTAGAAGAGATGATCAGCAAGTAAATAAGCAGGCAAGATCGAGTCGATTCGAGGTCAAAGATACATACATGCCTTTACATTTAGCGGTTTGCAGGAGGGAGGAGTGCCGGTACGCGGATTGGAAGGTAAGGTATACTAAGGGAATATTCGGGTGAGGAGAGGGAGGGAGGGAGAAGAGAGGGAGGATTTGTTTTCCTCGCCGTGAGCTAAAAGAAGAAAAATAGAAACGAGACGAACCTACAGAGAGAAAAAGAATGGTAAGAAAAGAAGTGCAGGAGAAAGACCAGCAACTGCGAAAGTGCAAGGCGAGAGAAGACGAATCAACGGCAAGTGACTGACTGACTGACTGACTGACAAGACAAGACAAGACTGACTACTGCTGAGGGGAGATCCGAATCCACTCCATGGCCAAGCAGCTTCCATTTCACCAATCCCGCGAGCTCCGACTCGTGTTTGCTTTTTCTTCTCCTAAGCAAGCGTGGATAAAGTCAATGATTACCTCCCCTACTCACTCACTCACTCACTCACGTTCTACCTGGCAATTGATAGTTCACCAAGAAGGCGGACAGGAGATGGTTTCTGCACACCGTTGCATGGTCTCATTATGCCAAAAGAAGTAATCCCCCTCCTATCCCGCTTTAAGCCAGTCTTAGATCGAGTGGTTTCGCTTTGACAAAAACAGTGTACCGTACAGATCCCGAGCCCCATTGCCAGCAGCAATTTCCCCTCTTTGATCGGTCGAAATTCCGAATGGATTTTCTAAAAAGAACGGCAGAGACCCTACGCCCCGTTATGACCTATGGAGGGGAAGGGGGAGGGGGAGGGGAGGGAAAAGGATGACAGAGGAGGAGGGGTGGTGCGTCTGGCCTTTGACGCCTACCTACTCATCCTTGTACTCATACACAAGGCACCTACCTATACTACTTCGAGTTCCTCTCCGTTTGTTCCGTTCTCTCTCACCAACCGACTACGTTGTATCCCGCGCATGTCATTCCACAGTATCTATTGTCTTCAGACGACCACTTTGGGTTGTTGCGGCCATACCATAATCGAAGCTCAATTCCAGCGCATCCATCAGCCACAAATCGCACCTTCGAATCCTGTCTTCCAACAAACAAGACAGGGAGCGATGATGCTGGTGGCGGCGACATACGTTCCATACGTTCCATATAGCCCGCCGTCTCGGTTGTTCTCGCCAGGTTAACCTGGCGTCGCTGCAGTGTCCAGGTAGGTCAAGCGGGTGGACAAGGCCAGTGAGGGAGCGGGGTCTGGACTACCTGGTATCTGGTGACCGTGAGCAAGACTACAACTTGAAACGAACATTTTTTTGGTATGCAATCATTGACCTTGGCACACCAGAGAAAAAAGAATCCAAAAAAGCAAATCTCGAAGGCTCAAGGATGATGAATTCTAGTGTCGACGTGGGCTCCAGCCTCTCCCTCCTCCTTCCCAATCAGATGCTCCTGACGGGATACGCTGGGAGCGGGGTAAGAATCCCTGAACTCCCACTAGGGCTCCCGTGTTTCCAATGATCCGTCCTCCGTCTCGGTTGCTTCCATCCAATCTTGGTCCTGCGGTCTTTTCGCTGTCCCGCGTATTCTAGACATGGTCTGGACATTCCTAAATGCAAGATTCGCCGCTGCTGCGATCTGGAACTTTCACCTTGCTAAAGAAGTAGGCCGGTGCCCGCCCGAGTCCGCAATGCTGCATCTCCAGGTTTTCAAGGTATGCATCTTATCTACGCCCGCCCAGTTGGCTCCCTCCTAGGCGGGTTTAAAAGATCTACGGTAGGTCCGTGAACCGTTATTTGACCCCCTGCGAGCTCTTATTGAGTATCGTCCTACCGAGGATATTGGCAGTCGGGCAACTTGGCTTGGGCTTGTTGCTATCACGTCCATGGCGGAACTTATAAGATGAGGCGCTGTGCAGAAAATGTTTCTGGACGGCTGAATACGACCATGAGCGAGGGGTTTCTACAAATTAACAATGCTTTGGGTTCGTTTGAGAACTCATGCATCTGGAGGAGTTATATCAACGATTTGCGGCGATTTAGTCGAAAGTTATCGCTCATATACAACTTTCCCATCGCAGCTGATAGCATGTGCAGAACATATCGGATACGGTGACATGGATCGGAGCAGAATAGAATTGATCATTCCTGTCGCATGTATAAATCAGCCTATTTGCTTGGAGGACCGCATGTCAAATGCATGAAACTGATATTCTGACCAAGCGCTCACTGTATTTATCCCTTTCCCAGACATCGAGATCACTACGTACGCCGAACTCAGTCCTCTAGGAGGAAGCTCGTCTGTTACTCATAAGTTCAGGTCTAAAAGCTATTTCTATGGGGAGCACTAAGCCTCCCATGCCTCTGTGGTTTAACTCCCGCTCACATGTGCTGGTGGTTGAGCATTGGCTACACAATACAAGAACATGTCTTGTATTTAGTTCGGTCTAGCTCCCCATTAGTGTCCCCATGAGCTTTCAGCGTGCATTCAATCATGAGATCATGTGTTTAAAATCGAAGCAACCATTCTACGATTCATATAGAACGGACTGGCATATGAGTCCGTGGAAGTCGCAATACCAGAATGTCATCTGTTCCTCCAAGTAGGGAAGATCCCTTTGACTCACAACAAATAATTACATTTCCCGCCGACAGGAATATACCTGCCTGAATAGTTGAGGTTCATCCCATTCAATATTTGAAACCAATGAGCTTCATAACAGATCCATGCATCTTTGGGTTGGCTATCAATGAACCTTGGCGGTTGTTCATTGATTCAAAGCTTGTAAGCATATCTTGAAACAATCGCCTAGGATACCCAAGCAGGCTGAAAAGGAGCTAGTGGTATGCCTCGCATGCCTTGGGAGCTGGTCTCAAAAGAAGCGGTGACAGGCTTGATGATACGTCGATCCCATTGACACAAACAATAATGGCAGCAGGAGCCGACTAAGAGATGATAGTAGGGTATTTAGGAACAGCAGCTTTACCCAGCATATATACGCCTCAGAACCGCCTTCCAGCATGAATAAGAACATAATCTGATAATTGTGAAGCTATACTGAAGCGATAGGTAAATGCTGACGTCATACGCCTGACAGGTAGCTGCTCGATCACGTGCTGGACACGCGGCCACGGGAACATCCCCAGCTTCTTGCGGCGCCTTGAGGTGGATCCCGCTGTGACGGTGAACGGAGCTTCCCCCTTCGTTGAGACCAGATAAGACGGAACCATCGCTGAGCTTCACAACGACCACTTTTACCATCTCTATTGTTTCAAGCTATATATAGCCCCGTTTCCAAGGGTCCTGTTGCATCTGTCCTCTTATTATAACCAGGTTGCCAGGTGCACCTCTCTCATATCTACAACATAATCCGGGACGACAACCCATATACCCCCGACCGGGCCTTGCTGATAAACGAAGCACGGTCCACAGTTAGTCACACTGTCTTTCGGTGACCTGCTTGATAGCCTCAGCGGTGACAGTTGAGGCTCGTGAGGTATCTCGGACTGTGAAGCTGGACGCCTAAACCTACTGGCCAGCTTTTATATACAAAAGCAATCATGGTGAACATCAACATGAACCTGTTCCGCGCCCTGGGCGACTTCTCTCACCTCGGGTCGAAATGCGTCCTAATATGGGCCATACATCGGAACAAGAGCGCTGAAGGTAAGTACGGCGTGACACGAGGCTAGACCATCCATGATGCTAACAAACTGTACTACAATGCAGGTGTTTCGCTCCTTACACAGATGCTCTATGCCTTGGTCTTCGTCACTCGATATCTTGACCTCTTTCGAAAAGAGGCCTGGGGATCTTTCTATCTTGTCTTCTTCAAAATTTTCTATACTGTAACGTCGTTCTATGTCATCTTTTTGATGATGAAAGTCTTCCCTCGCACACGGGAGAAGGAGAGAGCATGGAAAATGGGCTTGATCTCTGTTGGTCTGTCGCTTGTCCTGGCTCCTATCTCCCTTGCCATATTCAAGGAGTACAAATCTGGTCGGTGGTTCACTGAGGTAAGCTGAATCGTGGATGTTCTATCTGTGAGTGTCACAGTACTGACAGAATGTGTCTTGCAATGAGTAGACATGCTGGGCTTTCTCTATAATCCTTGAATCTGTCTGTGTCCTCCCCCAATTGCTCCTCTTGCGCCAGACCACCGTTCCGACTGTCATCGACTCGTACTACCTGCTTATGCTGGGATCATACCGAGCATTCTATATTCTGAACTGGCTTGTGCGCGGACTGGGTGCCGAGGGCTTTTGGGAGCCGATTGCCGACATATTTGGGCTTGTCCAGACAGCTTTTTATATCGACTTTGCTTGGGTTTACTACTCTCGCCAGCGTGTGAAGCTTCGTAACGGAGGGGTGGTTGACTCGGACGACTTCCGCCACAGCTGGCTTGTTAGCAAGGTGCTCAATTTCAGACAGCGCAGGGTGGCGGATGAGGAGCAGAGTTTGAATGATGATGACTTTGAAGAAGAGAGGGTCAATGGGGAGAGGCCAAAGAACAACCGATGGGGCGCAAGAGGGATTTCGGTCTCCGCCGATGACACATTGGAGGATCAACGGCCTCGAACTCATGGCTCGAGCCATGATAACAGCTTAGAAGGGTTCTCGGATGAGGAAGATGACGCTCCGGTATATCAAGCGAACAAGACCTCTTCTGGGGCCACTGGGAGCGGAGTTTGAATTGATTGATTTTTTCTGGGCCATATATAGATTTCTCTGATGCAGATCTACGTCTCTGCTTACTCTCTCTTGGGTGCAATTTGGTCTCTCGACCCTGCCTGCATGTCATCCTATCTCCAAAGCGAACTGTTCATCATCTTTAGTGTCTCTTTCACGTCAACTAATTTCCGCGATTCCAAATCCTTCTAGAAAGCGCAGTAGTGTCGAGCGACGACCGATCATCTATACCTTGTTGGGACTAGAACATTCTCAGCATCAGCATTCGAATGTTCACAGTATGGCAGTATGCTATTGCAGGATTGGGATGAAGTCATCCGAGACGGGCTTCGACGTGGGGATGAAACAGGTTTTAACAGACGGACCCAATGTTTCAGACTTGATCTCCAAAGCACATTGCTGCGCCTGGCCATAGCCACGGCTAGGTGTTTAAGGATCTGTGCATCGATGCAGCAAATGGGCGAAAAGTGTTACAAAGCGAAAGGGGTATTACGTGTGTGGACAGCGCAAGCAGAGACTATGGGGAGGGGGCCGATTTGTTTTCTCTCCCTTCGGGTTTGAAGGGCAAAAAACGCCTAGGGAACAACCTTGCATTACTCGGCATAGCCGGGTGTGTGGCCTGTCATCATCATGATGGAGGGGGGGGGGGGGGAAACCTTCTCCGTCAGATCCCCATGGAGCAAAAATAGAATCCTTTATTGTTTAGCGGACATGGCCGTTCATCCTTTGAAGCGCGGAAATGATGAAGTGGGATACTACTTGACGACACTATGCTTGAAAAGGGAAAGCGATGGGGAGTTCGTGACATCACGTGTGCATCACGGGGTCTCCGATCGGTTGACAGGCAGAGCGACGATCTTCCCTTGACCACATGGCGACTTGTGCGACCCATGCGATGGTCGCAATCATGATACACCGGACACAACCCCCTCCATAGGGCCAAAATGCAAGGGTGCCAGGAGAAACACACACCCGGGAAATTGACGGGACGAGATTGCCGTGCATCTTTCCAGAAGAATGTGATGGCTTGCCTAGCTTGCCAGATACAGTAAACAGTTGCTCTTTTCAACTGACATTCCCAGTGCGGGATCCGCGCCGAACGAACGAACGAACGGCTTGATGTCGGCGATGGATGATGGACAGATACCCCGATAGCAATCTCGCGAGGAGGCTGTCCCCTTCGCTTCTGGCGCGTAATCGCGCGTTTTCCCCTAAGACACGTGGCTTGGATAGGATGCAGACAGCCGCTCGAATTGAGTATGCGAACGGTCACGTCTTGAGCCTTAATCTCTGGATAATACTCCCTCCCCCTCCAAAACAGCCGTGTCTCGACGAGGCCGGATGGATGCGTCTAAGGGAACAAGAAAAGAGATGAAAAGAGGCCATGCTTCAAAACAAACTTTCCATCCGTTTATTTCAGGGCCGGCAGCGAGACCGACTTTGGTGGTCAGCCTTTTGTTTTATTTTTTCTCTCTTCTTTTTTTTCTTTCTTTTTTTTGTCTTTTCCACGTTTTCCTTAACGAGCGTTCCGTAAGGCGAAGTCGAAGATCGCAGAAGCATGCCTGAGTATGACAAGCCTGGCCAGCCTGGGTTTAGTTCCGACCCATTTTGATCCACCAGGATTTACAGCCGCAATCACGACGAAGCGCTTAATGGCCTAACCCTGCCCGTAGGATCCCTGCCCCAAAGGAGTTTTGACTCTGTTCCTTGATAGTATTTTTCTTTTCCCCGTGGTTTCGCTTGACCGTATTATCCCAGAGCTTTCCGAACAGGATTTAGCTGCGTCTACTAGGCAAGCACGAGGATCCTGGCTGATGACTTTCGGTCCTTGGGGCTACCTTTAGCAGCCTCTCAATTCGTCCGGTCTACTTCGCTCTCCACATTTCGTAGCCGCTACAGGAGCTGCGATGCGTTCATCTGCCCGTCGGCCCTTTGACAATAATGACTGCTTTCTCTCTGGTATTCTAGCATACTTTCTCAATGTCCATCTTGAGTTTAGGGAGCAGATCATGATTTGAAATTGTGTTTTCTGTATGCTCTTTTGGGACAGTTCTGCATCGGTGGCGGTGTCCCATCTATGTACTGGTCAGCTCAAGCGCTAACCTATGGGCTACCATTTGATATGGCGATTAAGCGGCTTTGCAACAACGTCAATCCGCGCTCGTTTCGGACTGACATAATTCTACGATCCCTAACCCAGAGATCCAGGACATCGGCACTAAGATCGCAGTAGTAGATGCTGCCTTGCTCTTGAGTAACGGTGGGTGGGCCTGGGGATGCAAGTCTGAGCCCCCCGAGGGTTTTTGGGGGCTGGATTGTCTCCGTTCTCATGTCGTGAGCAACCATGAGAGATAATCCTTTCCATTTTTCTCCCCTTTCAGAGCATGGCACTGTTCTATCAGAAATGATCAGGCGCTTAAAAGCAGGCCCATCGTCGACCTTACACCTCCCGCCAGGAACAATTTTGTGCGGCACAGCAATAGTGGGCGGTATTTACTATGGCCATCAAAGCTCATTGAGTCCGTTGATATACAAAAAAAAAGCTTCAAGCTTCTGGCCCTGCCTCGCGAGGCATTTCGAACTTTCTTTCACATTCCTTTAATTTATTTTTTATTATTTTACAAATATATGAACACGCGAAGACTCTATCATCGATACGCCCTTTCATACCTTTCCCGCTTTCAACCAGGCCACTACAATTTCTTATACTATAATCTTTCCATCTTGAGAGGTGTGGATTAATCTCGGATCATCTTTGTCGTTGCTATTGGCGGCCTGACAGCCTATTTATCTTGTTGGACCTTGCCACCGCTCCCCAGCTAGACTCATATCCTTCCTTCCCTGTTTCAATCACTGTTCAAGACAATCATTCACCATTCCGTCCTTCAACAACGAAGAGCCCCCACTGGCTTCCATCATGTACCCACAAACCTCACTCGGCTACTCGGGGCCGATGACCTTCAGTCATGGTGGTGTCAACCCCGGGGAGGGAATTGAGGACCTCTATGCAGTGATGCAGCCGCAGTGGACCGGATTGGAAGCTGTATGTTGCATAGTCAACCAATCCCCACAGACGAGCCACTTGAAGCTGACCAGCTCTGAGTCGATGCAGTCGCCTTATGGAGGAATCAACCATCCATATACTACAACTACAGCCTTCCCCACCGGCTCCATCCTCACCCCTATCAGCCTCCCCGACAGCTCTTTCAGGCCGAGTCCGGTACTCAGTCATCATTCGCAAGAGTTCCAATACAATATCAGCGATACTATTCCATCTCAAGGGCTAGGTATCACGGCTCCCTTTCCGAGCAACTTCCCTCGCACTGTGACTGCGGGCCTCGGACATGCCATAGATCAGCCCGGATATGGTCTAGGCGAGGTGGATCACTCGCCCCGGCCCCCGCCGGCAAAGAGGGCCAGGCGCGAGCCCAAGCAGGCCGCCACGCCTCGGGAGGCCCCCGTCACGATACTTCCCAACCCCGAAGGTCTCCAGCGACTGGAACAGGAGCGAAGACAAGGGGCAGCCGATGCCCAGCAGCAACAGCGGCCTCGAGCCCCCGGAAGGGGGCGCAGGGACCCGCAGGCGGAGGAGGAAGACGCATTCGTGGAGAGACTGCGGGAACAGAACCTCGCATGGAAGGTCATCCGCGAAATGTTCCGGGAGAAGTTCCATAAGGATGCATCCGAGGCGCGGCTGCAGATGCGCATGCTACGGCGGCGCAAGGAGCGCCTGGCCCGGTGGGACGAGAACGATGTGAGTACGTGCTCCGTCCGCAGGCCTCAAATTGTCAACTAATCATTAACGGCGAAGTCATTCAGATCCGCCTACTCATCCGGGCTCGGGATTATTGGGAGCACGAGAAGTATAATGTGATTGCTCAAAAGGTAAGGAGCATCGAGTCCACCAGCTAGAAAGAGGGTTTTACGAGATGCTGACTATGTCTCTCTGATCTCAGATGAGGGAGCTTGGTGCCGGGCAGTACACTCCACAGCAGTGCGAAGCGCAGCTGCGATATCTTGATGCGCAGAACCGGGACCGGAGTGGCCTGGCTGCGCGGCCACGAATATCTGAGCCTTCGCAGACACGACGACGAGTCTGGCCTCGTTCATCGCCTCAGAGCCTGGCTGGTGAGACCAGAAAATGATTGTTTTTGTTATGAATGCATCGGTGGGTTCGAGAAGCATGTTGAGGCGCATTATGGCTTGGTTGGAGCTTTTTTGCTGGTTTTTTTTTTTTTTTTTTTTTTTTTTTTTTTTTGCTCTTTCTTAATTCCTTTGGGCTAATGATACGCCGGGCTGGACTACGTTCGACGATCTGCATGGTAGCGTTTTCTTGTATTTGTCACGCCCCATTTTTGTTGGTTTTTCTTTGTTCATCTTGATATAACTATACCCTGTGACCGAACGAGTACGAAATGAGATATCAAAAACGATAATAAATCAAAACCTTACAGCATAAAGTATGTACAGTTAACTTACAATCTATTTTAACCCGCCAAGGATATCCATTCCGAAGATCGTGTAACTCATCCCTCAACAAGACGATCAGCATGCGAACGAACCAATGGGCGTGTTTCTCTCAACTATCCCCTTCTTACCCGTCATAAAATGAAGAAACAAAGAAACGATATAGTAAGCCAAGCGTGACACAAAAACCAAGAACAATTTAAAATAGACTTTGGCGCAGTCATTTTCTTCTTCGCAACGGTTGCCGATCTCCAGCCTCGGAAGTCCGTCCACGACTTGATACATAACTTACAGCCCGCAGTGCCGCAGCAAGCAGCAGCAAACAAGCAGCAGCAGCAGCCCGCCCCTCCTCGCCAGTAGTTAACCGCCGCCAGCCCCAAGCCACCGCCAGCAACCTTGAACCCACCACTACTAGCTTGACTCGACCACGAGAGACGCCGTCCACCGTCAACCGTACTGTACATATCTCGTCTCTTGCTTAAGCTTAGCCTAGGTCAACTCGTTTGTATCGCTTTCTCCATCTGACATCTTTGGTTCCGACCCTGCCCTGCCCTGCCCTGCCCTGCAGTACGACCGCTGCACCGCACCGGCATTTTGCTTTTGGGGTTAATTATAAACCTCGCGATCGGTGCACAGCACCAGCCTTACGCATGCCGTTCACTACTATACTCGGTGATATTCTCAGCATCTATCTATGTTTAGTATCGTATCCAAAGCAAGCTGGATCGAGAGAGGCACAGCATCTTTTCCCCACGCATCCAAATGTCATCCATCCCGACTCGGACTCACCAGAAAGACTAGGCCACGAGCAATATACTGACTATCACAACTTTCTTAACTTTCTTCCCAACTCAACCCAAATTGAACTCCATCCTTAAAACCTAAACTCAACCCGTAGATCAAAACGCCACCTTTTTTTGTTTGGTAGGTATTCTCAGCCGCACACAAGCCCCATACTGGGGAAGAAAAAAGCAAACAAGGGCTACTTACGTATCGCGTTCAGTGATGGATGTGGATGTGTATCAAACTCTACTCCAAATTCTTGAAGTGGGAGATAGCCGCTACGGGCTGTATACATGCCTATGGCTGTACTGTACGACTCAAAGTGTATGGGCAAGGATCGACACCTGGTCCGGGGGACATGACTCGTTAAACTTTTGGCTGTTGACGACGGTAAGTTACCTACCGTATCAGTGCTGTGCGGGTTGTTTGTGTTTCTTTTGTTGGCGGTGGGAGAGATGCATACAACACATAGAGTGAGTGTCTAGGGGCTTAACTTAAGTTGGCTGCTAGTCTATGCTTGTTCCAGGTTGTCATCGGCGATAGAGCCGGGGTTTTCTTGGGTCCAGAGACGGGGTACCTACCGGTAGTCCCCGGGATGGTGCTGGATTGACTCTGCCCTTTCGGATATGGGCTGAGTGAAAATGGACGCAGATGCAGAATAGTGAGTCAGATGGTTACTCCAGCTGGACCTGGATGGATAAGACGGGCGTCCTCGCGCGTTGATCTGTCCGTTGTCTGTGACTGTTAGTTGCTACCTAGTAGCCTTCGACGGTGCTCCCTGCCCTGAACGACATCGGCTGGCTACGGTATGTTGTGTGAGGTGCTACTAAGGTACTAGGTGTATAGCCGATGGACGATCAAGATCTCGGGTCGCCAGGGCTGATATTTTTCTTCGCTGTTTGTGTTGTGTGCCTGGGAGATATGGAAGGTGAGGGCGATTGCGCTTTTGAAGGGTCCGATTTGATCTGTTCATGGAGTTTGGATATGTAGGCTGTGCTATTGTTGTTCTGGAAAGAGTCCTGAGGCTGTTGACTTGTTTTTGTCGGTCTTTCGGAGGGAAGGGGGATGTATGCTACTGATGTGGACCTCCCGGGGTGTCCCTACAAGTACGGATCGGCAGCATGGATCTGGAGCAGGACCAGGGGCATCTAGGAATGTCTATCATTGGCTATCGTCCTCATCCTCGTCCTCGCCGGCATCGTCGACGATCGGGAACGTCAACAAGGCCGCAACGCCGCCCAACCCGTCCAGCCGCCGGCCGCTCTCATGATCCGAGCTCAACACGCGCACCTCGCCACCCTCGACGTCCCGCACGCGGTCTACCAGCGAGACCCAGCGTTTGCGCTCCGCCACGTCCTGCGACCGGAACAGCCGGTTGGAGATGATCAGCACGCCGCCGCCGCGGCCCACCGCCCCTTGGTCGACGGCCGACTCGACCTCGCGCGGGCCGTAGGTCGCCTTGTTGGTCTCCTTGCGCAGCTGGTCCAGGAAGTCGTCCATGAGCTTCGTCTCGCGCGCATACTTGGTGTCTGCTAGAATCGTCTTCACCGCGGGTGACTGCAGTACCTCTGCCAGGGAGTGGAGGTAGCCCGAGGCCGAGTGCACCACCACGATGCTCGGCAGGAGACGTTTGAGCGCCGGCATGCTGGTGCTGGCGACCCCTTGGATGTATTTCTGGAACCCGGCCGCGACGAAGCCCGGCGACGCGAGGAGGACGGGTCGCACGGTCTCGTTGTTGGTCGAGAGCGCCGTGGCGCTGGTGTTGAATTCCATCTGCCGCACGAGGGTATCGAGCGTGACTTGGAAGAATTTGTTCAAGCCCTGCAATTCCCATTGCCAGGAAAGTGAGACCGTTAGCAAGGGTAGACATTTATGGGCGGGGTATCACAGCGGCAAAGGGGGGGAAACGGTTTCTGGGGGGACACAAAGTAGCAAGGGGATGGGAAAACATTACCTTGTCATGATCCCCGCCGCCGTGCCGTTTGCGAGGCACAGACATCTCGACCTTCTGTTTGAGGATCGTCTGAAACTGCCCGATGAAGCAGATGTGAGCCAGTCCCTCCTGCATCACCACGGCCACGGCCTCGGCCCGCCGATTCCCACCCTCGTCCACCGCATCCTTGAGCATTTGCACGGCGATGCTGTCCCAACCCACCCCCTCCCCGTCGGAGCCAATCTCCTTCTCGAGTGTGAAATTGCGGTTCAGTTCGAGGTCGAGCGTGTGGTGCTGTCCGACCTTGGTATGTGCTGTCTCGTTCACAATCTGCCCGCTGACGTGCAGCTGCGAGCTCTGCGGGTCGAAGTCGAGGCTTTTCACCCGGATCTCGAGGTTCAGGTGCACTCGTGCCGAGCTTGTCGAGCCGGTCTCTTGGGTGGTGGTCACACGGCGGATGGCGCTGGCGCGGAGAAGGTCGCCCGGTCGGATCAGATTGTATGCGTGCCACTGTGGTCGAGGATCGGGGGGTAAGTATGGGGACTCGACGTTGGTGGTCTCGCGTTGCGTACCATATCCTCTGGTTCTTCGGGGCACAACGTCACCGTCCCGGAGCCATTGAGCTCGATTTTATTCTTGACAAGACGCATGATGGTCTATTCTCGGATTTGACAGTGTATATGTGTATAGAAGAGAAAGGAAATGGGTTTCAGATTCGCGTGAAAGCAAAGCGCTCACTCGTTGGTAGGTATCACGCTCTGCAAACTCGGCGCTGCTGCTGTTCTCTCTATTGCGCTCTGGAGAAATGACGAAGGGCAGCCGGCCTCAGGCAGAAGTGCGGGACACTTCCTGGAAAGGCAAGGTGCTGCTTGTGGCCGATGCTTATCGATAAAAGATAACGAAGCGAGCTCTTCGTGGATCATGACTTGGTTGTTAGCATGTCTCTGTGCCTCCATTCGAGGGTCTTCTTCTGGTATGCTATATCTCGTCATGACTTCTTGTGCTCACTTGAAAATATACCCCTTAGTCGACAATAGGCTCTCCTATGTGTCAACATGGGTTTTGGGCTCATTACCGGCAAGATATGTTCTGGCAACTATCCGTCTACACCTCAGAATTTGAAGATCATCAACAAGTAGGCTAGGGCCATTTCGAGCAGGCAGGATATTTTTGTAGTCCACTGCGCTCTTGATGTCTCTAATATAAGGCTCTACAGGAGTACAGTATCCCATCGGAGACCTATAGGTAGGGAAGATCGAAGCCCGCCTTAACAACCAATCTTATCAATAACAACCAGTGTCTCGAGAGAAAATACTCTGTGCATCATTTCCACTTCCATGTACACATCCATGATCTAATTTCCATCGCATTCTCTCTCTCCCTTCCTACTAGACCGTCAAGCCCTGAGCCTCATTGGAAGAGAGATTTCCAGAGTGCCGAGATCCGCGGGTTCCTCTTCCAGGAGTACCCACAGCCGACTGCGAATGGATAGGAGATGCCGGCTCGACCCTGCTACTTCACACTTCGATCGTCTGAAATATTTGAGCATTCGCAGTGTCAGTCCTAACACCGCACTGTTCCTTATATCGATTGCCCGATTCGTCGTGTCGCTATCATTTGAATGTCACGCAGACACAGACATGAGACCTCAATCGTACTCGGCAAACATGAATGAGAATACAAAACTCTCAGTTCAAAAATCTAGAGACTGAGGTCATGCTATAAATGGATCATGAAAGCATGTCCGGCATCAAATAAACACACAAGTTTGCTTCGAACAGTCGCTCGCATCCTCGGTGCAAGCCCAAGAAAGAGCAGGGCACCGGCGGTCGGATGTCCGAAACTCGGCTTGACCGACTGTCTGCAAGCCCAGGGACGGACGGAATCTTCAACTGATTGATAAAGTCAATGGACCCACAATTGATCTCTCGGCCCACGGCGATGGCGCATCCCTCGTGGGCATGCGGGCACCTTGGAACTTGGAAATTAGATTTTGAATGTTTTGTCCGCAACTTCGACGTTCCCTCTTGTTCTGTCTAGAATTGTCAACCTCAGTGCCCCCATTCACTCGTATCCTGCTCGATCAGAGTGACAGTGTACACTCGCAATCCCATATATCATGGCTCCACTTTCCCTCGCGTCGACCAGGAAGATGGTTTCGGGATACGAGATCCCGGTCATAGGGTTCGGGGTGAGTGATGGTCAATCCACGAAATTTCCATTTCAAGCAGCGATTAACAGGAACCTCGGCTTTTCAGTCGTATCAGACGTATGTCTTAGGATCGAACAATTGGCTTTCAACTGGTGCATACCGTGGTTCTGGCTGATAATTGCTTCTCCGCATCGTAGCCCTCCCGACGTCACTGAGAAAGTGATCCTCAAGGCCCTAGAGGCTGGCTACCGTCATGTATGGCCCTCTATCCATTCTCCCGGTTACCATTGCAGCACTATGGATTTAACACCACAACTACCCACGTCTGCTACAGGTTGACTGTGCGCAACTATACCAGAACGAAGCCGAGTGCGCGGCAGCCATCCACAAATCGGGGATCGACCGGTCTGAAATCTTCTACACAAGCAAGATCCCCGACACCCATATGTCTTACGAAAAGGCCAAGGAAGCCATCGAGGCCAGTCTGTCCGCAGCAGCATGTCTAGGCTACATCGACCTGTACGTTCTATCTTTCGTTCCCCCCCTTAGAGGGCTCACTACCAGGAGATTAACGCTGCCACACACACACAGGATGCTGCTGCACGCGCCCTACGGCGGTAAAGAAGGTCGACTCGGCGCGTGGCGCGCCCTCGTGGAAGCGCAGAAGACCGGCAAGATCCGCTCCATCGGCGTCTCCAACTACGGGATCCGCCACCTGGAGGAGCTGGAGCACTACATCCAGACCAGTGGCGTCGGGGGCCAGATCTCCGTCGGCCAGTACGAGATCCACCCCTGGTGTGCCCGGGAGGACATCGTGGCGTGGCTGAAGCAGCGGGACATCGTCGTCGAAGCTTATTCGCCGCTGGTGCAGGCGAGGCGAATGAACGAACCGATGCTGCAGAGTTTGGCGAGGAAGTACAAGAAAACTCCAGCGCAGATTTTGGTCCGTTGGAGTTTGCAGAAGGTTTGTTTGGAGCGAAGCTTTTTTTTTTTTTTTTTTTTTTTTTGGGCTCCACAGCGAGAGATCTGGATGGCTAATGCATGATATTGTAGGGATATGTCCCGTTGCCCAAGTCTGTGACTGAGTTCCGGATCAAAGAGAATGCGCAGGTCTTCGAGTTTGAGTTGACTCAGGAGGATATGCGTCGTCTGCAGACGGATGAACATGCGCCTGTGTGCTGGGACCCTGCTCGGGATTCGAAGCTGTAGAAGAGGTAAGCAGCATATGCTGTTCTGGTGGGGATTATGCTTGAGCACATAGATCTGCAGATAGTGATACATATTCAACCGCTTAAAACCATTGAGGTGCACAATCAACCTAGTCATGTTAACTGTTGTTGTTAGCAGCACCCACAGTGCAGTTACCCGGACCAAACAATGCTCCCGCTTCGGTATAACGTATCCCCGCAACGGCTTGCTTGCCTTCCGCCTCGCCTTTCCCCATGGTTTCCTTCCAAACAATTAATTACCCGGGGGTGGCATCACTCACTCATCTTTGTTTACCTTTTTTTTTCCCTTCAACACATTCACTTATCCACACTTCCTATCACCTACCCAAACAAAAACACTCTCATATCTCTAAGCTCCCCCAAGAATCTCAAATGTCTATCCCCACCGGTCCCTCCCCAAGAACCAGGAGTCCCGTTCCCACGACCATCGATCCCACTCATACCTCCGTCTAATCTCCGCCGCCGCCCTTCGTTTCCCTCCTCCCTCACCACAACCACAACCACAACCACAACCACCACCTATCCCTATAGCCAACAGAAAGACACCCCCAAAGAACCCAAGTGAAAGGCCACCCAACATGCCCCCGACCTCCGCCTCCCCGGCCAAAAAACGCATCATCCTCGAGAAATCCCGCACGGTGCGCCGGCGGTACCAGCGCAGCAACCAACGGTTCCAGTTCACGGCGTCGCAGATCGCGCGCATCGAGCGCGAGCAGGAGCGCGAGCGCCGGGCGCAGCAGCTGCGCGACCGCGACCGCAAGCGCGTCGCCAACAAGAAGAAGAAGGCCGAGAAGGCGGCGCGCGACCGCGAGGAGCGCCGGCGGCTCGGCTCCATGGGCCTACCGGATCCGAATGCCCCTGTCGTGCCGTCGAGTCAGCCTTCGTTGTTGAGGTTTATTCGGAAGCCTGCGCCGCCGATTTTGGGTGGTGAGGGGATGGGTGAGGATGAAAATGGGGGTGCGGATGGTGATGATGTTGAGAGTGGTGATGATGATGATGATGGGGATATTTTGGGGGAGGGTGCGGAGTTTGAGGACGTTGATCTTGAGGGGTGGGAGTGTGGGTCTGTTACGGATGCGGAGGAGGGTGTGGTTCATGGTATATTGGGGGAGGACGAGGTGGAGGGTGGTGTGCAGGTTGAGAAGGGTGAGGATGCTGCGCGCGCTGTTGGTGCTGCTGCGGCGGATCACACTACCGATACGGATGATGAGTTTGGCTGGGAGGAGGACCTTGCGGAGGTTGACGAGTTCTCTGATTGCTCCATCTTCGATGATGAGGACATCATCAAAAAGAGTGAGGCCGTGGCGGCTGAGGTGTTGGTCACGGAGGATGTTGGAGATACCCTGAGTGCGGGCGCCGATGCGATAGACACGATTGCGCTGAAGACGAATGCGATAGACACCAATGCAATCAACGCCGATGCGATAAACACGAATGCGATAGACACTAAAAGCGCAGACGCTGTGGAAAAACCCCACGCCGAGCTTTTGACAGTGCAAGGCGCTATACCTGCCTCGTCGGCAGGCGATTCATTTCAGGACGACACAGCCATTTTGTTGGAGCAATTGGGCCACGAGTTCGACACCGATGAGGAGTTCGAACAGGCATTGGTTGCATTGGATGCTGTGTGAGAACTGACAATGTATAACTGACAGACTAAAATTGGACACTGTGCATTAACCTAATGCAATGTCGTCTTCCGAACCGACGGGCGATCCGCGCACGTCGGATGGCGGCCCTGGGCGGGAGCCCCTCGTCGGGTCGGGCGGTGATAAGCTGAGCGGCTTGCGTTCCCCGCCCGCCCTCCTCATCTCCAAATCATCCGACGGATTCTTTTTGCCTGGTACTTGGTACTTGGTACTTGGTACTCGGAGCAGGTGGATGATCGGGGCGACACGACACGACAAGACTGGATATACGGCTACAACGGAAGACAAAGTACTTCCGCAGAAAGTAGGAAATGGCACACTCGGGAGCGTTCCAAGTTGAACGTGAGGAGAAAAAAAAAAGGAGAGCGAGCAAAGTTCCCCGCCCACGCCATGACGTCGACCCCGCTCAAGCTTTGTTGAGCTTTCTGCTTGTCAAACTTCCGATCACGCGGTCCCTCTCTTTCCTTTGCTTTTGCTAGAAATCAGTGCTCAACATCGAACAGCCGCAAGAAACCAACAAGGAAGACACCATGCCTACCGTCACCGTCAATAACCACGAGATATACTACGCCGACTCCCACCCGGACGGCGCCCCCGCCAACGGCTCAACATTCATCTTCATCCACGGACTCGGTTCCTCGCAGAACTACTACTTCCCCATCCTGCCGTACCTCGAAACGCAGCACCGGTGCATCACCCTGGACACCTATGGCTCCGCCCGCTCGACCTACACGGGCCAGCCGGTGTCCATCGAATCCATTGCCGCCGACGTGGTTGGCGTGCTGGATGCGCTGAAGGTGGCCCAGGCCGTGGTCGTCGGCCACTCGATGGGCGGACTGGTGGTGACGCTCCTGGGCGCGCAGTATGCGGATCGCGTGAAGGCCGTCGTCGCCATTGGCCCAACTCACCCGTCCGACAAATTGGCCTCGGTCATGACCCAGCGCAGCGAGACGGTCTCCAACTGTAAGCCCCTTCTCGGGTTCTCTACTAAAATGTGGAAATGGGCTGACTGTCAACTAAGCGGGCATGGAGCCCATGGCCAACACCATCCCCAGCGGCGCCACCGGCACCCGCTGCTCGCCGCTCGCCAAAGCCCTGATCCGCGAGTTGATCCTGGGACAGAACCCCAAGGGCTACGCGGCGCTCTGCCAGGCGATCGCCAAAGCGCCCGCCATCGACTACGCGGCCATCTCGGCCCCGTTCCTGCTGATTGCGGGCGAGGAGGACAAGTCAGCCTCGCTGGAGGGGTGTCAGCATATTTTCGATCGGGTGTCGAGCGGGAGCAAGAAGATGGAGGTTCTGGCGCAGATCGGACATTGGCATTGCGTCGAGGCGCCGGAGGAGGTGGGCGGGCTGATTCGGGAGTTTGCTGCTGCTTTGTAGTTCTTGTTGGTAGAGTTGTTTCTTATGTAGTGGCGGTCGTCCTACAATGAAAGCACTTGAGAGATGAGGTTTGGGTCGAAGGAGTAGACTGAGGAATGTCTTTCACTCCCCGAGCTCAGGATCGTCTGAAACAGTCACATGACGAAGTATAGAAATGAATAACATAGTTCGGTATCACATCAATCAATATATACAGGAAACCCCCTACTGTCACGCATCGTACTGTACACCCACACCCCACGATATCCACATATTTTTTCCCCGAAGCATCGAAACCGTCTAGCTTGACGCCGACGCCGGCGCCAACTTGACATCATACTGCAACTCAAGACCAGCTTGAGGGTCGCCCTTGCGCTCGACAAAGTCCACGATGAGGGAGTCCTTGACGGCGAAGACCGAGTCATTGGTGAGGTAGGGGTCCTTGCGATCGAAGATCTGCGTGGTGAGGGGTTTGTAGCCCTCGTAGGTGGCCTGCCACACGAAGCGATTAGCTTTGGTTTTCGGGGAGCAACAATCCATCTCCCAGAAGTGGAGTCGGGATGGGTCAACATACAATGATATGAATATGCGCCGGCCGGAACGGATGACGATCCATCAATTCCAGCAATTTCCCCGCGGGACCTACATCCCCACCCAGATTCGTTAGCACATCCATCCATCCATAACCCCCTCTCCCTCACCCTTCCCCCCACCGACAAAGAGAGGTAGAACGAACCATCATCCGGAACGGGATACGGCGTCGGCCGCAAGCAATAAAACGCATACCGGCCGTCGGCGTCGGTGCGGAACTTGCCGCGCAGGTTGAACTCCTCCTGCGCGGGGTCCTGCTGCTCGTACAGGCCGTTGGTGCTGGCCTGCCAGACCTCGACGGTGGCGTCGACGAGCGGCGCCTTGGTGGCGTGGTCGACCACGCGGCCGTGCATGTAGGCCATCTCGCCGCCGGGGGCGGGCGTGCGCACGATCGACTCCCCGTTGGCGCGGAGGGGGGTGTCCGCCCGGAAGAAGGGGCCCAGGATCGCGGTGGCGGTGGGGGCGTCGTGCGCTTCCGCGGCGAGGGTGTAGGTTATTTCGTCGACGAGGCTGGTTTCGTTCGGGGATTTGTTAGTGAGAGTTGGGTTGTAACGGGGAAACGGGGGTAAGGGCATGTTTTAGGTAAAGGCAGCGTACGACTCCAATCCAATCACGTCGGTCACTAATTGCCCTTCATTCCGCTTGTCGTCGCTCATCTGTCCGGCCCAGTTCATGAACTTGACGGCCGCCATCCACTCGTCGACGGTGACCTCGTTCTCGCGGGCGAAGTCGTGGACGTGGCGGATGAGGCCGGTCATCAGTTGGCGGAAACGCGGGGTCGTTTTGGGACCCATCGCGTTGATGACATTGTCGGTGAAGGTGGGGTCGAAGCGGTGGGGGGCCGACATTTTTGCTTTGATCTTCTCTGTCTGCTTCAGGGGTATAGGGCATAGGGTGGGATACGATAGTAACAGGAGAGTTGGGCTAAGTGGTTGAGAGCCAGCTCCGATTATATACTTCTTGCCTGTCAATCAATGTGATGGTCAGCTTTCCTTTCGGCGGCCCCGGATTTGTTGGCTGAGGGAGGGTGATTGGCTTCGGAAGCGGAAGGAACCCCGCCTCTTGTTCCCCCCTAAGTTCGGATTCTCCCTTCCGATACCTAGTAAGTTTCCCCGCAGTTGAACTTCCGATGTCTACCGTAGTCTTACTCTAGCCTACTCAATATGTTCATACGGTAAGTAGTCAAGGTATCCAATTCAATTCTCTATACCAAAAAATCACCTTCCGTCGGATTCCTCCCCCCGCCCCTCTGCCTGCTGCCCCTTCCCCTTCCCCTTAGGATTCCGGCGCCGACTCCACTCCGCCGGCCACTGCTGCACGACCGCCCCACGCTCCCAGATCGTGCCCAGCCGCCGCTCGACCACGGCATCAACCACCTCCAACGGCACCATGCCCTCGATCCCCTCGCTCAGAATGACCCCGTTCTCACTGCGCCAGAACGGACACCCCAGCTGCAGCGCCTTCACCAGATCGATATAGATCAACACCTGCGCATCCCGTCGCATCCCCGAGATCACCTGCCCGTGCCCGCCCCCGCCCCCGCCGACCGCCCCTTCTTCCTTCTGCTCGTGCTGCGACCTCGCCAACACAGCCTCCCGCTCCGGCCCCGTCGCAAAATGCACCTGGTTCCGGCCCATGCACCGCAGGCCCCCGGACTCCAGGATCAACGGCCACGCCCCGTGGAACGTCCCGTGGACGACTGTCGACGGGAGGTTGGAGGTGGTGGGAGTCAGCCGTTCCAAAAGGCCCGCGGCCTCGACGGTCTTGATGCTGTGGCCCTGCGTCGCGCGGATGAGGTAGTGGGTGGGGTCTTGGTCGGTCGTGGCGGCCGCGAGGGCGGTGGCTGTTGCGGTTTCGGTGGTGTCGTTGGTTGTTGTTTGCGGGCTGGTTGTGTCGCCTGCTTGTTCGGCGGTGGATGTAGACTCCACCGCAGTCGTGGGCGTAGACTCCGCCGTAGAGGTGGCTGTAGAAGTAGAAGCAGAAGGAGGGAGATACAACAGCCCGAACCGCTTCTTGTCCGAACTGGCGACCGCGTCCACGATCTCCGGGAAGGTGACTTTCAGGGATTTGAGCTTGCGCCAGGCGAGCTGTCATTTTTCCAACCGGCAGTGGTTAGCTTTCGCATCATCCTTTTTTTTTGTGTGTAAATCAGATCAAAAGAAATCCCAGCGACGCGATGCCCGCCCCAGATCGAAACAATCTAGAGAGGTGGAAAAGGGCAAGCAAACATACCAAATCCCCCACGCTCGCATACCCCTGCGCATCCATCCGCAACCCTTCCTTTTCGGCCGCGTGCCGCAGGATGAACGACATCGCTTTGGAGACGGTGATTTGGCGGCCGGTTTTGGGGTCCTCGTGGCGCGGTTTGCCTCCTCCTCCGCTGCCTCCTCCGCGGCCGCCTTTTTTGTCTTTGCGGTTGTCTTTCTTAGGGGGTTGGGTCGCTGTCGGAGCGTTGGGCGGGGTTTCGTGGGTTGACATGATGCCAAAATCTGTTCTGGGTTTTGGTCTTAGTCTTGGTCTTGGGATTGGGACTGGAGCTGTTGCTGTAGCGGTAGCTGTGGTGCACGCCTGCTGAGGGGGTGGAAAGCGGCTGACTCGGGGCAAGGCGTTGCGAGACTCGAGGCGAAGAGGAGGGCTGTGATTTGCGGATCGATATTTTCGAGTGAATGTAGTCGGGACAGGACTTCCGAGAAGGAGGGAGCGGCTGCTCATGCGGGGTGAAAAAGGGGGTTGAGTCGCTGGTGAAGGTGTGCACTTGCTAACTATCTCTTGTGCGAGGAGTCACAGTCGTGGTGAGGTTGGAATGCACATGTAAGCAAGCGCAAGTAACTGTACGTAGCTTGCTCCACGAATTGTGCTATGCAGGTCTACCCGGTCGGATTTCTTGGATTGACCTGCTCCAAGCAAGATAGAGCCCAACCTTGTGCCTCAAATCTGAAGAATGGGTTGAACTCAATTGCTGCTGGCAAGGGAAACTTTTTCTTCCCCCGGAGAATTTGACATCATCGGCGGGAGGTCCGCCGGCCCACTTTTTGCGCATGGACGGTACCGTCCGGTCTACCTCTACAACCACTTAATCTTCCGGCTCTGGTCTATCGCTATTACCATTGAACAATGCTAATATGGGTATATCACAGATCACGCCCTCACCCCCTCGCACATCATCCCTCCCAATCATCGATCACAAATACAGCTACACTCCGCCACCGGACAGACCTTGTGCTTCGCGAACCACTCGCGCGCATGGTGGGCGTGGAAGCCATGGTTGCAATTGATGCAGAACACAATGAACCGGCGCATCAGCTCCGACTCGCTCGGCCGTCGGTTCTCCGCGCCGCCCGCATCGGCCGCCACGTACGCCTTGGACATGGGATCCGGGGACCCCAGCCAGAGCGTGCAGACGCCGCAGCGCGGCATATGGCGACCGCACCGGGGGCAGACGGTGCCGGACATGGCGGCCGTCCCCAGCGGGTTGCCGGCCGTCGGGTGCACCACCTCGCCCGTGGCGGCCGGCGTGAGCTGCGACGAGGCGTCGTGCTGCGTGAGCGGCCGCGTGCAGTAGTTGCAGGTGAGGCTGATCTGCTGGCGCGGCGGGTCCATCAGCTTGCGGCCGTCCCAGGTCACCGCGAACTTGCGCGAGCCGACGTCGAACCGGGCCCGCTCCAGCTGCAGTTTCCAGCTATTGATCTGCCACCGGTAGGTCTCGCGCCAGGCCTGGAACCGGGCGCGGTACGGCGGGTGGCTGATGAACCGCGGCACCGTGTGGCTCATCGCGAGCACGGCGGTCTGGATGTCGTGGAATTTGTTGATGTAGGACTGGAACAGGTCCATGGCCGAGTGGCCGAGACCCGTGAGCACGACGCCCTCGATGTCGCCCTGTCGAATGACTTCCTGCGTCGCTTCGTGCAGGTACGTGGTGAGGTCGTCGTCTGGAAGCCAGCGCAGGGCGACTTCGATGCGGTACCGCAGAGGCAGCGTGGTCTCCTGGATGACCGAGTTCCAGTCCCCGCGGCTGACCAGCGCTAGGATAGCCCGCGCGTACGGGTCCGTCAGCTCCTTGGCGATCTCAGCGCAGGTCTCCTCCCAGTCCGGGTCGGTGTCGCCTTTCGCAGCGCCGGCAATGGCCATGGCGAGAAGCTTGTGCGCTTGGGCTGGCTCATGGCTTCGTAACGCTAGGTAGGCAAGCTTGGGTTCGTCCTGGAAGATGGCTAACGCGGCGGCCTTGGTGTGCTGCATATCTGCCGAGAGGTTCTTAACGAGCTCTTCTAATTCACGGTATGATTGCGCGGCGCCGCAGATTCGTAGACACAGTCGTCGGTGTTCTGCATAGTCTGTCTCGCAGCCCTTGGTTTCTGGTAGATTCAGCTGCTCGCGAACCAGCTGGACAATCGTCTCGTTGATGTCGGGCGGTGAATCCGAGCTCACGCGTCGAGCTTCCAGGCTCTCCCCTACCCAGTGTTAGTACTGTCATTACCCACTCAAAGCTTTCTTACCCAAATCGCCGTTCCACACGTCGTAGACCCCTAAGTAGTTCAGATCCAATCCGTTGATGATCATCGATTCATTGGAAGAGGCAGACCGCGCACCTAGTCAAATTAGCAGGGCGACAATACCTCCGAGCAGCGTAGAACATACGTTCAATCCAGTCCCAGAATCCCTGGAGCCAAGGGTCATCTGCCAGTATCTTCCTGTTCCGGGCTTCATCAAAAAGATAGCCCTCCTTGCATCGGAGTCTGCTGACGGACAGTAGCGTCAAGGCATCTTCCACGGCAAGAGGATCGCCTGCTGTTCCGAGCGAGATAGCACGCTCCCGGCCCTTTCGACTTGAAAGAGGGCTCTCCGAGTCGTGCTCTGGCGCCCCGGTCTGCACCGATACCCGGTCCCGTACATCGCGCACAATCTCCGCTATGCCGGTCTCCGGGTTGGACGGGGGACTGATCACTTTAAAGTCGGAGTCGTCATCCGACGAACCCCATATCAGGGAACCTTGTGACGAGAGCCGTACAGGCGGCGAGGGAGGTTTGGACGTAAGGATACTGATCTGCCCGGTACCGTTCATAGTGATCGCGCTGGGCTCGTTGCCGGAGCTCATATTGAGGAAGTCAAAGGCCACGACCCTGTCCTCCTCGGCATAGCCACGGGAAGGGTGGTTGAAAGGGCCGACGATGTCCCGCTCATACTTGGTATAAATCTGCTCCGGATAGTTGCGGGCCGAGCCATGTCCCAGCGTCTCGTCCACCGAGGACCGCATCTCATCCGCCATGTATTCCTTGGCTATGTCATAGGTCTTGAGATGACCAGTGTTGGCCAAGGCCGCCAGGCAGCCCCGCTTGGTACGCGAGAAGCGCAGACTCCAGATACTCGACTTGGGAGCGACAACGTTCTTGAACTCCAACGCCGGGCCAGCCTGGCCGGCATCCAGAGGGGTAACCGCCCCCACTGCGGGGGTGATAAAGCGCGAACCGATGCGCCGATCCCAGACACAAATCACCGGATCATTCGTCCCCTGACACGAGGCGATATAGTTCTCATCCAGCCAATTGATAGCCAGATTGTGAACGCAGCGCGTGGGGAACTGTAATGACGGATTTCCAGGACCCTCTGTGCGTGAGAACAAAGATCAGCTCTAAAGACCCCCCAGAAGCCTAGAACAATAGCCAGGTAAAAAGACAAAGACAAAAAAGCAGAAACCCACCTCGAAGATCATAGATCCTCACAAACTGCCCTTTGACACCGGTGACCAGCGTGTCGGGCTGATCCCTGAAGAATTTGATACTGGTGATGGGCTCGGAGCTGGCCAACTTGCGCAGAGGCTCGACGAACCCCTTGGTGGCGGGGGCCTTCATGGTCAGGCGCTGGTTGACGTCCCAGATGTTGAGGCAGAAGTCATTGCGGACGCGGTCCAGGCCGGCGGCCAGCAGGCCGTGGGTGCTGAAGGCGACGGCATTGCAGTAGCGCTGGTGGCGGATGGGGAAGGAGAAGGACTCCTGGGCGTCGCCGGCCATGCGCAGGATGGTCGCGTCGCCCGAGGACTGGCCCACGGCGACCAGGGACTCGTCCATGGGCGACCAGTCGAAGGCCCGGAAGGCGGGCACCTTGGTGTGCGTCGACAGGACCTCATGCTCGAGGCGGCGGTGGCCGTCGAACGCCGTCACACGACACAGGCGGAAGGCCTTGTTCACCACGTCCACGGACAGGAAGCGCTGCTCGCTGGTCGTCGAGGCCGGCGACCACCGAATGGCCGTCTCCATTGCTGCGGTGCGTGCCCGAGCAGGTCCTCCACTCGCGACACCACTTACCCCCTCCCCTTCTGGAAGAGCAGCTAAGCCGATGAAAGTCCGGTTGGCCGATGAGACTGGTCACCGATGATCTAGACTGCCTTTACTCCCGCCTGATGGGTTAGAATGGCGAAGTGTGAAGCAACACTGCTGAAACCGGCAAGCCAAATCTGATGCGTCAACGGCAATCCACAAGTGGAATGGTTGGAGGTGAAGGCCAGGGGTCTAGATGTAGTAGCCCATGGAGGGCGGACTGTGTGAATCGGCCTGACAATCCTACTTGCCCCAGAGACAGCAATGCGCAAGCCTACTGCGCAATCTGCAGGCAGCAGTGGTAAGAATTGCAAGGTCGCGATGCAAGTACACACACTGAAGTACAGTGTGTAGCCGTACAATCATTAAAGTAAAGTAGTCCGAGTAGTTCCAGCCCATGGATTGGATTAACGGAATGGGCGCGTCATGGCACTAAACCGCATATGATTGGCTATGGAGCAAACCTCCTCGGTCCGACCGATGATCCGGACATACTATCAAATCAATCGCCCGATCGAGTAATTTTTTTTCTCTGCAAGCTGGAAATCACGGGCTGGCACTGCAGATTATACCGACCTTCAAAACAGAACCCATTCCTCTTCGCCTTCACAACACCAACAAAAGAAACTCAACCACAATGCCCCGCGAATACCAACCCCACCCGCGCCCCAACAAACGCAAACACAGCGGCGACAACGCAGACGACCACCTCGACGAACCCAGCCACCACAGCGGCCACCATCACCATCCCCACTCCCGCAAAAAAGTCCTTCTCAAGAAAAACCCCGACTTTACCTCCGTGAACGACCTCAAGAAACGCATCCGCGCCGCCAAGCGCCTCCTCGCCAAGCCCGACCTCCCCGCCGATGTGCGCGTCACCCAGGAGCGCGCCCTGTTGGGCTACGAGCGCGATCTCGAGGAAGAGACCAAGAGCCGGGAACGGTCGAAGCTGATCAAGAAGTATCATTTTGTGCGGTTCTTGGGTATGTTTTGCCCCCCCCCCCCCCCTTCCCTTCCCCAACCCCTCGTTCCGTTGCGTGGATATCGGGAAGAAGATTACTGATTTTGTTTTTTGTTTGGGGGTAGAACGCAAGACCGCTACCAAGGAAATCGCCCGGCTCACCCGGAAGGAGAAGGAGATTACCGAGAATACGGCTGGGGTTGATGCCGCGGCGAGGGAGAAGAAGCTCGCGTCCGTGGCGAGGAAGCTGCACGTTGCGCGCGTGAATCTGAACTATACGATCTATTATCCGCTTACGGAGAAGTATATTGCTTTGTATGCGGATGTGAAGAAGAAGAATAAGAAGGCGGAGGATGGGCAGGTTGTTGAGGAGAAAGGTCAAGAAAAGGAGGAGGAGGAGGATGCGGCGGGAGCAGCGGAGAGGTCGTCTGCTATGTGGAAGACGGTGGAGCAGTGTATGAAGGACGGCACCCTGGATCTTCTCCGGGACGGCAAGCTGAACAGCAACCAAGACAAACGATCCAAGGTGGCAGACGCCGGTGCGGCGGATGAGTCGAAGAAGAACAAGAAGACCGCGCGCGAGCACCCCGATTCGCACAAGTCGAGCGCAAGAGCTAAGGGTGAGGATCGGAAACACAAGAAAAAGTCAGCCGCCAAGCAGGATGACTACGAGATGCCGGATGCCGGCAATAATGATGGTGGGGATGAGAGTGACGGCGGATTCTTTGAAATGTGATCGAGTGGCTTCTGGTTGTCAGCGTGATGATGATGATGCATTTGCAGGAGTTGGTCTCTTTTCCCCCTCTCTTTATTCTTTCTTGGGCTACTTCTTCATCTCATACTTGACGAACTATTTCATACCTCGTCAACATACGATACCCAAATTATATCTGTTATGAATTCGCATCACTAAAGGGGTGGGAGGGCCATAATCTGTTTCGCTGTAGTTCATGAACACTCGGTTGAGCTTACTGACCACAGACACTCTACATGAACTACAGACATGTATCAGCACTAAGTCCGATTGGACAGAATCATACGAATATATAATCAATTCGAAACCGAGGAAATGTCCAATCTTCCTTGCTAAATGACCGACAAATAAACCATCCCAGCCCAACTCCAGTGATCTCCGTCCTCCGTCTATCAACATTCGAGAGAAAGCCAGTGTGCGACGCAGTACAACATTTGCAACACCAGTCCTAACTCCCGAGACAAGAACGCCCAATCCAGCGCAAAGGGAACAACATCAGTGGAGAAGGTAGAAGAAAAAGAAAAAAAGGCAATGCCAACAAGACAACCCCATCGGCCCCGTCCGGTGCAAAGCGGATTGTACTGGCTCATCAAGTTCGTATATCGTAGTAGCATGCTCGCCCGATGCGAAAGATGCTTGCAAACGCCCTAGCATGACCAATACCCTGCTACCCGATTCTCCGTTTCGGACACTTTGACGCTCAAATACTGGCACACACCGAGAACAAAAGGTTGCCAGAACCTTTAAGAAAACGTAAAACCCCTCCGGGGCGTGAGCTCGGTGAAGATTGCACGGTTGCAAAACGAGTGTTCAGAATTGAAGAAGTGTGTGCCAGCGAACCTTTTCACATGACTGTGCAGCCAGTGTTGCTGTCTGTGTGGCGACGACGTCCTGCTCCCAGAGCTGAAATGCCTCCGACCCCATATGCGGCGGTCTCTTCGTCGACTTCATTGTAGATTCGTTCCGCCTCGCGGGCTCTGCGTCGTCTCCTGCGCGTTCCAGAGCCGCCGGTCCCCGCCTCTTCGGTCGCGATCATGTATTCGGCCCATTTGCGATCGAGTCGGTTCGCTGCTGCAAGATCACCGCGGAGAACTCGCTTGTTGTGTTCATTCACGGTCATTTGCCAACCATAGAAACACTTGAGGTGGATGATCTCATTCGGATACACAGGGGGAGGGGGAGGAGGCGTGATGGAAGATGTGATCATGGTTGGGGATCCGGGCACCTGGCCTTGATCTACCGTCTGTGCCACAAGCGAGATAGTCTGAGGGGGTTTGCGAGACCGTGGGATGAAGGCGTTGCTTGAGAGCACCTCCTTGACACCAGCCCAGGTCACATTGCCGCAGTCGAACACAACTAATCGCAGACCGATCTGAGGCAGGTTCTCGCCGTAGCCCCTCTTGCGTACACGGAGGCTGGCTTCCATCAGAGTCAGATCAGACACTCGGGTGTTGTCCATCTCAACGGAGCGAAGAGAGAGGCAGTTCTTCATGATCGGAAGGGTTCCTTGGTCACCAAGAAGTTCGCAGTAGCTGATGTTGAGATGCTCGAGACGAGGAGCGCATGGCGACTTGGCAAGCTCGATGAGGGTATGGTTGGAGAGCCGAGTCAGCTCTTCGAGTTCAAGGTGAGTAAGACAAGGGGTTGTCTGAATGATAGGGATAACGGAGTCATCAGTGAGCTCGGAGCAGTGGGAGAGCTGCAGTCCCTGCAAGTTGGGCACGTTCCAGGCAAGACTCTTCACACCCTGGTCGGTGAGATCGGGACACTGGTGAATATCCAGATGCTTGAGTCGTCGAGGAGGGACGATCGGACGATCCAGCAACACGTCTATTTCCGGGTCCACGCCATGCATTAGAGCCTTCAAACTCTCGTCGGTAAGGTCAGTCCGGCTGATTATCAACCGATCCAGGGTGTTTCGCTCGAATAACTCCGCAGCAAACTCGACATCGTCGAAACCACGGATCTCGCTGGCTCGCAGATCCCTCAACTTCGGACAGGCAACCACCACTTTCTTCAGCCCAGAGGTATCAACACCAGTGCACCAAGAGACGTTGAGGATCTCCAACTGCGGACATGATTGGGCAATTATCTTCATGGCGGAGTTGGTGACGGTGAGTAGTCCTGACAGGTTGATGTATTCTAGACGGGGGTTCCGCAGCAAGAAATAGTGGATCGTGGACTTGTCAACACGGCATCCTTCCAGGGAGAAATTGACCACATTTCGACAGAGATCGGTGATTCGTTCACCATCCGTCCGCCATTGGTCCTTGAGCTGAACACAGCCTCGCAAGTTCAGATCCCGAACGAATGGACCCCCAGAAGTCATCAGTTTCACCAGACCTTCGCTAGGAATGTCGCGGTAATAGTCCGTTGTGTCGACTTCCCTCCAGAGCTGCCCATCGTAGCACATCTTATTCCACGCCTTGGAGACCGCGGAACAGCGGACAATCTCTCTTGGATTGAGGTACCGGAAAACGCGCATCTTGAGTTCGTCCGGCAAACTGCCCCAGAAGTCGAAAACCTTCGGTTTCGGTGACGGCTGGGCAACGGTAGGTTCACTCGTGACGTCTGCCATGCTGATCGCCAATCCACGGGAACCAGGTCGCAGGTCTTGAGGCAGAGGGATTGTCTTCGATTGAGAAGCATTGAGAGATTCAGAGGGAACCGCCCGGATGCGAGCAGCACCGTCGAAATAGTCGGTCTGAGGGGCCGTGGCCCCGGGGGTCACAGACTGAGCATTGAGCCCCCCGTACAGTTGCGATGAACTCCCATTGCCCAAGCAAGGTGAATAGGCCGTTTGCGAGAGCGAGATGCAGGACAGGGAGGCCTTTCCATCGCGGCGATATCCCGTGAAAGCGGATCGGCCGCGCCTGGTCAGACTCGGGCTGGACGAGATGCGTTGGAGGTTTTGAAGCAATTTATGACGACCCTTGAGTTTCGGTGGTTGTTCCAGTGGGATCTGACCAGTCGACGAAGCCGGACTCGATGGCGAAGGGCTCTCAGACGTCGATCTGATGTCGTCGGGGATTGCGGTAGCCATGACGGCAATGCGCTTTAGGGCTCTTTGCGGAATACTTCTCGTCGTCAATCGAGGGAGGTCCTAGATAAATGTGGTGACACAACGGTATGAACGATCAATGCGACCGAATGCTTTTCAGCGCCAGAACGCAAAATGCCAGACAGAAGAAGGAATCCTAAATGCTCATAATGACTCCAGCCAGCCGGTCCGTGAGAAGGTTATCTTATCGATTGGCGATAACCGCGATGGTAGACACGCCCCGAGGAGCAGAAAAAACGCCAAACCTCCGTTCCTGCGGATGGACAGGCTGATTGCTCGGGTTGAGAAAGAAGAAAAAGGATGAAAGGGGGGTGGGATCACCTGAGCAGCAAAGCAGCAGCAGCAAGCGACGGGAAGGTGGAGGTGGGTTGTCGAGTTGAAGGTTGTCGTTCCGATTGTACCATGGGACTTGACGACCGCGTAACCCGGGGGCCCGAAGCAAGAGCCAGCACCAGCCTGGCCTGCGACCGAAAAGTCAAGAGAGCGACCAGTTGAGTTCAGTTGTAGACGTCACGCAAGCATCATCCACAATAATCCAGGAGGAAGAGAAGTGTCAACGCAACCGGAAATCTTGCGTTGAGTTGACTGGAGCGAATTTTGTAGGAGGGCGGGGAGGGAGGGGAGGGAGGGAAGGGAAGAAAGGGAGAGAGAATACAGGAGGACTCGATCGGATCTTGTAGGATATACTCCGTCGTAGGTAAGTACGAGTAGGAAAAATAGAGAACAGTAAATTACTGTTCGTTTGTAGTGTGTCAGAGACAAGAAGACAGGAGAGAAAGAGAAGGAAGATTGTCAATCCCGACTATAGAATCACGTAAGGTAAGGTCTGGTCAGCCGACAGAAAGGGCGAGCCACACGGGTCTTTAATGGTCTTTAATGTTGACCGAAATATAATTGCTCGGAGGGAGTGGCTGTGACAAACAGAAAAGAGTCGAACAATGATAAGGCTGCGAATAATAGCACTGGTCGACAAACCCATACCCTCCATTCTTACCCCACAGGTGTGTGTGAGAGAGACAGAGAGTGTTTCTCTTATCGGGGGGTGTGGACGGATTCTCACTTATCGATTAGCGATTAGCTCGCCCCACTTGGTCTGTGACAGTTCAGTCACCGTTATTACCGGGTCAGATGGCAGGTCTGCGATCAGGAGGTGGCCAGGCATGACTTATTCACATTCGAGATAGACAAGAAGATAACAATAACCAAAACTTCAATCAGCAATGGTCATCTGGCACACCATCGGATTAACCCTCGCAGTCAAGAACAAGCAAGTGTTGATCTCAGCGATATGTCCGTCAGACCGAGCAATTACGGTACCCGCAAGTACGGGCGGGCCGTATGGTACATGTCCATGTCCATGTCCCGATGGAGAACGAAACAAATGCCTCGTCTCCTCCAGTCCAGTCCAGTCCAGGCCACAGACAAAAACAAATAGCCATCACAATTGATAGTGGAGGAGCCTATTCCCTGTTCCTCGTCCGCAACTATGGAATGATTGGGCAACAGTCCGATTAACAGACTGGGCTATTCTTGACAATTCTCCTACCCACCCACCTACTGTATGTAAACACTCCATTTCCATGCATACACCAGCCACTTCGCTGCATTGATGGATTGACATTTAAACCTCCTCCTCCTCCTCCTTCCTCGACACCACCACCACCACCACCACAGAACCCCTCAAACACTCCAAGTAATATGACCCATCCCCAAAACACACCATCATCGCATCGCATCGCCTCCTCCCTCCATTCCCAACCAACAACATCAGAAACACACTCCACAGCAATCCAACCCACAAAACAAACCAGCCAAGCCCATCCCCACACTTCAGAGGCAAATAACTTAGCGTAAGCAAGCAAACACACACACACACACACACACACACACACACACACACACACACACACAACTCCCGAAAACTCCGACTAAGCCGGGAAATCGGATCACTTGCACCAGACAGTAGCAGTAGCAACAAGGGAAATAAGGAAATTCAGCCGGCTTCAGGTTCCGATTCCGGTTTCCCCCCTTTCCTCCCCTGCAGCGTGACAAGGCTTGGAGATTGAGCTGCCAGTTCGGATCGAAGATATTTGGCAAGTACTGTAGATCCACGAATGCAGTGCAGAGCGTAGGACTAGTTGTACAGTAACTACGGAGACAATACTCATAGTTGGAAAACTACATATACTCTAGTGGAAGAACAAAGTTCACATCCGGAAGAAGTACCTGTCACTCATACGCATACGAGTAACAAGCCCCGACCAGGAAAAAAAAAAAAAAGAAACCTAAGGGGAACTTCCGACCACCGAGCCTAGTGGAAGGGGGAATCAAAAGAGCCTACCTAGGGAGGGGGAACCTGAAGGGAGGGAGGGGGGGGGGGCGTGGGGAACTTGAACCCGGAATGAATGCCCACCACCTCCGTTCAGTGAATCAGTGCCTCCAGATTGTTTGCCTCCTCCTCCTCCTCCTCCTCCTCCTCCTCCTGTTTGTACGAGGAAAACAAACGCCACCCAAAAGCGGAGAACTGGCTTTTGCGTCCACGGCCACGCCTCCACAGTACCTATCTCACTGGCTCTGACTGAAACTTTTTTTTGGTGGCCGCGGCTGGCTGCCTCTTTGTTCCTTGAGAGTCGACGAGGCGGATTGTTGAAACTTGAGGGGGGGGGAAGCTGGTTGCCTCCAGGTTTCTCTACATGTAACTACAATACGTACGTACTTGGTAGACTTACTGGGTTGGGTAATTCAAGGTCGGTCATTCCGCTTTCCAGGTATGATTGATCAGAGGTCGAAAGACGTCGAATGGTTCTGTTAGGAGGGAAAAAAACATTCCTGGCACTTTCTAACTCACGGCCGGGGCCTCTTCGTCCCTCATCTTTAAGCCAAGTGCTTGCTGCCATGGATCGATCCAATTGGAACTTGGAAACCTGTCTCCCACATGGCAACAAGCCAAGACCACTGCACCCACCCCATAATACACTTAGCCAGTGGCCCAGTGCGAGCTCTAGGCTACCTAGTAATTCACCACCCTAACCAACTTGGCTAAGTGCCGCCGTTTTAGTAGAATTAGATTAATATACCAACGGACTAGCCCCAGTTCCCCCGCTTCCATCCCCCGCACTTTGGTCTCGAACAGATACTCACTACGATAAGAAGCAAAGGAAAAAAGCGTCAATGCGACACAGTTCAACCACCTAGTGCCTTCTCCAAGATGTCTTACAGTCCTGTCACAATGACTACTATCATGTCTCATCTCTGTGTATTGGTCTGTCTCACTGTCTATCATGACTGTAACCCAATTGCAGGAAGCTTAATTTACCCTGTTCTGTTCCACAGCATATGAAATTCCAATGCCGTTGCGACGATGGGTATCAACACAAGAAAAAAAAAATCAACCAAGTTCATCCAATACATGCTGTTCTCTGCCCATGTTTTGTTCCCAGGCCATGCACGCAAAATAGCTATCGAATCCGGTCAGAACCAAATTGCAAAGTTAAACAAAGAGTATCTTCTTTCTAGACAAAGAGAAGAATTATATGATGATGATAATGATGATGATGATGATGGTGTTGGTGATAGTGATGGTGACCATGGGTTTTCTCAGCCGCTTAGACCTTCTATACACACTGACCACTTCAAGCACTGTGATCCACGACATCCAAAGACGCCATGTATCCTGGGTCCATTCGTGGTTGCTCCTCTCATGGGAGCCGCACGATTTCACCAGTGTAAAGGATGCTTTTTATGTTTCAAGGCGGCTGAGTTCGTGTCCTCCGCACCTCCAATCGCTCCGAGCGACAACAATCGAGGTCGTTGCATTCCGATTATCCATGTAGAATGAAGGCGAAAGTGAATGGAAACAGTTGCTGTATGTATAATCCAAGATGATAATTCGTTATGTATCGCTGACTCAGAGAAAAGACCACTTGCCCCGTGCATCGCTCAGTCGTCCGCCATCCACGGGTGCTCTAAGACTTCGCTGACAGTCAACCGATTGTCGACATCTCGGTCAAGCATTCTTCGAATCAGGTCGATGCAATCCTCGGAGAAGGGCAAGAACGGAACCCGAAGGGGGTGGTCGAGGATTTCGTCGACATTGTAGAAGGGGTTTTCCTTGTAGACGATGGTATACAGGAGAATACCCAGAGCCCAGATGTCTTGCTCTTTCCCGCGATAGGATTTGCCCTGAAGGACTTCGGGTGCGGCATAATCTGCAATGGTGTCAGAAAATCGAAATCAAAGGGCGGTGTTGCTGGTAAAACCTACCAATTGTGCCTACAAAGACATCGAAAGGCCCGTTCTTGATATAAGCGGCACTTCCAAAGTCGATCAGCTTGATTCGCCCCTCACCGTCCAAGATGACATTCTCATCCTTGATGTCCCGATGAACCACAAGGGCTTTGGTATGCAGATGATGAATGGCAGACACGACCTGTCGAAAGATATTCTGGCACTCTGACTCATCCATGTTGACCTTCAGTTCGATGTAGTCAAACAGATCCATGCCGGGCAGGCCATGCGGGGTCATCTCAATGTAATAGTTGATGTCGTCCTCAAAGAAACCTTCCATTTCCACAATGTTAGGGTGCTTCAGCCCGTCTCGCCGAAGGAAGTCCAATACGTGGATCTCTAGCGGAACAGTTCCTAGACGACGGTCCCGAGTCCATGTATCAACAAGGATCCGCTTCTTGGTGACATACTTCAAGACAACTTTCTTCGTGGGGATCTTCTTCAGGCGGGCAAGTTTGACTTCTCCGTAGGCTCCTTGACCCATCTCCTCCAAGATAGTATAATCGGCAATGGTACGTTTCTTCGGTGTTTCTTTCGCGCTGGTCGGCCTCACTTCGGGCACCGGCTGAACAGGCTTGTCTGTCAACGGCTGGGAAGCAGCTTCGCTCAGCTGCTGGCTCAGGGTGGACGTGGGTATTTGGCTCTCAACCGACGTCTGTTCATTTATATAAGGATGCGGGCTAGAGATCGGCGTTGGCGTGCCTGACACAAGGACTGCGGAAGGGCTCTCAGCGCCAGACGGCACCGATTCGAGGGGGGATGGGATGTTGGACCTCGGGGCTGCTGAGTGGATGTGACGTGAATACGTCACCCACAAAGCATACACGAGTTCGGTGACTGCGATAGGAGCGTCATGCTCGGAATCTGATTCATTGACCTCCTCAATAGATTCTTTCCGCGGCTTGGTGAAGATGGTGCCGCTCTTGGCCACCCGCAATTGAACGTCGACCGCTATTGAGGACCCGTCGCGATGGGTGGCCGCAAGTCCAGATGGCTCTAGTAGAACGGAAACAACATGAGCTTTTCCGCCGTCCCGGAGGATTGACAAGGTTCGTGCTCTGCGGAAACTGGGTTCAGGAATCACGATGCCGTCCACAAGAGGAACCCGTTCCTCCTCGACAAGCACGTTCAACAAGTCATCGAAACCAGGTATCAAGTCATTGATGTGCAGGCCCTCGGGCCGCTCATGACCAAAGAGCGCTGCGGAGAACACAGAATTGGAGCTGACAATCTTCAAAGTCGACGAGGATAGGACCATCATGCCCGCAACATGAGGAAAGCTCGATATCCGAAGAGACCTGTTTCCTTCTCCTTTGGTAACTATGGTGGGAATGCAGATACCGGCAGTTGTGCGAGAAGCAAAGTATTTGGTCTCAGCCACTTTCGTGAGGCCTGTGCGCATGGAGCCAGCCAGACAGTCCTCAGGAAGGCGAGGCAGGAGTTCTGTAATCCGTTCTCCGGGCTTCACCGCACCGTGACCCCAGATCTTGTCCACATCACCGTCGACCTTCACGATATCCCAAGACTCGTTGCAAGTGACTGTCACGACATCCTCTTGAATCTCCTCGATAACCCAAATCAAGCCCCCTCGTTTCTCCATCACCCAGATGCTAGCGGACCCTGTTTTGCCGTCGCGCTTCTTGATAGGCACAACATCCCCACAAAGAAGCACCCCGCGGGATTTGGTCGGAGGGTGGTTCAACTGTCTCGTGCTAGAGCCATAGCCATCGTCGGTCTGCGCTCTCCGGGGAGGCCTTGCTCGAGAAGGCGGTTTACTCAGCAGCTGTGCTGTCACACCGTTGCCCATTCCCATTGATTTGGTATTTGCGGGCTTGGAACGCGTTCGTTCCGGCGAGGATTTGAGCTTTGCCGCCGCTTCAGTGCAAGGGTCCCGTAATTTGGATTCAATCCAATCCCGCCGGTCTTCTTGTACGACTTCCAGTATACTTAGTTTGCGGAGTTCCCCTTGGGTGACACCGAATATGAGACACGAGATATCATTCGCTGCCAAGATAGTCCACGGCTCCTGCGATTCGGTCCGGAACACGGCCTGCGATGCTGGTGTCCACTTGCTGCTGTGGGTATGTAGCACAGGCACGGGAAATCCGTATCCAAAGGTTGAGGAGCTGGTTGGAGAAAAGGGGTCGGTGGTTGTATAGGGTGCTAGAGTCTCCATCAGCTTGCCCCGGATAGCGGTAGAACCGATTTCGGTGTTAGTACGTTTTTTAATGCTTACGCGCCTAGATGAAGAGTGTGACCTCAACAACTCCTCCTCCTGCTGCGATCTCGGGTCATCCGCTCCCTGCCCTGAGTAGCGCAATTGAGCCCCCATCGAGCCATATTCCGCAGGTCTCTCTCCAAACCTGCCGGATGCAAGTTGAGGGTCTGTAAAAGCTCTCTCAAAGATGTTATCACTATCCACATTAGCAGGGCCGGTTTGCGGACCACGCGTCAAACCTGCGAAGTGAAATCGGTCTTCCTTGGCTAATACATTCGTTCTTGTCGAGATATCCACCACGCTCTGCGTATCCGAGTCACCGCCAGCGCGGCCTTGTACAGCAGCCAATGCAGGGCTATTGCCGGTAGCCCAGCCGAAGCGGTCGCGCATGAAATCGATCGACCTCTTCAAGATATTGTGCCGATTGTGAAGCAACTCCTCCGATTTCTGAGCAAACGAGAACGAATGCAGCGACTCGCAAGGGAAGCGATGGAGGTCCTCCAGGGTCTCAATGTCGTCACTGGCAAAAAGGCGAGTGGGATGGGCTCGGGACGAGGAGGCGGAACGCGGGGAAGGTGAATGACTGCGCGAAGCCACTGGCCCAAGCGACGAGGCGGAAATGTTCGGAAGGGTAAATGCTCGCGATGAAGGTTGTTGACGTATGCGATCTAGACCTGATGGGCCAAGTCCATGTTCATGATCCAGCAGAGAAGATCTGTGAAGGGAGTTTTGAAATCTCTTTTTAGTCCCTATCTGCGGATTTGCACTAATGCAGAAAGCTGCTGCCGGACAATGCAAGGGTCGGCCACCTACCTCGAGAGATGGTCGAAGTTGGACGAGACACTCTCCGCGGAGTATCTCATTGAATCATCGGTATGGGTCGAGAGGCGTCTGATGAAGTGATCCGACTGAGGCGACTGTGAAAGGGGTCCCAACGGAGACGATAACGGACTTGGATCATCTAGAAATCCTCAGCGCGAGGTTAGCTGCATGTCTTTCACTTTCTGAGTCCCTTCTCTCGTCTCTGCTTCCCTGCCCCCTCCTTATCTTTGGTTTGAGTCGTTGTCTACCCATTCAGAAGCATTGATCCCGGGATGGGGAATGAAGTGGCTGAATTGTTCCGAGATGCATGACGAAAAATGTGGATAATGAGCGGCAGTGTCGGTCGTTCCGATATGGGAGTCTTAGTGACTGGCCAGAAAGTCGCTTGGCATTCTTTTGTTTGGTGGCGCATTCACACTTCGCTTCGAGAATCACTGCCGATTTGGAGCTCGGGGCTGGGCGCTTTGGGGGATCGACAATCGTCGTTCGTATACACCTACCACATACGCTTCTCGGAACCAGGAACTTTCACATGCCGATGCTGATACAACTGAAGTGGGCAGGCAGGAGGGCTCGCAATGCTAGGAAAGGACACGGGGACAAGAAGAGGATGGGAAAGCGTGGAGAAACCTGGGACCTGGGAGACTAACCGTCAAGATCGTAAGACGAAGAACCCATATTTCCCCAAGATGGTGATAATTGTAGAAAAGACAGCACCGATCGGACCGATTGATAACAAGCGGTTCAACCCGGCGCACCTGGCAGGAATAACGAATAGAGAACTAGGGTGCGAAGAACAATGTTGTTTATTGCTACATGGGATCACAACATGTGAAACATGGAAAAGATTGTTCTCTTTTCGGGGAGATCAGGGAGGTGGGTAGGAGAAGGATGAGGAGGAGGAGGGGGGGGGGGGGAGAAGGGTGAGTTGTAGGAGAAGGAGAGGTGAATTGATAGGAAATTTTTCTTGCGCGGGTTTGTCCTGCAGACGGGGGTGGGTGGAGGGTGCGTTGGAAGTTTGACGTGTTACTGCGAGGGACAATAGATTTTTTTCTTTGCACAGGATGATCGAAGGCCTCCTCCCGTCCACGCCTTGAGTGCAATCGGGTGAAGGACTATGCAGCAATTCGATCAGTTGTTGCTGCAGTAGAATGAATTGGTAAGGGGTGGTTTAAAAGGAAGGTGAGGAGGTCAGAAAAAATTGTCAGCGGACTGCGGGCGGAAGGACAAGAGGGCAGCTGCCTCGTGAGGTCACAGGTACCATACACCTGCGAACGAGGGCGTGCACGCGGGGAAGAAGAAGAGTGAGGTAAAAGAGAGGGGGAGAAGAGGGGGAGGGGAGGGAAGGGGAGAGGGGAGAGAAGGAAGGATGTAAGTATGTCGGTTTGTCTCGGTGGTGGTGGTGGTAAGTTAGTAGTAGTAGTAACTTAGTGGTGGTGTTTTGTAGTCAATTAAGCTAGAAAAGAAGGCCAATAAATGGCCTGTGGGGTTTCAGGAGGTGAACCTCTTGAGTGAGTGAGTGGAAACGCAGGAAGAATGACAATAATAAGTTAATGGGCACCGCCAACCAGCCAAGGGACGGAAAGGAAATAGTCACGCCCCCAAAATGTGGGTTCTTCGGAGAGGCAGAGAGGGAGATTCGAAGGAAAAAGGAAATTTGGGAGAAGGGCGGGAGAAGAAACTAACGATACTATAACTATGCCCCCATTAAGTGAGGGAGTTGGTGCAGTGAGCGGATTAGGGAAAAGGGAAGGAAAGAAGAAGGAGGAAGAGAGAGAGAAAGGTGGGTAATATAATAGTGGAGACAAGAAAGGCAGCTTGCGGGCTTGCTGGCTTGCTTGAATTGAAGCTATTGTTGTTAAGAGAGGTTAGTTAGTTCACTTGTGGTTGACGATGCGGTCGGTGTGTGTCTATGAGTACAGTAGTTACGGAGTACTGGAGGAATGATGAATGACGTCCGGGGAAACTTAGCAGAAGACCTATTCCAGTTCCGGTTCTTCTGACTTCGGTGCTTTTTTTCCCTGGGGATTGATCCTCTTACTTCACTTCCTTTTATAGGAATTGTTTGGGTTTCCCATTTCTTCTGAAACCCTCCATCTGGTCCTTTCGTGGCCTTGAAACACGAGGGGATGGATTATCGCTCAATCCCGACCCGGTGATAGCTTACTTACTCAAGTAGGTGACCTCCTCAAGCTGCAATGGAGCTGAAGAGAAGAAAACAAGGCCATTGAATGCGAATAAATTACAATGAGGGGACAAGTTGGGCGGGAATGATATGGCACGGTCGCCCCTCTCCTCCGGGATCTCTGGAGTTCCGTACTTTTAGCTACCTTAGCTTCTAGTACTCATACATACCCAGTGGTAAGAACGGGCGCATGGCGGACCCCAATGGGTTCAACCGATACGCTAATGCAGTCTCTCTCAATTGAAGACCCCTCTCCCCCCCCCCCCCCTCCTTCCCCTTTCTTGAGCCCAATACGGCTAAGGAAAGACAATGCAGTGCTCAAGCTTCATGCTGCTGATGGTGATGTAATTATGAGTAGTTCACAAGTTCGCTGGAGGAAAATAGCAACGAATCAACCCGGCGTAGAAAGAAGCACACAGTACCTATGCTCCACAATGCCCATCGATCTGTCATCGCACGATTCCTCTCCTACCCCTGCCTCCCCTCCCTCAAAATGCCCATTCATTTCATCCATCCATCTCAAGTCCGACTCTAACTAAGATGTGAAATGCTTCGGGGAGGCTTGGCTGACTAACCGAAATAGCTGTCCCCTCCATGGCCCATGGATGCTCCGACTCTCTCAACTGTAGTCCGTGGTCTGTAGATCACGACCAGCTATCCGAAATCGAGATTGATTGGGCCACCAGGCTGGAAATTGCAGATCCACCAGCGTCACTGGGCATGGTCAATCCCAGCTCGCATTTGCTGTTCTAAGATCGCTGCATTTTCTTGTGTCCTTCTTGCAGGTATGACTCGTACAGGTTTCTCCCTAGGCCTCGGGAATTGAGAACGGACAAGCGCCTGGGGGTCGATTCGTAAATAGCCACTGATCCAAAATCAGGTACGTCAGATACTGTACCTGAGTGCAGAGTAATTTAGCCATGCCTACCAGACCCAGCTGGTACATAGTATGTCAGTCGAGTCAAATCTTGCCCCAGCAGCAAGGCTCGTGCTCAGCGCATAACTGGTGATTTTAGGGTGGCGAAACACCTTCCAAACCACTCTATGATTGCGCGAGGCCCGAACAGCATGTAAATCCCACGTGCCACTTCCTCCTCTGATGGTAAATACATACGTTGAAGGGAAAAAAAGCCATTACAGACGAAGTAATTCACCGCTAAACGTCCATTGCTTAATGTAACACCGGTTTAGATTGCCGCGTGCACCGTCGGGTCTCTCATGGTTTAGGTCCACGGAGACTTCGCAGGGCCAGACCATCCGACTCGATCTCGGCGCCGGGTTTGCCATGCTCTTCGTCCCCATTGCCAAAGAGGGAAGCTGGTTTAGACCGTGGGCGACCTTCTCCGTGACGAGTCTGCTCCGGAAGTACAGATGCCGGGCTGACAAAGCTCGAGAGATGTCGCTTGCCGCCGAGCATCCATGAGAATTCCGAGTCGGCCAACGATGGCCGAGATACATGTCGGAGGGGCATGGAAGTGGGAAACTGTGGGCTGGTGGCGGTACTGCGGTTGACCTTCGTCCCAACGCCAATGGGAGATCTGGGTGACTCGGCAGATGTGCTGGTCCGGTGGGTAAAAGTGGAGGCGCGATCTGCCCCATCGTTTGCAATTTTTGCGCTGTCACTGGGAGCTTCAGCAGCTTCAGGGGGCGTCTCGGATTCGGCATTACTATGCTCGCTCGGGGATTGATCGGCAGCGCTTAAGGGGATGTTGTGGTCTTCTAGACAGCTTTGGATGCTTTGAACCTTATCGAGAGCCTGCGCCAGAGTGTCCTTGTCACTGCTGTCCATATTCTCGGCTTTGTTGACATGAGAGCGTATGTCCTTCAGCGCCACACTAAGCAACTTGGCGAGTTCTCTATTCCGCCACTCCAAATCCTCGATCTTCGCTTTCAACTTGGATGTATCATCGGAAGCACGATCCCAAGGAGTGCCCAATCCCTGACTTTGGTTCTCGTATCGTGTCCCGCGATGCTGATGTTCCGACTGAATAGACTGCATGTTTCGTTTCGCTTCGCTCACTGCGCCTCGAACGGCTTTGGCGACTCCCCAGGCCTCTGTTCGGCGCTGAATACCCTCCGATACGTCCTGGAATAGCGCTTCGAGGCTCTTCGGACTGTTTCTTGCGGGTGACCTGGAAGGAGAGCTGACCTCACTCAGATCCCTAGATGCACTTCGCAGGCGAAACTTCCCTTTTGAGGGTTTGGCACTTGGTTGTCCAAGTCCTCTCGACAGATCCGGCGGTCTACCGGAATACTTCGAGATGATGAATAAACCTCTCTCTGGGGTGGGGTTTTGCTCCAGATATATCCCGTCGTAAACAAAGGTCAGCGGTGAATGGGGGTCGGGGGCTGGATAGCGCAGCAAGATACTCAAAGCGCTTGAGGAATCAGCGCTCAGTACTGTCAACTATCAGCACATGAACTCGCAGCACTCATCACCAATCGGGAGTAAGGAGCATCATTGTATCATTTCGCAAGGGGAAGGGATTCTCACGCTGCCAACGGATCCGCAACAGCATTGCAACGCAAACATATTCAATGAGCTCTGGGCGTAGTCCTTCTGCAAAGAGTAGATCCCAGATTTGAAGAACGTCTTGAAAAGCGAATTCGCGCCCGAAGAGAAGACGCATCCAGCGACTTCACATCATATCAGTTTTGCGCTCCCCATTCGAATAGATGCATGACTTACGTCAAAAAGATCTGTGGTAATATCTCTAGTGCCTGCAAGTGATCCGCAAGCTCGAGATCTGCCGTGACCAGGAGTTCATTGTGGAGGCGCTGGCACTGATGCACAATTGGAATAACGTCCAACTGACCATTGGCCGATCGAGTCCTATTGTGCTCATAATACACGCGGACATTCTGCATCACTGAGCAGAACAGCGCAAACGAATCATGCTCCACATAGTTGGCATCGAGAAGTTGAAGCATCGCGTTATCACCCGGTTTCGTTTCCCTGGTATCTTCGAGTGGGTTCGTCTCGATCGCATCCCGGTCCACCACCCACAGAAGAGGCGCCAATATCTCATGCATGCCTTGCCGATAGCCTAGGTCTGGGTTGAGTTTCGCATAAATGAATAGTATATCGATCATCTTCGCTTTGGTGGTGGGCTCCCGGAAGAAGAAGTTCTCCTGTAAACACCGATCCACATCCTGCGAGATATCCGCTCTTGTCTGCTCATCGTTCCGTAGAGTTTGCCATGGGGACTATGTAATCAATATCGTGTCAGTTCACCGCGATCTCAAGGGCCACGACAGTGTAGTGGTAAGTACCTCCACATCATCCGCCAGCGGATCAACGGTCGATTCCAAATCGTCCGGGTGGTCAATATATTTCAGGAAATGGGCCTTCAAGGCGACGTAGGCGCTTCGTGTATCCGAGAGCTTCTGCGGCCACTGTGCCCGATCCAGATCGTCGAAAAGCAGGAAGGCCTACACCCCCAAGGTAAGCGACAGAAATTACAATATAGCAGTAGCAGGCGCATGCCTTCCAACAGATCGATCTCAGCCCATCGTTGCACAGTTTGTCGTCTTGCTCCAATCTAAGGGCGTTCCGAAAGCCGGCGGTGGTGTCATTGTCGCAAAACAGGGTATCCCATCGCTGCCTGACCATTCTTGAGCTGGGAGATCTCCTTCAGAGGGTGGGCATGCGTAAACAATTGGCCATACCTTGTTTCCTCGATTCCCCTCATTTCACCATATGGCTCTTCGCAGATCGGTGTTCACAAAAGCTGCAGATTGACGCGCATCAAAGGCACAAACAAATGCTGGTCCGGCGGTTGAGGTTGCGGGCAGTTGTCCGTAGCCGCGGAGGTTGGACCCGCCAAAGAGGATTTGTTTTTCCTTGGGTGCAACTGCAACATCACTCTCCGTCCCGGCCACGCCGCCCTTATCTATGCGCCAGGTATAGTTCGATCACTACATAGCGTGACAAAAGGCTGACCTGACTACGTGCAGATTATTTCTACTTCGAAGGGACTGTTGTATGGTCTGTTCTATTGATCGCTCTGTTGGCATTTGTCTTTTAGTCCTTTTGGTTTAGTAGTCCATTCCATCTAGTGGCAACTGCATTGCCCCAAGAGCTATTCGGTGAATCAAACCAAAACAATCCTCACACAGCCAGCCATCCATGTCCGCGGACCTGTTTGCAGAATTTGGTGTCAATACCAATTCCAGCCAGCCTGCGAATTCTACGAGTCAGCGACCCGCGAGACATCAATCTTCTTCTCTAGTCCCTGACCTGGACTTCTTTGGCGAGACGTCCTCAACATCATTCTCGAACCAAGCGAGCCAGTCCGCTGCAGCAGGCACCCAATGGCAAAGCTCATCTTGGGACAAGTCATTTGCATCGGGACCGGTACAGCATGATAGTGGTAACGACGTCCTTTTCGATGCCACTCTTGAGACTGCATACGATGAAAGCGATGATTGGGGCGAGTTCGAAACTGCAGATGTGCCTCCACAACGAGCGCCCGTAGAAGAGCCGAAACCCAAAAGCACGCTGTCCACCGTACGCCCGGTCAAGGTGCAAGAGCCCTTCAATCTTCTAGACTCACCCTCGATTCAAAGTGTGCCGTCAGTGTCTGCTAAACAGACCGTTGCCATACGACAGCAAGGCAACGCTCAGAAGATTCGCAAGGAACCGCCGCGTCCGACACCGTCACTGTCCACTGAAGATGACCCTTTCGAAGATTGGGGTGACTTTGTCGACGGGCCACCCACAGCACAGAGTCAGGCACCGGACCGAAAGGCACCAGCTTCGAGGACACAGCATGGATCTGCTTTGAGCAGAACAAATCCATTGCACACTACAACTAGCGCTACGAACTCCGGTTTGAAGTTTGCAGTCCCCAGCTCCACAACTACGGCAGATCAAGTCCGTCCAACCAACATACCACCGCCATCAGTATTGCTGGAGCTGTTCCCTCAGGTGCTCGAGCAACTCCGACATGGGGCCACGGAGGCAAGGAAGAGCATGCAGCACAGAGATAAAGTCGAACGTGCAGCGTGGTCAATTCAGATTACGCTGAGGACTGCCGCTCGAGTGGTTGCGGGCCGTACCTCACGATGGAAAAGAGACAAGATTCTAAGCCAGAGCATGCGCATTGGCCCGGCAGGCAAGCCTGGGGGTATGAAGCTCAGCACGGTTAACAAGAATGAGGATGTCAAAGAGCAACAACAGGCTGTGGATGTGCTCACCATGTGGCGTGACAGGGCGGCACTTTTCAACTCTATCATCCAGGCTTCCGGAAATCGAACAATTCCTATCATTCAGGAGAACGTGCGGGCGATGACGCTTGGTGCCGACCGGGGCGCACTCAAAGCATCACATGCCTGTGCTCTCTGCGGATTAAAACGAGATGAGCGGTTGCCCAAACTCGACGAAAATGTGGAGGATAGCTTCGGCGAGTGGTGGACCGAACACTGGGGTCACACCGACTGCCGGCAGTTCTGGGAAAATAACAAGACTCTACTTGGTCAACGATGAATGTATAAATACGCACGATACTAGGTAGCTGGAAACAGGGCCCGGGGTGGATAATGACCAATGCGATTGGCTGCTCAGCCGCACTAATGGCGTTTGATACTTAGACAGGTCTGTGTGCAAGTTGAAGGTATAGATAGGTAATACATCGCAACTTTCTCCAAGGATAGAGTGCGTGCATGACTACGAATGAAAGGTCGGGCATCCTACCGATCACGTCATGAGACATGGAATGGGGAGTGCGCGTGTCTGCAGTTGCTGTATTGATGTGGAAGACGTGTGCTTCAGAGTTGAAGTAGTATACCTATTTTATGCTATTTGTCCTTATACTAGACGGATGATACTTAGAATTAGAATATGCTTGTGGCGTTGTACAGGTGCTTGTACAGATGGCAAATGTTGACTTATCGTCAGTAACAATAAAGCAAAGCGATAACAATGATAAGCTCAATCCGAAGCGGGGTCATGTATCGATCAGCAAAACGTAGTGTCGGGTGATGAGCCAACCTATTGAGGGAGTCCATTGTACCTGTCATTACTTACGGCTGAGATCATGCCCGAGACGTACTTACGAGTGACTAGTAGGCTTTTACACAAGATGAATCGATCACTGCGTCACGGGGGCTGGTCTCTTCCCAAACTTGGCCAGATGCGGGGGCGTTTCCTCAACTCCGACGGGGAGCAGCTGCCTGAAGTTACTAAGTACAGCGTACAGTAACCAACTAACTTACTAGGTAGACAGTCGGTAGCCTCCACTCCACCTCCCGGCTCATTCATCTCATCTTTGTCCCCCATTCCCCCATTCCCCCATTCCCCCCTTCCCCTCATCCCGTTTGTCCCCTGGCTGCAGGAAGGCAAGAAGTGATCTATCTCTCGACTGACTCTGTTTCAAAATCCACTCTCGTCCACTTGCTCGGATTTCCTGATCAACCAAGTGCCACAACTAAACCATAATTAAGCCCGTTGGTCTGGGCTGCACCTCCGCTTATTCCCGAGGTCCTTTCCACCGCAGCTGCTTATCATCATCACAACCACTCCACGCCCAGACCAGGAGAAACAGTCGTCTCCCTGCAAATTTACCTGAGAATTATCTCCCTTTCGAGTTCTCTTGCCCTAGTCTTCTGACACAGTAGTCGAAAATCCCATCACATCCTCGACCGAGATTAACCTTTGTTTGTGCACGCACGATAAGACAACCAAGCCAACCGTATCTGCATAGGGGGGAAAGGCTAGGACTCAATTCCAAGGCTCAAGACTTACTAACAGAACCATTTGTTCACTTCCCGACTTGCATCTCTGGCTTTATATCCCCTCGAACGTGATTCTGCACCTTTGCAAATCTGTGACACTACAGCACCTAAATAGCACCGGGGGCAGTGTGGGCAGGCAGTCACGGGATACGACACCATGGGTCTCATATACAACGTTTACCTGACCTCCAACAAGATCTTTGGGTGTAAGCAATGCAAAACCCACCTGGCCGACTACGACGACATCATCAGTCGAGTATGTGTGTTCGATCTCTTAGCGTTGCTTTCCATCTCTTTGAGTGCAGCAGCAGCAGCTGACCATCGTCTCTCTTTAAACCTTGCAGAATTTCCGCGGCCAGCATGGCAAGGCATACCTCTTCAACAACGTCGTGAACGTCACCCAGACCGAGGCGGTGGAGCGGAGCATGACCACCGGAAGACATATTGTTCGCGATATCGCCTGTCGACAGTGCAAGGAGACGGTCGGTTGGAAATACGACAAGGCCTACGAGACGAGCGAGAAATACAAGGAGGGGAAATTCATTCTAGAGGAGGAGCTCCTGTGCGTTGTGTGCTGAGGTCTCTTGATCCCAACGGTGGTGGCCACGGAGAGACTCAACCGACATAGCCACATGCACACATGGCCTTGAGATTGTGCATGTCTCTAAAATGGGGCCCCATTGCGCCTCTGTGGGTTGAGAGCTGAAGACTGGTTCGTTCAGTGAGCGATTGTTTATTACTATCTTGGCTATTCTTTGAGCGATATGACGGCGTTCTAATGGAGCAAACAAACACTTTGACTTTGGCTTGGCGGTATTCCAGTTGATTCCCACCCTCGAGGGTTTCGCCCGACACTTATAACAAACAGTTCATGACTCGAATGGATGGTCAAGTGGTGCATGAGCTGGTAGTTTGAATGTGCGGAGCTTGGCTGCTCTTATAGGCTGGTGGCTACGTTATTTTTACCTCCATGTAATGTGGTCTGGAGGTCATAGAATGTCTTCTTTCATTTTCGACGGTCGCATTTTGAGTCATCATGACAAGTTTGGCAGGCATTTCCAGCTCGCCTTGTAGTGTACTACAGCCTGCATGATCTGCACTAGGTTGTTGAGGTTCGAGGACCCGGGGAGATCGCCTCGACATTTTGAGTAGTATATCTACGTCCGCACCCGCCAGAGTATGACCCCAATAATATGCCTACCTCGCATCCACATCTACAGTCTCCCAGTAAAACCCTCCACCTCACCATAAACCTCCGCACACCCTAATCATACACCACAGAGCCAAAACAATTACTTTAATAGCTGGCACCTTCCAGCTCCTCACTCGACATTACCCCTCATGACCATCCCCCCAAAAGTCGTCGATGCCTTACGTACGAAAAAAAATGGACCCACCCAAGCATCATCAAGAGGGGGGAGGGGGAGGGGCAACCCGCGGCCGCATTTACCGCGCCCGCGCCGGCTATCGGAGTGGGTGGGCATTCTTTGGGCACGTTCACGTTAGGGGAAAGGGAAATCTTTTTCCAAGCCCTCTCTTTTTGTTCCTTTTTCTTCTCTATATCATTTCCCAACCCGCGACGCCGGAATCTTTCATTTTGTGTTTGGGGAAGCAGATTGCAACATAGAATTTCAGCATCGAAATCACAAACCTGCCAGAGATGTCCGGCGAACAACAACAGAGCATGCGCGTGGTGGCTTTCCGCGGCCCTTACAAGGTCGCGGTGGAGGAACGGCCGGTACCCCGGATACAGGACGCGAGGGATGTGGTGGTTAAGGTGAAGTATACGGCGCTTTGTGGGAGGTGAGTTTCTTTTTTTTTTTTACTTTCGTGTTTTCCTGGGCTAGAGGCTGGAGGCTGGAGGCTGGTCGGAGGGGAAGGGTATTGTTGATTATGGGTTTAGGCGTGGGGTATAGCTTCATGGATTGGGGTCGTTATGAGAGGATCTCGAGCCTTTACTGATGAGTGCTTTCCTTTAGTGATCTTCATGTGTACCGGGGAATTGAGCCGAGTGGGGAAGGGGTTGTGATGGGACATGAGGTTACCGGAGTGGTTGTTGAGGTTGGGGATGAGGTGCGCTCGGTCAAGAAGGGAGATTCGGTTGTGAGCGCTTTTACCACGTCTTGGTGAGTGATCCTCTTCCATTGGGTGCTGCTAGTGTTGTTCTGGTAGTAGTGGTGGTAGTGGTTTACTGGGGCCAGGGGAGGAGTTGCGGAATGTATTTGAGAGGAGGACGGATGAGTTGGTCTCAAGGAGTGGCTATGGAGCGGGGAACTCGATCTTTATGCTGATTCATGGGTTGGTCAGCGGCAAATGCTGGTACTGCACTCAGGGACACTCTTCGCGTTGTGAGCAGAATGTCCTGCTGGGATGCGATAACCTCGACGGCGCTCAGGCTGAATATGTGAGTAGATTCTGCAGATCTGAGGGCGGAGGGTCAGTTCATCCCCAGCGATGAAGAGGCTGAACTTGTCGGAACAGATCAGAATTCCCAATGCGGATGGCACAGTGGTCAAGGCCCCCGAAGGTGTTGATGACAAGCTTCTGGTGCTTATGGCCGATATTTTCCCTACGGGTTACTTTGCGGCGCGCAATGCGTTCAAGGCATCCACCCCAGAGCAAATTGCAGAGCAGACGGTCGTCCTCATCGGCTGCGGGCCAGTCGGACTTTGTGCTCTGATCAATGCGCTCGAGTACAAGCCTAAGCATCTACTGGCGGTGGACTCGATTCCCGCGCGACTTGAATTAGCAAAGTCGCTCGGAGCCGAGCCCTGGAATTTCCAGACCGACCGGGACGGTCTGGACAAGCGCGTCCAAGAGTTGACGGACGGGCGCGGCGCAGACGCGGTCATCGAGGTCGTGGGCTTGAGTCCGGCATTGAGGACCGGATTCGATCTGCTGCGGCCGTTTGGTACCATCAGCAGTGTTGGCGTTCACAATGGCGAGGTAAGTTTCCCGGTGGTCTTTGTCCTGTCGGTAAAAGCTGACTCGCATCTGTGTGTAGATTCCATGGACTGGTAGTGAGGCTTACGGCAAGAACCTGACGGTCCAAATGGGACGATGCCCTGTGCGTTCGGTTTCCGAGCAAGCCCTGCAAGTTTTGAAGAAGAACCAGCATCTTCTTGGGTACGTGTCGCGTCGTTTGTTCATTCCCAGACCTTGCAGCGGTTTTGGCTGACTAGTATATTTAGGTTTATGGCGGACAAGATCATGCCTCTTTCACAGGCCGTTGAGGCCTATGAGCTCTTCAATGCGATGAAGGTACAGAAGGTCATCTTTGAGGTCGATAAGTAGGCTATCTGCATCGCATTCAATGCACGGAAGATCTGCTGTCAAGAGCTCTCAGACAATCCCTTAGAAAACCGAAGCGATTGACTGTGCACGAGGGGGAGATGTAGTCGTAGTAATCACAGTCCCGAGAGTAGTACAAGTGAAAACGAAAACAAGCAGTGGCACCACCACCACCACCACCACCATCGAGTCGTCTGAGAGACATTTGCAACTCAGCAATTGGGACATGAGGAGAAACAAAAAGATACCTGAAAGTGAGGGAAGATTGAAGAGTGAGGAGAAGGAGGGGAAAGGGAAAGGGAAGGGGAGAATGTGGAGGAAGCGGAGGAGTGATAATGTGAAGGAAGTGAAGCGGGTAGGTGCTAGTTAAAAAGTCACTTTGCCAGTTAGCCAGCCAGCCAGCCAGCGCCGCCTGCCTACCCGCTTTGTGAACATTATTCTCTCTCCAAGCTCTTTCTTTCCTCCTCCTGCCTTTCTGCGCCTCTCTGTCCGTCTGTTTGCTGCTCCCACCTTCTCTTCCTAACTCCCTCCCCTCTTCCTCTTCCTCTTCCTCTTCCTCTTCCTCTTCCTCTTCCTCTTCCTCCTCCTCCTTCTTCCTCTTCTCTTCCTCTTCCACCTTTCCTCTATTCTCGCTACCACCACTTCTTCTCCTCTTCCGTACCGTATCCCCTCCCTCCCGCCTCTTCTCCCTCCTCTCTCTCTCCATCTCCTTCTTCTCCCTCTCCCCTGATTCCTCTATCCCTCTCTTCTTCCTCCTTCCCGCTACCCTCTTTGTTCTTTCGCCCTCCTCTATCCCCCTCCCGTTTCACCCATCCTCCACCTTTTCCCCCGCCCGCCGAAAACCCCTCAGGATCGATCTCGTCACCCCTCTTCACCACACACCCCCCCCCTCCTTCGATTTCTCTTCTTCGGATTATATCCGCTTTATCGCCCGCCTTTATCTTCGTTGATTTTCCAGGTAAGACCACCGGCCGCCTTCGATCCATCGGGCGCAAGGTCGGGTTTTCCTCGCCCGTCACTTCGCTACCTAGTCAGATCGTTACGAAAACCACGGTCATCCCTCCGCTTCTCCTTGGGCAATGTGAAGCTGACTCTATAGGTGAAGTTCTTCTTTCGAGAGCTTATATCCTTCGATCATCACCTTTTCCTCGATTCCTTACTCGACCTTCTACTTTCCTGACATCATGGACGCCTCCGACTTGCACGAGAACCCCATGGTTGATGAGAACATGGCTGACGCCGTTGACATGATGGATGAGGGTGACATTGAAATCATCCCCAAGACTGAAGAGGAATACGCCCAGTCCACGCTGACTCTCCGCGCCATCGTCTCCTCCAAAGAAGCCGGTATCATCATCGGTAAAGCCGGCAAGAATGTTGCTGACCTGCGTGACGAAACCGGTGTGAAGGCTGGTGTGAGCAAGGTTGTTCCTGGAGTTCACGATCGCGTCTTGACCGTCACTGGTCCCCTGCACGGCACTGCTCGGGCCTATGCTTTGGTCGCCAAGGGTCTGCTTGAGGGCGCCCCGCAGATGGGCATGGGAGGCGTCGTGTCCAACAATGGCACCCACCGTAAGTGAACCCCGCGCACTTGAGTTTATCGTTTGGTCTATCAAATGGCTAAAATATCCTTAGCCGTCCGTCTCTTGATCTCCCACAACCAGATGGGTACCATCATTGGACGCCAAGGTCTCAAGATCAAGCACATCCAGGACGCGTCCGGCGTGCGCATGGTTGCGCAGAAGGAAATGCTGCCTCAGTCCACTGAGCGCATCGTTGAGGTCCAGGGCACCCCCGAGGGCATCGAGAAGGCTATTTGGGAAATTGGAAAGTGCCTCATCGACGATTGGCAACGCGGAACCGGCACTATTTTGTATAATCCTGCTGTTCGCTCCTCGGTCGGCGGTACTAGCAGCTCTGCCAGCAACCAGAACACTGGCAATGGTTACAGCAGCCGCCCCTACAATCGCACCGGCAACGGTGCCGACTTCAGCGACCAGTCCGGCAGCTACAGCAGAAGATCCAACCCCGATACCAGCAACCGCGGCTACCCTCTCGTCACCGAAGACGGCGAGGAGATTCAGACCCAGAACATCAGCATTCCCGCCGACATGGTTGGATGCATCATTGGCAGGGGCGGAAGCAAGATCACTGAGATCCGTAGAAGCTCTGGAGCTCGGATCTCTATTGCCAAGGCTCCTCACGATGAGACGGGCGAGCGCATGTTCACCATCATGGGCAGCGCCCAGGCCAACGAGAAGGCTCTCTATCTTTTGTACGAGAACCTCGAGGCCGAGAAGACTCGCCGCAGCCAGCTTCCTCAGGAGTAAAGTCCTATCATCAGACAACCCTTAAGCACAAATCTCGCGCCACATTGCTATCACCCGAATCCTTATGCGCTTCCTCCCAGAGAACATAATCGCGCGATGTCTCCCTCTCGCTTGTGCTAACCACTTTGATTCTTGACGCTGTCTTTTTTTTTTCTCTCATATGGTCCTATTTGTTTTACCTTATAATCTCATATGTGCAGCTTCCTTGGTTTTACAAGAAGCAAGAACGTTGCTAAGGTGGACCATGCATGCCTGTCAGATACCAGTATTATGTGATCCTCCATGATCGCTTTGACTCGAAGAAAGAAGAAATGAATCCGAAATCGGAAGAACTACTGCCGACGTTATGCCCCGCAGCTGATGTTTATGTTCCATCCGTTACATGATAATTTCGTGCCTCTGTGCTTCTATTTGCTTCGTTGCCCTTTCCTCTGGAGGGGACATCAGCATTTTGATCTAATCCCTTCCTCCTGTAACCATCAACATCCTTGCGAATCTCTCTGCTTTCCGCAAAAGTCACCCTTCCTCCCCCCACACCTCCTTAACATAAAACCTACCAAACCTTAACCCCAAACTGTGATGTATCGTCCCTCTTCCCTCATTCGCCCGTTTGCTCCTGCTCACTTTATCTTACTTTGCAACTCTCTCTCTCTCTCTCTCTCTCTCTTTCTCCCTATCATACCCGAGCTTCCATACATCAAGCATTTGGCCACTTGACACCTCCAATGCCTTGTATGGTCATTCCTTCCTGCAACCTATGCTGGGAATTCCCCTTCCGCGCGGCTCAATGGAATCATCCCCAAATCTGTATACCAGGACTTTGAAAGCTCAAATTTTTTGATGGGAAACAGAACAATATGAATCCCCCAATTTTCTCATCCATTGTGTGGATCCACCTTCAAATATCGTATACCGTTATAGTAGAAGTCAATAGCCTGCATTCACCATCGCTTTATTGATGGACTGTGTGCTTGTGTGGTCGATAGATAGATACCCAAGGAAGGCCATTTCACTAGTCATACAAGTGAATAACTACTAGCTACGATACAGTACGTCAAGTGATCAGCTCGCTCTGCAACCGCCGATAGGCATATATACAACGACTCGTAGTAGAGGTGCTAAGATATCATTCCCGATCAAGGTGTCCACACAAGTAATAGGAGCATTTCTCAGACAATCTGCGCAAGCCAACAGTGCAAAAGCCGAGCATGAGATGAAAATCCTCATCATCATCATCATCATCATCATCATCATCACTTCATTGTTAGTTAAGTTACAGAGTAATCCGTATTAACCCCTAGTGCATTATGGACAAGATCTTCTAAAATTTTGTACATGCCCCTAAAAAACAACAACATGCCTGGGCCCTGGGAGGGACCTTGGATACATACAGTACTGTACATTGTATCATGGGATCTGTGATAATGATTGGATGGGGCTGTGAGTGACAGGGGACACAGCATATTGGAATCGGTAAGACTGTAGGAACAATGAGATGGGGTTCAACGAATGGAAAGAAGGGAATCTGATAGCGACGAAAGAAGAAAGGAGAGTGCTGGGCTTGAGATCTCAAGTCCTTTGGTGGGTTGGACCATGGCCAATCCCGGAGGCCGGAAGTGGAAATCTCCGAACTCCCTCCAGGCTCGTCTATGTATGTGCAGTATTGGCCGAGATCATGCAAAGAAATGAACGGCAAGAAGATAATGAGAAAGAAAGAAAGAACGAAAGAAACGAGGGAGCATATAGAGGAAATCGCTCAGACAGATACAAGTAAATTCGTATAATGCATAGTAGATCTCATCGTGCCACGCAAGGCATTTTTGCAATCAGAAAGTTTGCCGGAGATGACCGGTCGAGTCAGTGGGAGTAAGTGCATCGGAAGAAGTCTCTCGTTACATGTGCAAATGCAGGTGGGTAGTACTTCGTACAGACGTCCCCAAGAATGCTCCATGGCGATCCTGGGAGAGTCAAAATCAAAATCATAAGAGAAACGCCGGCTGAACTGAAATCAATCCATGTACCAAGAATGAGGCGCTGCGTGATATGGAGTAGGTGTTTGGGAGGTGTGTATGCATGAACGACGTTAGCTTCTTGAGATGAGAGGTAGAGAAGAAGCAAAAAGAGCCGTGGATGGATTTAATCAATTCGGTCATCGAACGTGTTAATAGCGTCATCTGACACAGCAAGTGACCGCGGTCGAAGCCCAAATTTCCGCGCGCCTAGACTGTTGGTTCGAACTCGGTTTTGGCTGATCGGAGTGTAACTCGTAGCTAATTTGCTCGAGGGTGCAATGATTCGAGTCTGGGAAGCTTCTGGTCGTGGAGATAAGACGCTCTCCTCGATGGATCCATCGCTCGTGTTAGTGGCAGAGCTCAGCCCAGATGCTGCACCGTACCGACGATAACCCGCTTGGATGTTCGAGCGCGCAGTGGCAGGGGTGTAACTTGGAGTCATCAAAGTCCGGCGCAGAGGAATCGCGGACTGTGAGAGGGTAGGCGTCCGAGGCTGAGGCAGTTGCGACGGTTGAGGTTGAAGCGAGAATCTAGGGTTGCGATCCGGCGTTGCAATAGCCTTGGACTGGGACGCAGTATATCCATGAGACATGCGCTGGCGTGGCGATACGCGATAGTTGTTTGCTGCGCTGCTAAGGTCCGCGATACTTCTTGTGGGCGAGCGAACCTGCGGGGTCTGTTCAACAAGGGCCTCATCATCAGTCCGGTGTCGCTTGGTCCGTAACGAAGTCGAAAGTCGACTCAACCGAGTGGGCGCCGGTGAACTGGGTGAGTGGGTCACTTTCGCTTCTGAGACTGGTTCGTTGTTTTGGTCGCCGTGCTGGGACTCCGGGGAAGGAATGGCAGTTGCGACGCTTGATCGACGGGTCTCTAAACGGCTACCTACACGTTTGGTGCTCTGTCGTCGCACTAGCCCATCGGAATCAAGAGTCGTGCTTCGACGAAAAGGCAGCGTCGGGGTCAACGTGTCGTCGTCGTGCGCATGTCTTTCCTCCTCCTCAGCTCTACCATTGACGACTAAGGCCGATTGTCTCCGGTGTTGCTCGTCCGATAAAGCAAGGCACAGCTCGGTTAAACTGCGGCAAACGCTGTCTGCTTTCCGTCTTGCTTGCCTATCAGATGTGCTATACCCATTGACCACGGATCCAGTACCAGATGGGGCCTTGTTGGATCCAAGCAGAGTCGAGAGCGCTAGCGCGTCGGTAGCGGTCACCTCCAAAGCGGCGTAGACTTCATTGCTGAGCACGTCCTTCGCATTGACCAAAGCCGACTGTAGTAGCGGATGGACAGGGCTAGGGCCCTCTGCCTCACCCGAGAAAGTGCTTGTCTTGTGGGAACGCCTGGGTGAAGACGACACCGTAGTCATAGTCGTTGTGGCTGTTCCCGGCCGTTCCCCAGAAGCGGAGGAGATCGCTTCCTGGGACGAGGGCGGCAGCTTCCCGGTCAATTCTAGCTTCTTGATTCGGGACTTGAGATCTTCGAGCTCATCCCAGACCGTGGAAGGCGCAGTTGTAGACAAGGTGGATTCCGTCCCATCTTGACGGGACCGCTCGGACTCGAATCGAGCGCGTTCGGTCACATCCGAGCTGGATGGTTGTCGGCTGCCTCGAATAGACGAAAGGGTCGATTGGCGATAGGCTCGGGACTCGTGCAGCGAACCGCGTCTCTCAGGGTAGGACTCGGGGCTGTAGGATAAGGGTTCGGGACTGAACCGGCCCAGTCGACTTCGTGGTAGACCAATTGCGGACCTGGAACTGGGGACATAGGCCGAGCTGGACGGGCGGCTATGTTCATCCAGTGGATGGGCGGAAGCTGAGTAAGAGTATAGGGCGGCCGTGTGGGGGGTGGACGGAGATTCTTGATGCGGATGCAAGGGGCTATCGTAAGTATTCAAGCGAAGCTGCTCGGGGTGAGGCATCTGTTCCGAAACACGAGAGGTTGATGAACGAAGTCCACTACCAGACATCCTGAATCGCGACTGTAAGTGCCGGGATCCGACGAAAATTAGCTCCAAGATTCCCACAATCACTAAATGAAAAGCACAGCAAAATAGCTCAGAGCCTCCGACTCACCCGTCGAAGCTCTGATCGCCCGAACGAATCGCGACGACCAGAATCCGATCTCGCAATGTTTAGAAAAATATCCTCGTTTTTGGCGCGGGTATCATCTGCGACCGGCGTCTTGTTGCCGTCTCCTGACTGACTGTATCGGTCGAACCCATCGACACCGCGACTGCGCTCGTCAGCCGGCGTTCGCCCCTGAGCATAAACCACCGAGGAGGCGGACATTCTATCGTTCACGTCTGGTATCGACTGCTGATCATAAAGAGAGGATTTTCGACGCTTGGGTGCATTTGGATTCGTCGCGCGAACCGTCGAGGGAGCGTCAAGGGGTGGCGCAGAGTCGGGTTCGTTTTCTACGGCCCGTCGAGGTGATGTTGGTCGATAGCCAAACCCCGCTGGATCGCGAACGTGGGACAAATGGAAGTTGGGGACTGACCGCCGGGGTCTGTCATACAGGATGGTGCGTTGTTGGGGGGTCGGAGTCGGGTCTGGGCCCGGATGCGTGTCGTCGCCGTTCTGGACGGAAGCGTTGGCGGCGCTGGTGTGCGACGATGTCAGAGCTCGTTTGCGAAGAGGATACTTGTATTCAAAGCTGAAACGGCTCTGAGGGGGACGAGGAACAGCGGAGGGAGAAGAGGTATGCGAAGCAGCAGCAAAGGCGGCCGATGAGGAAGAATGGGAGGAAGAAGAGGTGGGTGAAACAATTGTTGAAGTTGTTGTGGTGGTGGTGGTGGTTCGAGGTACAGTGGGACGAGCTGAAGGGGAATAGTAGTCGTTGTTGTCGCAGCTGCCGGCGGCGGGAGTCGCTGTCTTTAGCGCGGTTGCTCTGCCCGCCTCACGGCTTTCGGCCGCCATCATTACACCTACACCTACACCTGTCGGGCGCATTCCTGGTTTCGACCTCGTCACGGACGGACCTTCGCTCTGACGTGGGTTCGATCCGGCACTGAAGGTGATGGTCCTGGCACGATTGACAATGGAACGGCGACAGAGGGACTCATGCGGGTCCTGATGCGGTACATGTACATGGAGATGTGGCTGGTTCACCGCGGATTCGGTCTTTCGTCGTCGACGAGTGTTGGGATGTTGCTGGTCTGCTGGGAATGAGGAGAAAGAGGAAGAGGAGGAGGAGGAAGAAGAGGGGAGGAGAGGAGAGGCTGCATTGCCAGCAGCCGTGGATGCGTCTGGGGACATCTGCAGTTCTGCAACGGGTGGTGGTCAGGCATCCACACGCATCCTCGTTGATCAATCAGATCGATCTGCTGATCAGTTGACTGGGTGAGAGAGAGAGAGAGAGAGAGATGTATCTGCAAAGATCGGAATCTCTCCTAACCAAAAGCAGGCGGAACGAGAGAAAAAAATTAGAAAAGGAAAAGTAAGAAAAGGAAAAGAACAAAACAAGCAATTTTTTTCTTCTAATCTCACACTGATTACGAACGACCAAAATACAATATGATTTATCGGTTGTGGTGGACCGAATGATGATCAGAAGAGAAAAGTCTGCTGCGACATCGATCTCTTCGCGTATTACGAAGTACAACAACTACTAATAATAAACTAATGAACTAGTCCTGCGGCTCAAGGGGAACAAACGCAATAGCAGCCGAGAAGAAATAAATAGACCAAACACCACGAGGGCTGAATGGGGCCTGGGGGGAGGAGGGCAAGGGAAAAGAAGGGAAATGAAGGACGGGACAAGTTGTGTGACCGAGTAAGTGAGTGAGTTGAGTGCGTGTCTGTCTGTCTGTGGTCTGGTGGCTGGCCGACAGCAACTGCTTGGAATACAACTGATTCACTGGTTGGCTGGCTGGCTGGCTGGACCCAGTCTGTACGTTCCCCTCAATGGTTCGGATATTTACATCTGAATCATGATCGAGTGAAAAGAGGGAGGGATATCATGACCAACTGCCTGTGTATCAAACCAAACAATCAAAAGAGATAAAAATTGGTGATATCATTTACCCCGTGTCCGACCAAGCGGGTTGAGACGATTTCTCCCGGTTTCATCTGCCTTGGCTGGTCAGCATGCAGCCTGGTGTAAGAGGGCTGACTCTCCAGGGAGGTTACTCAGGGAAAAGGAATCTGTGCAGCAGTTTCTGCAGACACCGTTGTTGTTAACGTTACTACAGATTATCAATCTCGACGTGAGTTTCTCTAGCAACGTCCAGGGGCTTCTAAAACCATGGTTCGGAGTGGTGGTCAAACCTTGGTTCCCAGCAGTGTCAGCCCCGTCAACTGGGAAGGTGAGCACAGAGCCAGGTAACTGGTCGACGTTCCTTGGGAACAACCTTGAAAGAAACTGGAATTGCCCCAGATGACATGCAAAATCTGGGGAGGCCGTCATATGCAGCTTACATACAATGAGAGTGCTTCGAAGGTCAACAGTCATGCAAGCATAACGAAAGTATATTTATTCATAACGGGGAAGATCGTTGCCTTCGGCTCGATACTCTCGTTATCTTTATCAATTATCAAGACTATGCAAAGTGACTCAGTAATACATCACTAGCGATAAGATGATATCACGGCCTTCAGGATTCTACTCATACTTAGGCGCAGGTGGTAGAACCGTGACATGGCGCAAGGTCCGGATAACAGGCAGCTGCCGACGATTGTCTCAGCTATCCTCCGACGTATCTTTCAGACCAGGGACCTTCATCGTGCACTGGCAGCCTTCGTATTGCCCGGAAATCCTTTGTGTCTTCCGGCCGATTTGAGTCCAGGCCCGGGGTCCAGGGATCCAATTTCTACGATTATGCCACATGATAGCTCCCTGCTACTTTATAATAGCCAGTGATGCTCAGCACAGACAAGAAAGAGCTTTCCTTTCGGCGAATAGAGCCTCATGAAATGGGAGATGAGCTTTGCGTTAGCCTCCGGACTATTGATGCTCGGGTGTTTCGACTAGAGATCAGTCAGTATATGGCTCGGATCCGATCTGACTTAAGGTTGGGGAAGCTCGATTGGGGCGCCGTCACGCAAGCCGCCAAAAATCGGACCGACGCTAGCGAAGACACTATGTGAATGGGTACTGACGGCAGCGGGAGGCTTTGCTTAAGTCTCGTGTCGAGCGCTGCTATTCAGATCGCTGCCTATGATAGATGGGTGGCGCGTGTAATCCTTCAAATCTGGTCGCTTGGTTGCTAGGCTACAGCTGAGACTGCAACAGTGCTCAGCCTTTGGAAAGGTAATCCTGTTGCAGGAGACGGGATAGTCTTGCGTGTTGGTTGGAAACGCTTAGTCCAACAGTCGAGTTGAGCATGATTGCACGAATTGATCTGTGGGGGGTTTTGGAGACCAACATGTTACGTAGAGACCATTGGCATTTAGACAACGGCAGCGTCTCGAAACTTTAGCGAGTCATAGCTTCTTAGGGTTCAGGCACCAGACCGTCCCGGTACGAAACACCATCAACTAAGAGCATTAGCAAGATCAGTAGAAATGCTTTCGAGATTCCAAGTCAAGTCAAAAATTGTCATCTGGGCACACTGTCGGCTGATTACCGAAGCCTCGTCCTCACAAAAGAGAAAAATGGCACAACGGGTCAATTGGAGTTAAAGGAGCATGGCCGGGCTCAGCAACCCGCAGTCCGCGAAATCGCCCCCCCACATTAATCACCGACGTGAAGCCGAACGGGCGGTCCAAGTTGAAGTGGTTCTCTGTTCTGAGCCATGGCATTTTCCTGGCCCCATAGTTTCAGATAGACGTTTTGTGCCACGTGGAATCGGGCGCAGAGGGGTCTGGTCTCATCAAATCTCTCTCAATCCGTAACATCGATCCAGGCACTGGATATTGGACGGAATGATGTTGAGTGATGGCAACGAGTCAGCACGAAAGGCTGGTGAGGGACGAACCTAAGTGTGCTACACATACTGCAGACCGTGGGGAAGACAGGAGGTTGCGGTCAAGAGGATTTGCGCGGGATGATAAAGCTGACGCAGTGCAGCAACGCACATCAGTCCTGGAGAGCCGACCGACGACGATCTGTGGCCATGAGCCGATCGCGTCAGATGCAGATCATGGATGCAACATGGCAGCAGAAACTGGTTCTCGAGTTTCTTGTCATGCCAGAAAGTCGGAGCTCTACCTATGGTGCGTCCAGAATCTGTGACGTAGCAGGTCATCAGTTACCCAGTGTGTCTCGATTGTGACAGGAGTGCAAAGCCTTTTGTCGATATTGCTAGCTATCTCAGGTTTCGAGTTGCGGAGACAAGCAGCATCAAGTGCTGAGCGATATCAAGGATATGGAGGCTAGTGAGACACTCACTGTGTACCATACCAATGTACACAGCATTTGCAAAGGAATTGTGCTATCAAGAGAATGGGGTCAACCAGCGCCGAACGATCATCGTCCTCGGGAATGTCTGTGTAGATATGGAGATATGTAGATATATCTGAAGCATAACCGACCAGGCGGCCCTTGACCAGAGCCAATCATCCCCAGTATAGCCGATCTCGACGATACAAGGAAAGAAGGAAGATGATTTGGCGCTTTTTTTCTCGTTCCTTCTTGCTCTTAGGTTCCCCTCATTATTCCCCTGCCTGTGACAGGCGATGTTGCACACGTGATGGGCGATGGAACTAGTGGCTTAGCATTGGTTGGTTTGTTTCAAACCCGGCCGAACTTCTTTTCTGCCGCCTCTCATTGGATTGACTTAGCGCGCGCCCTCTCAGGGTGTTGTTTCAGCTGCAATGTGCCACGGCCACTTTCATGCCTTGCTGTCTCAACTTTCCCAACCTTCCATGCTGAAACAGTTCCGAAGGGTCTGGGACGGTACTCCGTAGTCACCATGGTTTTTTTGTTTCTTCTTCTTTTTTTTCTTCATGGATGAGACGTCCAGGGGAAATCGTCAGATCATGCAAAACCAAAACCAAAAAAAAAAAAATGTGTGCTGTGTCTTAGCGACGACAAGATGCTCGTTCCTGACTCCCCTGACTCGGGCAAGTTATTCCTGGCCCACTGCCTGGACCGGACGGCCCACCGTTTCCAGGGGAAACTTGCTTGGGACCTGAAATGGATGGAGCCCTGAGGGGAGACGGACGGGCAGAGAGAGACTAGCGGAATTGGCACTAGCCCCAGCCCGTCAGCCTCTGCGTTTCACCTTTGCTACGGGCCCAGAGAGCCGCTGCCAATTTTTCCAAGCCTCGGCGCCAGAGAGAGGTCCCTGCTGAATCGCCCTCCGCATCTACGTAGTGAAAAACCGATTCATGCCTCCCCTCCCCTCCCGACCGGCTCTTTATCTACTCTATGTCTCTTTGCTTGTCTTCTTCTCTCCAGTTGTGTCTCCTGGTTGAAGGAGGGGATCATCCGTGTGCTTACCCGGTGACAGTTCAGTTAGGTTAGTCGAGAAAGTTGACAACCTGGATTTCTTCTCAAGCTGGCTTGACCCGAAAGAAACCAACCCTTCTTCAACCCAACAAGCAAACTCATCTTCTTTTTACTTTCTTGCGAGAACCGTGCACGCCCATTGAAGCGGGTCAATCTCTCCCCAATACGGAATTGATCTTGTGCAACCGGTGCTGGGATACCGTCTCCTTGGATTTGGCGCATTTACTATTACTATCACTATTATTATTAACGACCTGCTCGTGGGTTGAGCAGACAGACCTATCTCTGTGTGACTTCTGGAAGTCTTCTTGAATCTTCTTTTTCTTCCTCAACTTGACTTGACTTGACTTCTCTTGTTTTCCTGTCTGCGATCTCAGCGTCATTGCATTTTCCGGGCTTGCTTGTTTGCGTTCGACTTCTTCAAGCGACAGCTGCTGTGCAACGAACATCGCAGCCCGGACCTAGTATTGCCCTGAGGTGGTATAGATCCGGACGGACCTGACCATCACCAGCCTGGCCTGGCACCTGTCAAAGATCCAAGGGGTTCTTTTCTATTACTTCCCAGGAGAAGGAAGCAGCTTGATAGGTACGTTGTTATGTCTTGTGTATGAGTTATTTTGATCTAGTGTTCTGGTTTATCGTTTCATGCTTTTTTCTTTGCCTGATGTCTCTCCCGTGGAGTGTGGACTACTAGCTCCGTCCATTCTTTGCCCTGCCCCTCTCTCCCTCTCTCCCTTTGCTTTCTCTTCGATGCTCTGCTTTGCCCACCAATCATTCTATATCCGCCTCGCCCACGGTACCCTTTTGTGGGGAATGCCATTTGACTTTTCTCCTGGTCGTCTTTTTTGTTATTGTTATTTTTTTCTTTTTCCTTCTCTCCGTCTCAATTCTCTTATTGGATTTGACACTTGCACCATCACTACCCTCTGCCTGGCATGAGACTCTATGATGGAGACCCGAAAGGGTATGAGAGGGGAGGACCAAAGGGGAAAAGGCCAGACCTGGAGCTCCAACCTAAAAAGGGTTGGTTGGTTGGTTGGTTCAAGAGGTTGTGTCCGGCAAAGTGAGATGCCAGTGTCACTATTGCAACGGACTATGGGATTGAGGCATTCCACAATCTGTCTGTTCCCTTTAGGGATGCTTCTTCCCCCCTCCCCCTCTCTCTCTCTCTTTTCCCCTTCAACCCCTGTTCAATATCTGAGAGATGAGTCTCTGAATTTCTTTGCTTTTTCTTTTTCTTTCCCTTTCTCTTCTTCCCCTCTCTCTCCTTCACATTCAAACCCAACATTCGGGGCCAAGATATGCCACTTTCGGGGTGGTTGTGGGGGAGGGGGGGGGGAAGAGGCAGAAGTTGGCGCCCATGATATGCACATTCCATCGCGAGAGAACCAACCCGGGCGGCTAAATTTAGAGCTGCAGCCCATGGGAAGCTCAGGAAGAACGCAGAACATCTTCTCCACTTCCTCGTCATTACCACTGATTGGCGTGCTGTCAGCAACACACGGCCGGTTGGATCTCCACTCGCCCATTCACTCGCTCACTCACTTACTGCACTCACTTTCACTTTACTCGCCCCTCTCTCTCTCTTATTCGCTCGTCGCCCTTTCCCAAATGAATCGCTATTCTTAGTCCTTCATTTTGATTATTCCATATTATCATTATTTTTTCGATTTTTTAATTTGCTCTGTGCCAGCAAGTCTTGCTGAGACAGACGGTCGGAGTACATCGAGCCCAGAGGCTTGTTTCTCACTCTGTCGCTCTCCGATTACTCGCTCTCACACTCCTCACACTCATTTTTTCCCTTCTTCCTTCCTTCTCCCTCCGAATCTCCTCTTCTTACATACTTCCTTCCTCCTCCCTTCTGTTCTTTCTTCTTCTTTTCCCCCTCTTGTTGAACAACCCCCCCCCTCTCTCCCAGTTCCCACACCCCTCCCTCTTCCCTTGACGCAGGGACCCTTTCCACCTGCCTGCCTGGCATTGCGACTTGTCCGTGCCGTTCCTTTGAGTGGTGGTGGGCAGTCGTTTGCGACTGAGAGCAATCCCACCCACGTTTTCTGTCGTCATTCCCCGGAGGAACGACTGCCCACTTTGTTACTCTCCCCGGGCGGCAATTCTCCCTCCCCAAACCCTAGTCGCATTTTCACTTACTTCCAAATCTCTTTCATGAAGAACTATACCTAAAGCTTCTGTTTCTCTCCTTGATTCCAACTTCATGTCCTGGTCGCTGCTTCTGATTTGAGATCTCTCAATTTCCAATCCTTCACCTCAACACTTTACTGACTGGTCCCAAGAGGATATCCTTCTCTTGCAGCATTCCTTGGTATGTTCCTGATCTCGGACTCCATTTAGGACATCAACTGCGAATCTCTGCTTCTGCTTGCATATGCGATCCTGTTCTCTCCTTTGTTGCTTCCACAGACCTTACTAGCTCTGTTGTTTTCATTTCGTGAAGCTGGCCGATCCTCGAACCGGTTTCACTCTCCTTGCAGCTGTGCTTGCTTCTACTGCCGAAAACCAACAACTGACGCTGAAACATGGAAGCTGATTGTCTAAACAAAAGGTCATTTGCGCTGGTAGCAAGTGCGACTCTACCTTGTTTTCTTGGAGCTGGTCACAACAACTGTGCCCCAGTCTTCGCGCCCACTCTTCACTACAGCTGCGATCCGGAAAGGGCAACGATCCCTTTCAAACGTAGGTGTATCTCACCAAGCTCAGAAACAACCATGCCGGTGCAGACCAGCGCTCCAACACTCCCGGACTCGTTTCCCTCCTTCATGTCAGTTTTTGGCGGGCGGACGCTTGATTTCCCCGAAAAGGAGGCGCGGAACACAGCACTCAAACCTCTCCGTCTGCCCACCAATGTCACCATCAATACCTCAACCCGCCGTCCCTTTCCTTTCCGACATCGTGCGAGTATTTCCTCCGTGACATCAGGTTCCGCCGACTCTTCGCCCACTACTACCATCTCAACGTTCGACTCACCATCTGTGGCGGATACATCTCCCAGCTCCTCTCCCGAATCTCCCTCGTCCATGCCGTTGGCGTTCAACAACAAATTCACCATGCCCCCGGCGCGAAACTTCGAAAGCCAGTCTTCGTCGACTAACAGCCTTTCCCAACCAGCTTCAGATGGCGCTAGTCTTCCACGGCCCGATTCTCCAGGCAGGCGGGCACGAAACCTCAAAAACCTCTCACTGAGGATGCCGCCACCATCCCAGTCGCGCCCACCAATCGCAACAGCATCTATGGTTGAAGGGACCTCACACCATCTCTCCGCTCCCCCGTCTCCCGTGCACGTGCCTTTGAAGGGTATGCGCCGCAAACCAGCAAACTTGACCATCCGCACGCCGGGATTCGACAGGTCATTTTCCAACAACATCACTGAGCTGGTTCCTCCCACCCCGCACTCATTGCGCCATACCGAATCTTCGCCTTCCCTGACCTCTGTCTTTTCTCCTTCTTTCGGTCCCAAGGGTGGCATGCAGCTACCTCGGCCCATGACGCATCATGGCGCCCGGCGACCCTCGGCTACGTCGGAGAGCAACTTGTCACCCCTACAGACTGTAGAAGATGAGGATTCCGCTTCTGGCGGGGTGTTGCATGAGCTGAAGGAGGAGGATGATCATCTGGACTCCCGAGAATCGACGCGGCGTAGCGAGCGAGGCTATCCCAATGGGCCCATTCAGATTTACGACTCAGGCGTTTTCCTCTACTTAGAACCGACTGCGCAAGAAGCATCCGAATTTGATGTTGTTGTGAATGTGGCCAAGGAAGTCGCAAACCCGTTTACTAAGGCCAGCACCAGCACCGAAACCGTGGTGAGCGCACTGCGCAATGGGTCCATCAGTCCCAAGCGCCTATCCATTGCGGAGCCATGGACCGCCGCCTCAGAAACATCATTCAAATCCGCATTTGAATACCCCCAAAGTAGGGCGTCGCTGCCGGCGACTCCGAAGAATGAAGCACCGGGACCGGAATATGTCCACGTCGGCTGGGATCATAACTCGGAGATCCTGGAGGATCTATACCCACTATGCGAGCTGATTGACTCTCGCATCGCGGATGGAAAGAAAGTCCTTGTGCATTGCCAGCTGGGCGCCAGCCGATCAGCCTCGTTGGTGATCGCCTACGGTCTTTTCAAGAACCGAGACTTGGATTTCAACTCGATGTACGAGATTGTCAAGGAGCGCAGCCGCTGGGTTGGCCCTAACATGAGTCTCATTTATCAGCTGACGGATTTCCGCTCCCGCCTCCTCCGTGGGGGCTTGTCGAAAGCCGCCCCTGAAGAGTGGTTCGGCGAAAGCTCACCAAAGCTCACCGAACAGCGGCGCTCACGAGCCGATAAGCGAGAGTCGGGCGAGACCTGTATTCCTGGCAACGAGAGTGTATACTCCGATGTCGAACCCCATTCGTCCAATGCGATGTCGCAAGCATCGATGAGCTCTTTGTCGGTGCCCTCCACCAATCAGACCACGCCCGTGTCAATTGAGAGTCTTGGATTTACCAAGTCTCTTTCGCACAAACGAAGCATCTCACCCCGGCCATTGCCTCTACGTCAGAGCTTTCATACCGGGTTGACAAGTGATATCACACCTGCCAAATCGGCACCACCCGCATGGCACGCCGAAGCCGGGCCGTGCTCGTTGGCTAAAACCGATATGTTCGTGCGGGAAGGGTCTGAGGAATCCAACGCTCTCTTCTCACCGAGGACGACGGATTTCATGGCCGCGCCTATCTCGCGATCGGCTTCCGATGTCCTTGAGGATGATGGCCTCAACGGACTGCGGTTCCGGTCACGGATAGCAGATCCGCGGTCTCCGCCACCCGGGAATGAGAGGTTGATTATGAGAAATATTGATGAATTTCTGTAATTCTGCCATAATGTCTTCGACTGGACTGGCCATTGGGCGTCGGTCTGCGAAATGATTCCATGACTATAACCACTTCATTCTGACCCGACCGTTCGGTCAACATTCCTTCACCTCTTCACTCTGGCCGTTGTGGCATCTACGTTCCTTTCTTTCCTTCCCATCCACATTCATTACCTGTTTCATCTAATTGATGAGTTGATGACCAAAGCGGGCTCTCCGGTCGTTATTTCATTCATTTCTCTATCCTGGACATGGGTCCACATTTGCATTGAAGGCCGTGGGCTCAACATTGTGCATGCTCTCTGGACCAGCGGCGTCGTGGTGTTATAAAAGATAAAGGGCGGCGAGGAATCGTGTCGTGCCTGATAACTTGTAATACTATTCTCATTTCTTTATGGTCACTGCATACAGCTGCGGAATACCCTAGGCTTATTGGTTTATTGGTGAAATGTGATATCCGCATTGTAGCGAGAGAAGATGTCAGGGTTGGTTGTTGGTTGTAGGGGTAAAGATGTAGTGTAGTGTTCAAGAAGTAGTACAGTGCCGTCTACAGTTAGTGCTAGCGCACGGATCAGTCTCGGGATCCGGGGAGAACTCCAGAAGTTTACAGAGCCCAGACCAAGGCAATTTTTTGTCGACCCTCCATCCAGCCATTTTCCACTCAGGATCAACCACACCACCAACAAGGCCGTTGACAATTGCCAACGGAAAAGGGTCCGCACAATTCCACCATGGCCGACCAACATCCCACATATTTAGAACCGAGTGAGCTCGGCACCAAGGACTAGTACGTACGGCATCTACCCCGCTACCCCTCCCAAGATTTTTTCCTGTCCCTCTCCGCAACCTAACACCACCTACCTGCTTCTTTCTTTTGTGAAAATGAAAACCAGACTAAGACTAACGCGATAAACCAAAGCTGGGAAACCTACTACGCGCGAACCCTCTCGCACCTCTCCACCAAACAACCCGCTCCGGCCGTCGCGTCGTCTTCCTCGACCAACAAACCCACCCAGACCCAGACCCAGACCCAGACCCAGGCCCTCTCCTCCTCCGACGATGACACCGACGACAACGATGAAGTAGACGACGACTCCGACCCCGGCACCTCCTGGTTCTCCGAACACAACGCCCCCGAAAAGGTCCTGGATTTCCTCACCGACGAGGCCTTTCCCCTCGCGCCGTGCAACACGCTTCCTGGGCGTGGGCAGCAACAGTTGCCGCCGCACCAACCCTCCATCCTCGACCTGGGCACCGGCAACGGCAGCATGCTGGCGCTGTTACGGAAACGCGGGGGTTTTCGGGGCGAGCTAGTCGGCGTGGATTACTCGGCGCAGAGCGTGGAGCTCGCGCGCCGGTTGCAGGCGTTGCGGATCCATCGGGCTTACCTTTCGGATTCTGATGATTCTGGGGATGAGGATGAGGGGGAGGATGAGGGGGAGGGGGAGGCGCACGGCACAGGGGCAAAGGGGGCGGGGACGGAGATTCGGTTTGAGGAGTGGGATATCCTCTCTGCTTCTGAGGGTGAGGCCGGTGTGGTCGCTGATGGGTTGGGGTGGTTCCCCTATGAGCAGCGCGGGTTCGATATCGTCTTGGATAAGGGGACGTTTGATGCGGTTTCTTTGTCGGCGGAGGTGGTGTCGGGTTCTTCGGGGCAGGGGCAGGGGCAGGGGCAGGGGGAAGGCGAAGAGAGGAAGCGGGGAAAGATGGTGCAGAGGCGCGTCTGTGAACGCTACCCCGGGATTGCGCGGGGGTTGGTTCGTCCCGGCGGGTTTCTTGTGGTCACGAGTTGTAATTGGACCGAGGAGGAGTTGGTGGAGTGGTTTACTGCTTCTGCTGCTGATGCTGCTGCTGCTATCTCGGAGGGTGGTGACGGTGGTGACGGTGGTGACGGTGGTGAGGGCGATGGGCGGAAGGATAGGTTGGTGGTCTGGGGCAGGGTCGAGTATCCCAGGTTCCGGTTCGGGGGCAGGGAAGGGCAGGGCGTCTGTACGGTTTGTTTCCAGAGGGTTGTTTCTTAGAACTTGGGGGGATCCTATCACTATGGACTTGAGTATGCCATCGCGTTTCTTCTGGGGTGTGGGATTTGTAGTGGTGTAGTATCTCTCGATCGGAATTCCTCCGGAGTAAGTGTATCATCGTGTATACACTCATGTGTTGTGGTAGAGATGTTGATGATTTCTGCAGAGAAACATTTACAGAGGTCCATGGTGCTGTGTCCACTGCTGTTGTACCCACCACCCTACCGGTAATTACTCCACATAATTGATTGACTTTCCTCAATAGGAAGAAATGCTATCCTCGAGGCCTTCAATCAGGGTCTATCACCCAGAAGCTTATCCTACAATTGGGGGCGAGACTATGAGCCACAAAAAAAATGACGGCCATTGATGTGCGAACTGTTGTTTCTAGTATGGCGTTATGCAAAGCAAACGAATACCTGCAACTGGCAAGGTGAAGAATTGCCGACAGGGCAACCAACTGTCGGGAGATTTTGTGCTGACTGGGCTGTTGACAGGTGGTCGGTCTCATCAATCGGACCACCTCTGCGGCTGCAGATCCTCGTCGGAAAACAATGCGTCTCCCAAGGTATGAGGATTTTGGCCGAACGTTCGAATGGCGAGCGTATCTAGCTTTCCGCACGCCGCCCGCGGAATTGGATTCCTGCCTGACTTGTTGATGGTCAATTGTTTTTTTTTGTTGGCGGCCTGTGAGCTACTTTTCCTCGATCCTGGAACCTAGGACTCCACAGTATTAGCATCAACAACTGCAAGAACAACTGCATCCAGTGCGTTTCTTGGCGCAGAGGCGCAATTGCTTCAGACCAACACAACAATTTTTGTCTGATTTTGTGAAACCTGTCTCTCCCAGTTATTTTACCCTCTCTTTTGTTGCAGCAGCAGCAGCAGGAAAAGGGATTGTGCAATGATGGACCTCCGGCAGAAGTGAGGTCAAAGTGGATCCCTCTGGAATGTGCACGTCATCCCGGAGTTGGGATTTTTTTTTTTGGTTTCTCCCCCAAACTGGGCAGCAGTTCTTCAACAAGGATTCTGATGAATGCTGACCGCTGGACAATCCAGGTTTTTTTTTTTTTTTTTTTTTTTTTCTCATGATGGGCAACGACATCTCCTGGAATCTTTTTTTTTCTGCAAAACCCGGTTCGGTTCAGACTCCGATGCCCGCGTGCCTGGCAATCCTTCGTCGATCAGGAACGACCGTCGGAAGGGAAGGGGGGAGGGAAGGGGGGGGGGATTTATTTTCGCCAGGTCAGCAGTCGGACAGTCGGACAGTCAGACGGTCAGGCTCAGCGATCGTGACGTAGGATGATCCATCGATAGGGAAAGGGTTAAGGGATGGATAAAAAGAGGAGTAGGGGAAAGGGTGATGTGATGGGCGACTCCACTTGAGGGCCACGGCCAGACTGTCTGTCAGCCCAGCTGGTAAACAGATCAGGGAGACTCAGAGTCCACCATGGGTTTGAGAAGTGGACAGAATTCCACGCAGTCGGGAGGAAGGTAGGTCCACGACAACTTTTTATCATCTCATCCAAGAGGGGGTGAGAGACATGTCACGGGGTATCCAGAAGGATTATTTGATCGACTGAGCAACTCAGTAATCCTAGTGGTGAGAAGAGAGCAGAGGAGTTGAGTTTAAATTGGCTTGCTGACTGGACTGGAGATAAGGTCGGGTTCACTGGCAGTTCGTGGTAACAGCGCTGTACCGACCGAATGAATGTACGGAGTACTGCGTACTGTACCACCACATACCAGTTACCGTGACCGTACCGAACTCACCCGGGGCGGGCGCTTCCCCCGGCCCCTCCCTCCAAGCCCCGTACAGTACGGTCAGCTGGTGGAAATGACATCATGCTCCCCACCCTCTTCCAGGCCCTAGACCGGTCGATGGAGGGTGGCGTAATTACGGTATGGTCATGGCTGGCTATCGACGGCCACGGGGGCGGGAGGCCCCGATCTGCCTGAGTGATTTTTGGGAAGTTCCAGGTCGTAAGAAGCAACAAGCAAGTTACACACTGTGTCCGGGCCCATCAATGATTGTTCGTGGCACAATGAAATCCGTCTCCAAAAGGACTTTCTTGTTTGACTTTTTTTTTTGTTACATGTATTACAACTTCTGAATAATTTCCATGATCCTTATTCAACCTCCCGATGGTTTCTTTGTGAAGGAGAGAAACAAAGAATGAAGAATGGATGAGCCAGACTGAGGAAGAGGAGAGAGGAGGAGGAGGAGGTTCGGAGGATTTGACCATCTTCCCATTGCAGACGCACCAGCTGATGGGTGTCCTAACAACGTACTGTCCTGAGTGGCCTCGCAGGTGACCGGAGCTGTGCCTTTCTCCGCCTCCAACAAAAACAACCACCACCACAATAATAACTCTGCAGCAGAGTCATGTCAAACCACTACAGCAGTGAGAATCTTCCAAAAATTCATTTGAGTGTAAACCTCAACTTTTTTTTTTTTCTTTTCACTGAAACTTGGGGAAATTCTTCTTTGTCTGGACCCAATCATTCTGAAATCCGGGCGCTGGCTGATATCATCCACGATTCCACTTCTCGGAAGGCAGATGCGAGTGGAGCAAATAACATCCCAGAACTGCCTGGTTTTGCTGCTCCTTCTCCGTCGTCTGTTGCTGGTTTGTTAGTCAGGAACCGGTCCAGCCCTGACTGCCCTTGAAAATTAATTTGTTCGCGGTGTTCTCAGAAATCCATTCGCTGGTGTTTTCTTGTTGAGTGGGTTCGGAGATGGGGTAGTTTTGGTCTTTTCCAGAATCAACCGAAGAAGAAAAGAAGGAGATGGGATGCTCTACTTCGCTCTGCTCTGCTCATTCTCTGCTTTGCTTTTGCCTGGGGAAAGACCCGCGTGGACAGACAGCTTTGGGAATTTTTGGTTTTTGGACGGTAATTGAGTCGAATCCAGAGCGGATCGCCCGACCCCCGCATTGCTGGTTTACTAGCAAAAACCCAATCCAGTCATTTACAACCAATCCTCTCTCATGGTTTTGCCTATTTCGTTTTAAATTGCATGGGGAAGGAAACCAAAATAAAATCATAAAAGAGGGGGAATTCGACAGAAAGAGAGGAAGACAGTGACCAAGATGAATCGACAAGATCAGGTGAAATGAAGGAGAAGAAAAAAAAATCCCCCCGCAAAACTGTAGTGACTAGAGAATCCCTATCTGTACTCCGTAGTATCTAACTATAACTAACTACAGTAACAATCCCCCCTCTCTTGGAAAATAGAATTAAAAATGAGAAATAAATTTAGCAATCAATTCCTGGGTATTAATGACTGATACAATGTAATTAACTCAGCTAAACTATCGCCGAATCTCTCTTACTATCAGTATTATCAGCAAGTAACAATAATAGTGCAATTCGTACTTCTTACTCAGTACTAGACTGGACCTCGTGCAGCCATCCAATCCATTCATTCACTTGTTGTATTCATTCATTCCTCTACTGCTGCTTAACACCTTTTCTTTTCCCCAACTTTACTTGATTGACTGACTTACTTACTCTGATCTCCTCTTTTATTTTATTTGGACTATTTTTATTATTTTTTCTTTTTCCCTTTTTTGTCCCTCTTGCTCTCTCTCTCTCCCTTTCCCCTCTTAACGTTACTTGCAATTTCCCCTCTCTGCCTCTTCCTCTTTCTCCTCTTCTTCTACAACGCTTCCTTTCTCTCTCTCTCTCTCTCCCTTCCCCTTCTCTACATCAACTCTCTCCACCTAACTCCCATCTTCCTCCTAATCATCCCAATTGACTTCCTCTCCCAATTGCCCCGTTAAATCACTCACGCACTCTCTTGTGGTTGGCCCTGAACCTTGCTCGTGGTTAGCCTGACAGGTACCTGCTCTGCCGCTCGTATCCCTGGATTTTGCCCGCCAGCTGAATTTCTCTGCCTCACTTCTCTTTCAATTTATTTCTCATTTTCCTCCCTCCACCTCCCGCTTCCTCACTACTTCTCGACTACTCAACTACTATCCCTCCACCACCTCCGCTCAATCATATCACCCAGAATCACTTTCTGGTGCTAATCATTACTACTACCTCTGGACTGCACGGGATTGACAGCCCGACAGTCCACGTACTAAACATGGCCTCCTTCAAGGTAACGTGCTGTCTTGTCTTTTCCCTGGACTTTCTCCGTGGATGGCGTGCTCTGCGGACCACCAGCGCTATTGAATCCACCCCCCAGACAATATGTCCGACTAACAACTCCGATCTTCCATAAAATAGGAATTGTCCCTTTCTCGCCCTCTTCCTCAATCCAACTCCCGTCACCACTCCCATTCCATCTCGCTCGGTGCGGTCAACGCCAACCATCGGGTGACTCGTCGCAAGAGTGTCACCACTGCCGCTGCTGCTAATGCGGCCGCTGCTGCGGTCGCTGCCTCCTTGAAAGAATCGGGCGATTCCATGGGAATTCCGATGCCCGCACACCGCCGTGGGAGTCGGAAAGGCTGGGAGTCCAGCTCGGTCGGAGCCCCCTCCGGCTTCGGCTCTTATCTGTCTCGCAGCATGAACAGCCCCAGCCAGGAGCCCCCGGTCGCTCGCAAAACCTCCCCTTCCCAGACGACCCCCATCGTACCCCCCGCAACGATCTCCGAAAACACCGTTCCAGATTCCTCAGATCCCAGTAACCCAGCAGCCAAGCCAGTCACCACCAAAAACCGCAACCGCCGGGCCAGCGAAGGTGCCCACCTGGTCAAACCCGAGGGAAAGCGATCCATGGCCGAGCTTCGCTGCGAGCGTTGCGGGAAAGGGTATAAGCATGGCAGCTGCTTGTCCAAGCATATGTGTGTATCCTCCCCCCATGCCATCCGGCCATCGGGCTCGGTCCGGAGCAAATGCGCCATGTCGGCTCTGCCTAAGGTCGCCTTCGTGGCCATTCCGCTCCCTTCAACTCTGTCTTCATCGTGGTGGATCGCAGTAAATTGACGTTTCTTGGAAATACAGGTGGGAACATGACCCTGCGTGGGCCATCACGTCGAAACTTTTGATCTCCAAGCACCAACAGGTGCAATTGCTGGAAGCCGCCTCTGTGCTGGTTACCATGACTCAGGATCCCGATGAGAGCGCTGAAGCCGACTCGGAGATCTCATCCTCCTCACCGGACGCTTCGTCGGAGCTGCGGGAGGGTCTCAGTTCCGCGGAGACGACCCCGCCCCCAATGGACGAGGACGATGACGACGATGAAGACATGGCCATGGAACCCACGGCTGACAAGCGATTCAGCGTCAGCAATGCCTCGGGTCTCTTCTCTCACTCATATCAGTCCGGCCCGTCAAGCTCGTTTACGAGCAGCGCTCCCTGGGCATCCCCAGCATTTTCTCACATGCGGCACTCGAGCATTGACACTCGCCCCTCCACTGCGGAAGCCAAGTTGCACGAGGACGACGAGGCTGACCTGGCAGCCGCCATCGGCCTCTGCAATTTCGGCACCCCTCGCATGGGGCCAGTGCCGCTGTCTCCTAGCGTGCCTCCAGTGCCTTCCCTCCCGACTCGATTCCTCGACCAACGAAGTCCCTCGGACAGCCAAAGCCACAGCTTAGACCAGTCCAACGCAGGCCTTGCCAACTCCGCCTTCTCGAACACCACTTCCAACCTCTTTCTCTCCCTATCTTATAACCCTTCGCTGTCTTACAAGGTCTCCGATGAGCGCGAAGTCCGAACGGGTGGTGCTGCAACCGACCGTGCCAAGCGACAAACCCGCAACGCCGACGTCGATTTCAGCAGTCGGCCAGCCCAGGCAGACGACGATGACGATGGCATCTTCGGCCGCATGGAAGAATAGATGCCACCCTCATGACCCGCCATCACACTCCTTTCACCCATCGCTCTCCTACCCGATCTCCCATCTTCTATCTTCCCGCCGAACCGCTGCACTGACAGCCATCCACCACATCACCCTGATGACATGTACGAGATTGCGTGACTTTTTGTAAATGTTGATATTCTATTTTCTCGTGTTGGAGTTGGAACACCCCTTTCGCATGTATCGCCGATTTTCTATATCTATCTGTATAACCCCAGCGCCGGCTGTGACTGGATTGTCTGCCGCTACCACTCTTGCCGCACACCCACTGACTGACTCCACCTATACCAATTTCATATGTTTTTCTTGTTCTTTGTGCATTGTCCACTGTACCTCTTAGCCCATGCGGGGAGAAATTTTCCGAAGCGACTGCAGACACGCATCTTGTACTGCAGTTTTTGCATTTGGGTTGTTGTATTCTTCAGACTTGGCGGAAAGTGTTCTGGTCTGATCAATATCCGGGGTGAATCAAACCCGATCCACGGCCACTCCAACGGCGACTGGTTATCTGCTATTCATCTCTTGTCGTCGAGTTTCACGGTATCGACCGACTCCATTTCATTTTGCTTGGAAGAATCGGGCGGGGCGAATCAGTTCTGATTGGGACTGGTTCATGTTCTGCTTCGTCTTTTCTGTTTGTATAAAGGGAAATCTTATTTTACCTGAACTATATCAATCCAACCTCGTTGAGTCAATTGACTAGAATTGATGTTGCCCTGTAGACATAGTCACTAGCGCTTTTTCCTACCGAAGGTGTAATGGTTGTTGATTGATGCCATGACTAGGGGAGTAGCAGGCACAGTATGATCTCTACTCACTGCTGAAATGGGCTTCCGTGGAATTCGAATGAGTTCCCCTATCTGCTTTGGTCCAAGTTAGGGCTTGTGATTCGAGCTGTATCCCGAGCCAAGATAAAGCTGTCTTATTCGGTTTCTTCTCGCCGTCCCCCTCCGCCTTTGCGAGTCACCCAGTGGATGGAACTTCGAGCCTGGCCGGCGATAGTTTTCTGATTCAAGTCAAACTCAATGCAAAAGGAAGTAAGAAGCACCCCGTTTGCTAAAAGAGTCAAGTAGCTTTCTGCAACGCTGGCAGCTACCCTTAGACATGATTGGGGGGTGGAATCCCCTCAAGGGTCGTCGAAATGCGTTGAGTGTAGCACCCGAGGTCTACGGATATGCACGGGTATATCATATGGCGCTTGTTCAAATTTGCGAATGGATACAGTTACGGGATGTTGACCCGGAGCGGAGCTGTAGGATGGTTTCCACGCAGACATAGTAATGTGGGTCGAACCAGGCAACCGACGCAGAGGGGCCCGTCTGGAAGAATGCGGTGGTGATCAATGCAATAACACATACGTATCAAGGTGCTCGACAGCTGCCTCTTCGAAGACCTAGTCTACTCATATGTACTCCCGACCTTGGCCCCAGGCTTTGGGCTTGACTGTGCCGTGGGGAAACCGACCGAATTCACGGGGTAACTGAAGTTTAGTTATCTAGTCAAATTAGGGTTCTGGATCCTTCTCCAGAAAAAATCCTCAAATCAACAGTCCAGCATAGTTATAGCATACTGTTACTGCCAGCGCCAAGAGAGAAGCTGCAATTAGCACTGCTGACCGACAACCCAGTAGACCATCACCAACCACGAAAGCGTTCGCTCGATTCAACTGTTGCATGTGAACTCTCCACCACCACCCCTCTCAAATGCAGTAACAATCCACAACCCAATGTCCCCCCCCCAACAGACCCCCTCGTCTCCCCCACCGACCTCTTCCTCCTGGTTATTCTGCGCATCTCCTCTCGAATATCTACCTGGTACTCCCGAGTCAATCCAACTAACACCCCCAACCAGGAACAATGGAAACACACCTCTCCGCTCACGCCCTCCGCCCAACGCGCCCACATCTTCGCCGAATACACCACCCTTGGCGTCGATGGACAACAGGTACCATCTCCAACTGACTTGACTTCCACATAGAGCATGCACCGCACGTTAACTCTCCACACAGCATGTATCACAAACTAACAAACCATGCTGCACAGCCCTACACAACCCTCCTCGCCAACGCGGCGGCAGCCACCACGCCAAGCTCACCCCAACCGAACGAGCCCTCCGCGACCGCGCACGCTCCCCGCCGACAGACCGGTGCAGAAGGACGGGTTGGGTTCCTGATCCCCTGGCTGCGCACAGCCTACCACCCTTCCGCCGATGAAACTTCGCGGCGATAGCGGCTCATCTGGTCAGTGAGCTCGGTGGTGATCCGATTCTTAATGGTGTGGGGTGCTGTGATTTTGGGTTGGAGTGGCGAAGGGTCTTTGGCGGGTGCTGTAGCTTCTGTGTATCATCGCTTGTGGCGGGAGGCGCTGCAGGGGTGTTGAGTGGGATGATGCTGAGGGGGGGGGGGGGGGGATGGGTATGATTTTTAACATGACTACACTACTTACCACTGGGCGCGAGTGATGGGTTGGCTGCATGTTCTGGATGAGAAGGCGCTAAGGCTGGGGAAAGGTTCTGATTGTCTTCTATGATGGGTGTGGGTGTGTTGTGTGCCAGTGTCGCGAGTCTGTTGAGGCGCTGGATTTTACTTGTGTGGATACGGTGGAGCTTGATGAGCATGGGGGTGGGGAGGGAGTATCGGTGGAGTGCGGGTTTGGGGCCGCCTTATTTGGATGGAGATGAGGAGGGGGATGGGATGGGGATGTGGATGTGGATGAGGATGAGGATGAGGACGAGGAGGAAATGACTGGGGACTGGTACGCTTGTTGTTCTGTGAGCTGGCGTCTCACTTGTGGTCTGTGGGTTGAAGGAGATATGGAGAGCAGCTCTCTTGTTGCGGATGTAGGGTTGCGGTGGCCTCCCCTCTAAGTCAACGCACATCAGAATGAACGGGTAAAGCTCAATCCTTGCCTAGAAGGGTGCTGCAGGAAGTATGGCGGTTGGTGATCACCGGATACCTTCGTGCATTGATCCGTTTCATATACTCATGTATAAGAGAAGCTGACTCTAATTCTAGCTGTGGCTTTGGTGGCTGACTGCAGAATCAAAAAGATATCGAGGCGTCAAACGCCTACGATGAGTGGTCTTGGGCTTGAAGAGAGGGTTCAGGGAGCCTCCATGTTAACACACCCCTCATGAAAGCTTGTACTTCTCAGTGCCCACGGCAACTCCCACAACCCCCTCCCCATCATCTCCAGCCCAGCCACAAACCCACAGAGCAACGACGCCAGCACAAACACCGTAATACTCTCTCCGATCTCCAACCACGAGCCCTCGTCCCGCACGCGCCAGAAAAACCGCAGCGTCAGATAGTCACTCGCGGCGACGACCAGCACAAAGAGCGCGCCGGGCCGCAGGCGCAGCGCGCGGGTCAAGAGCCCCAGGTTCGCCGAGACGAGCACAAAGGGGGCCAGGATCTTGAGGACCAGAAGGGCCCCCTGGCTGAAGGGATCGAAGACGGGCAGGAGACGCAGCACGGCGTCGAGCGAGAAGGAGGAGATCGAGGCGAGGTTCCCGGTGCTGAAGAAGGCGGAGTGGAACAGGTAGAGGAAGAACAGGGCAATGCGCAGGTCGGAGAAGCGGAGGGGGCGGAATTGTGGTGCTTCTTGGGTGATAAATGGGGATGCGGGCTGTCGCTGGTAGTCGAAGACTTTGGACTCCAGCTGCACCCAGGTGAAGAGTGTGCCGCTCAGACAGCAGTAAAATAGGCCCTCGTAGGAGATGGTAAGGATTATGAATAGCGGGGCGAATGTGAAGAAGAGGACCACTAGTTGATAGATGTGGTGGCGTCTGGTCCGAAGAGCGAAGATCGGGAGGATAAAGGACGTCACTGTTCAGTAGGGTTAATGTTGTCATACCTCAAGAGTGGTGTACTGACCGAGTAGTATCCATCCTAGAATCTGTGTTGGACGAGGGAGTCCTTCTCGAGACTGCAAGGAGGCCGCTGCGGACCGCGTCGTGGATATAGCCAGCGGTACTAATCCGACCTGGAACATCAGGAGCATTCTTCCTAGTCGGTCAGTCTCGACCACATTTTCTACTGATGCTCGATGGAGTATTGTCGGCTCGAAGATGATATACAAGACACCGCAGGAAAACATGAGCAGCCCGCCCAGGGTGCTATCCGACATGTTAGTTGCCAGTCGTCTCGATCCGCATGCGATATAGCCGGGCTTAACATACATCAGAGTGATATCCTCCGTTTTCATGGCCGAAAGAAGGGTGAAGATGCTCATAGAGCCACATTGGACTGCCCACACCAAACATATAAGCCGATTGGCACGGATGAATTCAATACCGTAGATAGCGGGCCAGAACAGGGCGAGAATGTAGATGAGCGTGTAAATCCTACGATCATAATAACTTTGAACCTGTTGATAGGTAAATATAAGGTGCGCACGAGCAGGGTACCGAAGCTTACTATAGCCTCCAAAAGCAGGCCCAAGAGCATCACACCAGCCGCATCTGCAGTCACGTTGCTGGCGGATATCCGCTTGGAAAGTGCCCTAATGGCTTGGGTCCAGGAATCTTGACAGGCCCATACCTCAGCCCAGAACAAGACCGGGAATATAGTGTACGCATAATATTGCACCGGAGACTTCTGCGAATATAGTCTCACCAGAAGCGCAAGACCGACAAATCCCATTACGATGAGGCGGACAGTAGAACGTCTTGGCTGGGGACTAGGACCCGAACTTGGTAGGTCAAAGTGACTGAGCACGTTCGTAAGAGCGAAGGCCATCCACCCCAGATATCCGACGCTAACCAGAGCTCGAAGAAAGAGCCAATCATAGGTCTGTAGGTACCGCAAGCCCTGAAGAGACAGGTCGATCAGATCCTCACAGCCTTGAATCGCTTCCTGAGGATGATGCCCCTGACGAATCGCAGTACGGATGCGAGCAATTCGTTCCTCTTGATTTGGATCTTGATCGTGACTGAGCGCCGGAAAAGGCACGTACCCGAGCTTCGAGGCCATCATACGACTTTCTCGAACTCGGTACATCTCCAAGATCTCCAGCGCATTGACCAGCATAGCGTCCGCCTGACTGGACTCGTCCGCATCGAGATAAGGCAACGGAAGGCGTCCGACCGATTTCACGGGAAACGGAATCCCCGCCAGATATGCCATCAGCGCCGCAATATCAGCCTGGGCGACATCATGCCTCTGCACATGATCCAGCTGCCAATCGGCAGAAAACGCATCGTGCCCAACCGCAACGCTGCCCACGAGCTCTACCCTGGGACGGGCCACTCCAGCGCCCCACGCGATGAGGGGCGTCCGGGTATTATCCGGATGCCCATCCCCGTGGCTGCCCCAATCGCTCATCCCATGATCCGCGGTGAAGACAAAGGCCGTCCGGTCGTCTCCAAAGAAGGCCTGAATTTCATCGCAGATCTCCCGCACACCGTTGTCGACAGCCTGGAGATTTTGCAGGTATTCGCGCGAATAGGGTCGATAAGAGTGGCCGGAAGTGTCCAGTCCAAGCAGATGGAGGAAGAAGATGTTCTGATCTTGTCTCAGGGCAGTCTCCAAGTCTGGATTCTCGGCGGCGGAACGGAGCAAGCGCTTCACGCGGTCGAAGACCCAGAGATCTAACTCGGTGGCATCCTTGCTGTAATCTTCCGCGTCGGCGCTGTACATGTCTGTCTCCACGCGGCCCGGTACGGCCCCCTGCGCAAACATCGGCAGGATGTCGGGACTGCCCCAGCTCCACGCATGTCGGCTGCGATTCAGCACGCTGTCGAAGCCCACTGGGTTCAGCTTCCAGCCCGTGGTTACGGCGGAGACGTCTTCGTAGAGGCCCGCGAGAAGGGCCACATGGCCTGGGCGCGACTCGGTGGGTACTCGGGTATGAGACACTCCGAAGGTACCATGCTCCAATACTCGTGAGCGCAGAAAGGGAGCCAAGTGGCGTGGTACCTGAGCCGACCCATCTGTAGGGGCGTCTGGGGACGGGTCGGGGAACTGTTGAAAGGTCTTGTCCGCGCGGAGACCGTCAACTGGTGTTCAGCCACCATCTCATAGAATTAGAACCATCGACTGTCCACAAGATACTGAAGGGGAGAGAGAAATGGGGATGATCTCCCCTACCGACAAAAAGCACGACGCGTTGAGCAGGAGGAGAAGCCTGGACGCGGTGGGCCTTCATGCCCCCGACAACGGGGCTCACAAAGTAAATGTCGAAGATTGAATAGACAAAGAGCAAGTGGAAAACAACTGCGATCCCCAGAAACTGCGAGCGTTTTAACCGTGCCATGTCTGTCCACATTGACAGAAGAAGTGATCGATATCCGGGAATAATTCATTCGGCATTGCTTTCATTGTGTTGAAACAGAGAAAGGAGACGGACCTGGTAGACACCACGTGACCCGATGAACGGAATCAGTAAGTTCACTGGCGCCTAAAGCTAGTGGTAGTCAAGATGGCGCCATTCCGGGCCGCGCAGGGGTTCGGCATACAAAGGAGAAAATATCGATATCGCTATGTAACTACTCTTATATATTTTGAACTGTTAATACGCTTGGAACTACAAGACTAGGTATTTGAAGTCATAGACGTACTACTACTCGTATGACAACTGAAGATTATGGAATCCTCTTGATCCATAAGTTTTAGGTCTGTTCTCGACTTGGTGTTTTGAGATGAGCTCACTGTACGTACGGTACATACACACCTCGGCGATGTAAGACGTTCGTCTCCCCCATATCACCTCCACAACTCTGTAACCGATAATATATAGATAGGAGGCTTGCCTAGACTTGGGATACAGTCTTCTCAGAAACATCAGGAAACATTTTCGTTTCCGACGAAGTGGCAGCGCCTCAATCAAACAGGGCAGCATGCGTTCAACATTCTACCTCGTGAGTCTTGCATTCTTGCAGTACCGTCTTCGTAACTCCCATAAATGGTCTCAAAGGTGTTATCAGTCGGTCCACCGTCGAGCATACTGCAGCGATGCGCTATCCAAGAGCTGATAGACCGGATTCCCTCTGCTAAACAAGACAGACGGAGGGGAGGTTCCACATCGATCTCGACTCCGGCCGGAACGGATCGACGCGGGTACCTTCCGGTCAGGATTTAGCGTGCATCAATACCGGGGTCACTGGCCCGTGCCATGCCTTCTGTATACCTCCTGTATGACGGTATAGGACAATACAACAGCCGGATCATCGAAGTACTTACTATACCATATTGTATTCAGAATTGAGCATGGACAGGCGGCGCAGCACCGGATGGCAATAATCCAGGAAATCGACGTGCTATCCCCATACATATGACGGTATCTGCATTGGGCGACTGCTGATCTTTACATCGAAATCTTCAAGTCATACACTTCTAGTACACAAGCAATCACAAGTTCCCCTAAGAACAAGAAAGAGAGGGTTGTTGTTAAGTACAAAACCATGTATGTTCACAAGAGTTTCAAGACACGGTCCAGAAGGAGAAAAGAAATTATGCCGGCATTTTGTCTCACATCTCGGCCCCAAAAATGGACACGAGACTTCAAGGTCAAAGTGTTTTGAGAGAGACAACCAAATGAATCTGATTAGTGGAGAGGTATCAAACGAAGTCATGAAGTATATGATGGGACTTTTTGTGGGTGAGTGGATGGGGTAGGGGGGAATAGATAGAAAAAAATAATAATAAACGCTAAACCCTCCAAGAAGCATAATATCCCGCACCCCTCCCCGTAAAGCCTCGGATCAGGTTCGGCCTAGCCCCTCGCAACTCCGTGGAACTCCCGTATGTGATGAATGGAAGGTTGAAGTAAAATGAGACAGAGAACAAATCAGAAGTAGTCGTTATGCATGCATGTACCCATACCGCCCCCTCTCCCGTCCTTTGTGTGACCAGTTCGCCCCGTGTTTGTCGTGTACATAGCATCATGACTCGTTCGGAGGCCCGCCACTGGGGCCGCTGGTGTCACCAAAGACCGGAAAATTGTTCGACATGTCGGCCCAATCCCATTCGATGGTCATCGGCATCTGCCACAGATCTTGTGGTACGAAGGGTTGCTGGAAGGATGAAAGGGGGTTGTCGGCAGCGGCCGTCGGAAAGGGTGGCTGCTCGCCAAATCGCACGCCGTCCAAGTTGTGTGGGCTGAGCATTTCAAAGTCGGGGCCCAGGTTTGTAAGGCTATGTATAGTTTCCTGAAGATTCGGGGGAAGACCGCCACCGGCTGCAGAGAAGGCTTGGTCGGGAACGAAGTTGCGTGCTGCAGTGGGTGAGTTGCCCGTGGGCTGATTATTCTGAGCCGTCGGGAACGAAGACGATGCAAGGGGTACTGCGGTTCTGGCCGAGGAAGGCGCATCTGATGCTCTGGTGGCGGGGGTCGTTGGGGATTGGGTTGTATTAGATGGTTGTGGCTGTTGCGCGTTCTTAGGATCATCGGAAGTGGCCTTGCGCTTTTTCTTCGAGTGAGACTCCCTCTCAGCCTTGTCGAGGACTACCTGCGCGATCCGTTCAAATTCGCCACAGAGAGTGAGCATGCGTTTGATGCTTCCGTTTGATTCATCGGATACCAGCGTCGACAGAAAATTGACCACCACATTCATCAGCTTCACATCAGAACGCGCTCGTGCATCGTTGGGATTTTGGAGGATATTAGCGAACAGGGTGACCAATGCGGAGACCGGATAATATAGTATCAACCTAGAGGGGCCTGTTAGCAGACAATCGTGCAGCTCAACAAGATGTGTACTGACCAGACACATGCAAAGTCGCCTTGCGGTATATATTTGATGAGATTGATGGACGCTCGAGCAGCGGTCACGCAAAGGACTGCTGACAAGAATACCCTTGGATTCAAGGGCCTGGCATTGAGGCCTTGGATGGCATAGTTGGAAAGACGGCTTGTCCAGTACCCATGATGAACAGACATTCGGTGGATCGTTGTCAAGCAGTTGTAATAAGCAAAGTGGAGAACGACAACATGCAGGATCAACGGGGTATGAGTTGCTTTGATCTCGTTCTCGGGGCGGAAGTCAAGTGGTATGCTGTCCTTCCACTCTTCGAGTTCTTTGTCAAGCTCTCCAATCGTATTCAGCAATTCCCCATCCGACTGTTTCGATGCCTTCGCCGAATATAGTCGCTTGTATACTCGACTCCCAATCGTAGCAAAACGACACATCGACCTGAAGAGGTTGAACTTGCTCTTTCCATCTGACAGTGGCACATTGCCAATATTGTCAGGGGGGTCTTCACTCGGTAATTCGACGTTCATGTCATCATCGTCCTGAACTGGTGGACGGCCGGAACGGAGACATAAACTGGGTCGGAGGTCAGCGAACGCAGTGCAAAGGAGAAGGGCTCGGCTTACTCTTTATCCAGCAAATAAGCAATCCAGAACACCCGCTTTCGTTGTTCGACTTCTACGGGATTCAAACCGAACCCCGAGCCGCGCTTGTGCAACCCTATGCTGTGGGACAGCCGAATCGCTGCCGCGACAAGGAAGAAAGATGGTTGTGGGTTGGGGGTACCTTGCAAGAAGAGTGACTGGGACCGTGTCAACAATCTATAGCAGCACTCAACGAAGACCACTTACCATTCCCAGCAAGGCCTGGACGCTCAGCAGATCCGTGTTCCGCATCGTGAGCTCAGTTAGAACGGCCATTGCGTTTTTCAGGTAAAGCCACGCCTTCTTGTCTTCCTCTTGTGGCACCAGATTATTCATGACCCGGATTCGGTGCGCGATTGCCAGCACGACGTTGATGCTAGCCCACCAGCCGGAGCCTTCGTACGGATCCCGAGAGTATTGCCGCTCTACTAAGTGCATGAAAGTTGGTTCGTGAAAAAGCGGAAACATGCAATTGAAGTTGGCGAAGAAGTCCTGGAAGAGGGACATGGCCTCTTCTTTAGGAGGCAGCGGCTTGAAGACTCGACGGGCGAATATATCGCTGAAGATCTCAGGCTTCCAATACATCCACTTGTTGTCATCGATGTATGCGGAGGAAATCATGTCCTGGAATGACGAGTCGCCTGTTTTCTCGTTCACCCATTGTATGCCTTTCGGAGAGAATATCGAGAATCCCGACGACGATCCTGTTATAGCAGGTCAGCTTTGCATTTCTGGGCCATCTGATATTGATGCATGTACTGACCAATGTATCTTGTTTCTCCACAGTTATTCGTCACAAGCGAACACATCATATCCGACAGACCTTCGACTTCATTTTCAGATTCCTTCGGCGATTCCGGAGACGTGGGAGCTGTGTGCGGACTTGACTGTGATTCGACCCGAGGGGTAGAGTGATGCGAGGAGGCCTGTTGAGACTGGCTGTTGGAGTTGGAGGCATTGAATTTTCCTGGGCTTCTGGGTAGACTCAGACCACCGTTCGCCAGAGATCGATCGGCAAGACGTCGTTCTAAGGTCCCAAGGTCAGTCTTTCCTCCATCCTCCTCTGACAGCAGGCCCGAAAGGCGTAGTAGCGATTCCATCCTCCCTAATCGATTTTCCAAGCCTTCGATGTATTTGGCACTGCATGACCCCAAGTTGTTAGCGCGGAACCGACGACGATAGCACAGCCGGGCGAGGAGCGCTCACCCTTTAGGTGGATTTCGCTTTTTCTCTACCTGGGTAAAGACACAATCGGTCTTGTAATTGATGCAGTGGGAGCACTTGGGCATCTTGCCATCGCATTTGATTTTCTTCTTTCGGCACATATCGCAAGCCTGTATGAAGCACGATCAGCCCATCGCCGACCCGACGACCCAGTAACGTCAAACCACACGATCAGCGACTCACCCTTGCGATTCTCCTTCTCTTGGCGTCATTGCTATCATCACCCATGCCCATTGCGGTATCATCCTGGAACGCCGCATTATGATGCGCGGAGGGGATCGGCGAAGTGTCGTGAGGATAGCCGCCGAAGAACTGCTGCTGCTGGTTCATGAGCATGGGCATATCGAAGCCCATGCCGTCGGGGCCTTCCCCGATGCCATCCATTGCGATGGGAGCGAAGACAGGAAAAGGTTCCCGAATGTATAAGGAGAATTTCTATGACGGAGTGGAGTTTCTAGGCCGAGCGGGTATGATTTGAGTCGAGTCGAGAATGGGCTGAATGCGGGGTTACTTTTCCCGGCGACGACGTCAATGGAATGCAGATGCAAGCCAACCGTTGATTATTCACGATAAGGAATGACTAGGGTGAGCCGATCGAGTAACCAGTTTCGATGAAGAATTGCGCATCCACCGAGTCAAGAAAGCGGCGGAGTTGAAGGGAAAAGAAAATATAAAGTTAAAAAAGAAACGGGACCCTAAGGACAGGAAGAAGAACAATGATGAAGTCGGTCGGGGGAGGAATGAATTGGTTTTGGTTAGCGGATGGGACAGACAGACTGAGGGTGGATTGAGTAATCCACACTGACTGCAGTGCTTGCTTGCTTTCCTTAACTTCCTTTCCCCGATAAGTTGCAAGCACGTGGCGACTCGGGCTACTTTTTCCCTTCTCTCTTTTCGGACTGCCTGATAAAGGAGAGGAGAGGAGAGAGGAAAGGATCCAGATATGAAAGAATGATAGGGGAAGAGAATATTCAGGGGTGGAGGACAGTCAAGGACGACAGCTTGACTGAGTTGATTATTGTGGGATCGAAGCAATAATGGGACCGGATCAATTCTCAAATCTGATCCGAGAGCTGACAGACAGACCAGAGGGAGAGTTAAAAAAAAAGAGAGTTGAGACACAAGCTTACAGATTATTATTGCATCCGGACGGAGATAGCTTGCTATCTCATCCACTGCCACATATGTTATTGTTTGCCATATACGTCTTTAGTCCAACAGTTAGTTAGAGAATAATGACGGCAGCCTGGTGTTAGTACTCCGCATTAGCTCCTTTGATCTTCATCTTGTCATGAGAGTCTGATCGTATCATCTGGCATCAAGCTTCGATGGAGGGTGTCCGAATACGAGAACGGACGGAAGTCGTTAACCCCGAATCTCCGTGGGTAACGGAAGATGGAAGGCCTTCTCTCCGTCCGAGCCCGCTTTTTACCTTTCCTACAGACTAACTTAGGTGCTCCCTCCGTACAGAAGCTGTGACTCCCGGCCTTGGCTGCCATGGCCCGCTTGACTGTCCGCTTGACTGCCCGCTTGCCCGCCTGCCTGCCTGCCAGTGGCCGTTCCACTTTCTCCCTTTCTCTATGACTAAATTCTTTATCCATCCATGCGTTTCTGCCGTTCTGCATACTGGGTTGTTTGAATGTTGACACCTGTTGACACCTGTTGACACCTGTTAACCTGCGATTTCCCTGGCTCAGCTTGGCAGTTGACTCTGTACAGACCTCATCTCATGATTAGAGGCTCAAACATCCCAGGTTGTCCTGGTCTACCATTACTTAGACCTATCACATGTCACACAAGGTGGATCAGCGAGGTCTATATAATTATACGACAGGCATACGACGAGCACATGCAGAGCTACTCGTCAACGCTTCAGCCTAGGCTCCAAACCACATGTGTGCCAATAAATCATAGCTATACATTCAAGAGTGGCGATCTCATCAGTATACAGTAGTAGTGTAAATACAGGTCTCCCATCAGGAGCGTGCCCAAGGGATGTATTCCCGGGATCAGAAAATTTCCACCAACGCCTCGCTATGCGCACCCAAAGAAGAAACTCTTGTACAATGGTCGATACGTAAATGTACCCTATCGTCTTTCACGGCATGGAAATGCTTCGCTGAAGACTCTCCGGTCAAAAAGAGAATTTAAAGCTGCTTGTCGAGGAACTCCTTGGCCTCGTTGATCTTGGTGGCCAAGTAGGGGCTGCCACCACGATCGGGGTGGTTGAGCAGCATAAGTTGACGGTGCTTCTTGCGAACCTTGTCCTTGTTCAAAGTGCGTTCCCTAGACAGTTCGTTAGACAAGATCTTTGCCATTCAGTATGTGGTAGCTTCGACGTACGGGAGTTCCAGGATCAAAGACGCTTCGCGACGGTTCATCCGAGGTTCAAATCCTCTTGATATCGATTAGTACTCTGTCCTTGCCCGACCACAGAAGCCAAGCCAGCTTACCCCTTGTAGAATGCCTTGCCCGCCGCGTTCATACCGCCTCTAGACCGTTGGAGAGCGACATAGCCTGCGCGACCCTGACCGAGGAAGAGAAGGTTAGCCCACTGACAATCCACAACCACCCAGAATCCACTTCAGACGTACCAGAAAGGCAGCGGTAGCAATACCAACACCGTAGAGAAAAGCAGACATCTTGCAGCAGTAGCGAAGGTGATCCGGAAAATGAGTTGCTTGGGGGAGGCGCAAAAGAGATCTCGAAGTTGTGACGTTGGGGAAGGAGAAGCCGCCGCAGTCCAGATAAAAAATCGGAGCCGCGCCGCATCCCCCGTTTGGGTTTAGTGCCGGCTGCTCCACGCTTCTCAATTTTTTGAATGGCGGTTCCTGTCCTGGACATCAGATATCTTCTCGACACGACGGTGGGATTCAGGAGGTTCACTGCGGCTTCTGTTCATTCATTTTCCAGCGGTACTTTGCGACAGTACTTTTCTACTACCGTCATTATTACACAGTCGCCGTTGGACCTTTCCACGCGATAAAATAGCCCATCATGAGGTGAGTTTGCCTTTATCTTGAGTATCGTTATCGCTACTGCTGTGGCCATTTTTTTTCTGACGAACAACACCGATAGAGTCGAAACCTGCCACTTCTGCTCTCGCCCGGTCTACCCTAGCAAGGGTATTCAGTTCGTCCGCAATGACGCCAAGGCGTTCCGTTTCTGCAGGAGCAAATGATAAGTCCCCTCTTTCCCCTCACGCTTTCGTGGTGCCATCAATCTCAAGAACGAAACTGACATCCCCATTACCCACCAGAACTTCAAGGCTAAGCGACAACCGAGACGTGTGAAGTGGACCAAGGTCGGTCGTGCCGCCAAGGGCAAGGAGATGATCGTCGACTCCTCCCTCGTCCTGTCCCAGTTCGCCAAGAAGCGCAACGTCCCCGTCAAGTACGACAGAAACCTGGTGGCCGCTACCATCAAGGCCATGGAGAGAGTGGAGGAGATCCGGCAGCGCAGAGAGCGGGTCTTCACCAAGCGTCGGTTGGCGGGCAAGCTTGCGCGGGACCGCAAGCGCGAGGAGGACCGCAAGGTGGTGGCCTCGGGCGAGCACCTCATCCGCAAGGAGCTGCGCGAGCGCGAGGAGGGCCAGCTGGCCGCTCTGGACACGGGCAAGACCAGACTCCACGGCGAGGAGCGCATCAGAACAGGAAAGAGGACCAGAGTCTTGGTCGACGGTACTACGCAGGAGGAAATGGATCTCGACTAAAGGGTCTTTTTGGGTTCTTACGTTTCTTTCTCCCCGGCTGCCCGGTCGGGTTCGATACCTTGAGGTTATGAATGGAGTTGGGTTTTGTTCAATGTTAAGCATTTTGCTTTGTCAAAAAGTATCCCAGTGGTTTCTCTTGTGTCATGAACTTTCATGTCCACTTGTTATATTTCTTTCGCTGTCATTATATGGGCCTAATCATATAGAGATATTGATAAATTTGTCGACTCGTCCAGCAGCAGTGGCTCCGAGCATCAGATAAAGTCTCTGGTGAAAGACAGTAGATTGGCTGTGGTCGCAATTTGTTCATGCTGGATGTGTTCTAGATCTTAACTAAACAATCAATGTCCGACTCTGAAATCTTTTTCTAAGCAAAACTCTGGTCCTCAGAAGTATCCAAGACCAATAACAGTGTTTCCAAGCCGCAGCGGTGTCTAAGACTACAACGTATCCAGAACCAACATGTCCATGACGGAGTCCACCAGATTCCTAAGGATTCTGGCCGGTCCTCAATCACTAATGCAGAAAGGCGGTGGGAGCCTGATGACTCAGCTGATTCAACGGAACGGCGAAAAACGACCGAGCGAGATGACCTCTTCGGCGGGAAGACGATCGTTCGTTCCGGCACGAAATCAGCTCCATCTAAAGAGCTTCCCCTCTCCCTCCGCCCCCCTCCCCGCCACCACCTTTCTTTTCTCCTCAACACCTCGTGCTTCTGGAAACGAGCCTTACACGGCAACTACTGGTCTACCTGTGCCATTGATATCCGAGTAGATCAAAAACCACGTACGCTCTATCGCGCCACCCATCTGAAACTGGTCGCCCTCCCGGGCCTACGATACCCTTCACCTCCCCCTCACAATCATGGCTTCCTTGCTTCGACGGCCAGGCAATCTCGCCCGGTACTCGAGGAGAGTAGCCGACAGCGTCTTCCGCGCCGGGCCGCTCACCGTGCATGCCCCCCAATCCCGCGTCTCGGCCCTGATCCTCGCGCAACGAGCGCGCACATACGCCACGCAGCATCCCGGCGACAACGGCTCGAAGCCACCAGCGAACGGGAATGGCCAGAACAAGAAGACGGAGGGCACAAATGGTCAATCTGGCAATGCCAAGGCGAAGAACACCCCCCAGCACGCCATCACACCCGAAGACGAGCAGCTGCTCAATCGGTTCGTCGAGGAGATGAAGACACGGATGGATTTCGAGCCGGCCAAATCGATGGTGGAGGAGATGCGACAAAAGTGCATGGTCTGCGGCTTGAATCCAGACATGAGGTCTTACATGGAACAAGTTGTCCAAGGGAAGACTCCGTCCGTAATGAAATTCATCAAATTCGCCAGGGATGTGAGCAATATCTATGATATGAATGAGGTGTATAAGCAAGAACAATCTTCAGACGCCAACAAGGGATCTTCACAGAAAGCTACCAATGGCAAAGAAGATCCTGAGTCTCCTAGTCCTCGGCACCAGAAGTTTTTGGAGGAAGTTGAGGCCTTTGAAGCAGAGGTCAAAGCCGTGCGGGAGGCGTTCAAAAGAAAGTGGGGAGACGATCCCACCAAATACCCGAAGGCGGACCTTGAAGCCATGGAGAAAGAGGTACAGGACAAGCAGAACGAGTTCTTAAGGGATCACACAGACCCCAGCAAACACACAAAGGCGGACATTCAAGAAATGAAGAAACATCTGGATGATCTCAGGAAAAGACGAGCAGAAGCCCGGGCGGCATCTGGGAAAGGACAACAGCAGAAAGACGGGAAAGGACAGCCCAATGGCGAGCCACCCAAGTTCAGCGAGATCAAACTTGATGTCCCGTCAATCTTGATCGGTTCCCTCGTCTTCTTCTGGTTTTATACCAGCCTGTTCCCTTCGGAGAACAAACAGGATATCACTTGGCAGGAGTTTAGAGCGGATTTCCTCGAGAAGGGCTTGGTGGAGAAGCTAGTTGTGATCAACAACAACCGAGTGCGAGTTTATCTGGATCGTGATGCGGTTGCCAGCGTATATCCCGGCTCGCCTGCTCAGAATGGCAGCTTCTACTATTTCTTCAGCATCGGTTCTGTCGACAGCTTTGAACGGAAACTTGATGCAGCGCAGGAGGAACTCGGCATTCCAAGCGCGGAGCGAATTCCCGTTCAATATTCTGAGGAGGTTCCATTGGCAGCTACACTTTTGTCTTTTGCTCCTACGGTCCTTCTTCTCGGCGGTCTCTTTTTCCTGTCGAGACGTGCAGGCGGCGGAGGTGGCCAGAGCGGTATTTTCGGCATTGGCAAAAGTCGGGCCAAACGGTTCAACCACGAGTCGGACATCAAAATCAAGTTCTCCGATGTGGCTGGCATGGACGAAGCGAAAGTGGAGATCATGGAGTTCGTTAGCTTTTTGAAGAACCCTAAGAAGTTTCAAAAACTGGGAGCCAAGATTCCTCGCGGTGCTATTCTATCGGGCCCTCCTGGTACAGGTAAGACCTTGCTTGCCAAGGCTACTGCTGGTGAGTCTGGCGTTCCCTTCTTCAGCGTCAGCGGCTCTGAATTCGTCGAAATGTTTGTTGGTGTCGGTCCTTCGCGTGTGCGCGACCTCTTTGCCAATGCCCGTAAAAATACTCCCTGCATCATCTTTATCGATGAGATCGACGCGATCGGCAAATCGCGTTCCAAGAATCACATGGGTGGTGGAAATGATGAGCGCGAGAGTACCTTGAACCAAATTCTCACCGAAATGGATGGTTTCAACACTTCCGATCAAGTGGTCGTGTTGGCTGGTACGAACCGACCCGACATTTTGGACAAGGCTTTGATGCGTCCCGGTCGATTCGACCGACATATTTCCATCGACCGACCTACCATGGATGGTCGCAAGCAGATCTTTGCTGTCTACCTAAAGAAAATCGTGACCAATGAAGACATCGAGTACTTGAAAGGACGACTTGCGGCCTTGACCCCTGGATTTGCAGGTGCTGACATCGCGAACTGTGTGAACGAAGCGGCACTCGTTGGTTTGTCTCCACCCATCTCTTGATGCTAGACGCAATGCTAACTCTTACGTGCAGCGGCCCGTGAAAATGCGGAGAGCATTACCATGAAGCACTTCGAGCAGGCGATCGAGCGTGTAATCGGTGGCTTGGAAAAGAAATCACTTGTACTCTCTCCCGAGGAAAAGCGTACAGTTGCATACCATGAGGCTGGACATGCTATCTGTGGCTGGTACTTCCGTTGGGCCGATCCTCTTCTCAAGGTTTCTATCATCCCCCGTGGTCAGGGAGCCTTGGGCTACGCCCAGTACTTACCTTCCAACGGTGACACCTACTTGATGAACGAGAAGCAGATGCTGGACCGTATGGCCATGACGCTTGGTGGCCGTGTCAGTGAAGAATTACACTTCGATACCATCACCACTGGCGCCAGTGACGATTTCAACAAAGTAACCAGGATGGCCACCGCCATGGTGACCAAGTATGGCATGTCTCCCAGTCTTCGTTATATCTTCTACGAGGAGGACCCTCAATCGCAGATGCACAAGCCTTTCTCGGAAGAAACGGCGCGCAATATTGACATGGAAGTCCGTTCAATCATTGCTAAGGCACACAAGCAATGCCGCGACCTCCTTGAGGCGAAGAAGAAGGAAATCGGCATCGTGGCCGAAGAACTTCTGGCCAAAGAAGTTCTCAGCCGAGACGATATGATTCGTCTTTTGGGGCCGCGGGAATGGCCCGACTCTGGCGAGTTCGCCAAGTACTTCGATGGTCGCTCCGGCGCCACGATTGCTCCCCCCGAACCGACCCAGACGGACGACAGCGCCAAAGGAAAGGATGGACGTGACTCAACGCCACTCCCACCATAAACCCATCGCCGGGTTTCTTATCTCGTCTTTTCTATTTGTGTGTCTATTTGGAGCAGGGAATACTTTCATGGCTGATGAGGGGAACATACATCGCTTTTCTTTTTTCTTTTTTTCTATTTCGATTCCTTCCATCTTGTTTAGGTCTTGTATCTATTTTTCTTGATTTTCCAGTCACGGAGCATCTCCTTTCAATCTTCTCTCAAATCGATTTCTGGAGGGGCTCAATGCATCCCACACTCCTTCAAATCTACCTCTTCCCTCCTGTATCAACAGTGGTCGGCCACGCCCATTAATACCAAGCGTCATGCTTTCCACCCCCAGCGCACGCTACGCCCCCTCTATCTCCAACCTTTCTACCCTACCTCCATCTGGTACTGCAGTGACCCTGTCTAGATTGCTTTCCCTCTTCCTCACCACGCTCGTGGATGCCCTCCCTCGGATGAGCAATGGGGATGTGTCTCGTGTATGATGTGTCGTGTTGTGTATGTATGTATAGTAGATGATCAGTACACTGTTAGCTTTTTTTGATACAAATCTGAATCGTAATATATTGGTGCAATGGATCCGGAGATCTGGCGGTGTGACTCATAATGAAACACCAAGTCACAGCCACCGACTTCTGCTCCCGTGCTAAAAAAAAAAAGAGAAAGGAAAAGGAAACAGTGGTGCAGGACGAGTTCACACCCAATGCTTGCCTTATACCATAGAAGTAGCACCGCAGGCAATGTCCTGCAGCCAACGTGCATTCTGCCTGGAAATAGCAGGCCACGACACGGGAAATGAGAATGAGAGAGCCCCAAGGATAGCCAAGGGACCATATGACAGGTCCAATGCATTTCTCCTCGACTAACAATTGCGGTATCGTACTGTTCACAGATAGAAATGGGAAAATTCGACACGTCGGCTGCAGTTCCTAGTGGCCAGCCACTGAAAAACCTATTCGGAACAGCTTATTACATGAATGTCTCCGTACTCCTCAATGTTCGCCATCCACCCACGCGCCCCCGAGTTGGGGGATAACTTTTACTTCTTCTCATCGCTGCTCCCCTCCGCGGCGCCATTCCGGTAGGGCAATCCACTTTTCACCCGGACGGCGCCATAAATCCCCGTGATGTCGGCCTTGGACCCTTCATGCTCCTGCACGAGCTTCAGGTGCTCCCGTGCAACCTCGTAGATGGGGACGGAGGCGCCGCATGCTTTGGCCATATCCAGCACCTGGCCGGTGAGGGCCAATGCCTTGTACACCTCGACGATGGGCTGCAAATAGCAAAAGCGTAGTGTGTCAGCTGGGGAAGTGAATGTGAGAAGAAAGGTTGGGGGTAAGATAGCGCGTACTGTGCCTTCGTAGTACTCGCCCGTCAGCATGCGGTGGTTGTAAATGGCATGCGGCGGGTTGGGGAACATGGCGCCCATCAGCTTGTTCATGTTCTTGGTGCCGATCCCCGACTTGTCGGCAAAGACGTTGACCTCCGCCACCGTCTCCATCGTCGTCATGATCAGGAAGTTGCCCATCAGCTTCAGGAGGGACGAGGTGCCCGGCTCTTCTCCGCTTAGATCGACGATCGCCCGACATACCCTGGATTTGCGTATGAGTTACCGTACACATTGTTCCCCGGCGGAATTCGTTATGCAATTGGGGGAGGAAGGGAATTGGGTTACGTTGAAAACTTACACGCCCTCCAGATATGGTCGGATTCGGTCTACCGATTCGGGCTTTCCGCTTGGGATGCAGATGAGTTTCTTGGCTGCTGCTACCACAGGCTCGCCCATGACTTTTTGAAGAGAATTGAGCGTCAGAAAACGAGAGAGAAAGCCAGAGTCTCTGTCAGCAGGATAGCGATTTCCTTACCTGGCATCGAGACGAACTCCCCGCCAGCTTCGATGACCCGTTTGGCTGTGGCATTGGACCATTCCGGGGCGATGGTGGAGCTGTCGACGAACAATTTGCCGGTGATGTTGACGTTGGCCGCAAAGATACTGTCGAAGACCTGCTCCACCGCGGACTGGTTCTGCAGGCATGACCAGATGATGTCGGAATTCTCGACCGCCTCCTGCACGGTTTCGGCCACTTTACAGTCTCCTCCGAGGTCAGCGCTGTGGGCGTCCGCGGTGCTTTTGGTTCGGTTCCAGAGGGTCAATGGGCTGGTGAGATCTCCATCGCGATGAAGATTGCGAGTCATTGCCTGATGCTCTTATCAGCATAGTTTCTTGTCGTGGGATCTCGAAGGTAAGCTGATTGTAGTATGGTGGGGATATGGTTCTTACCTTGCCCATCTCTCCCAGACCGATAAAGGCCATTCGGGAGCCCATGTTAGGTGCGACTGTCATCTTAGATGTGGATGGTGTTGCACTGTGTAGCTTAGCTAACCTAAGGAGAAGGGAGGGGTTTCTCAGAGGAGGTCGCCAGCCTCTTATAAATTGCATTTCGGGGGAGTGTGTCGTCCAAGTTTCGTCAGGCGGGGTCAACGCCAACCTTCTTCTTTCCTCTCAAATCGCCTACCCTGCACCCATCCTCTGCGCTGGCATCTTTGGGCACCATCGATTTATGACATAGCAGAAGCAGGTGAGACCCTGCAGCCTACCGGGATCTAGTCTGTTGGTTTGTGCATTTACTACTGTTGGTTATAAGGCTCGATGATCGTTGATCCAGAATTGACTGAGTACTGCTACGGTGGAAGGACACCATTCCGTCCTCAGCATCTCTCGACCATGAGATTTCATGTCATGTCACAGATCATAAGCCACTACCGGCAGCTGCATATATGCATCTGATTCACAGGAGCGTCTCATGGTGATACTGCATAAACGAGGAGTGGAACGCAAGGGAGGCCATGATATATGCGGGACTATACTCACGTTTCGAATCCCTCGTCTGTCCGCCATTTCCGCTGAGCACCGTCTCAATCCATCTCGCTCCATGCTATACATTGCCCAGACTCTTGGCTTGAACGCTTGTCGGGCTATAGCCACATATGTTGATGAGCCCGGACGATACATCGCCATGATGCTTCATATCCGCGGATAGGATATGGCAGCCCTCATTTGGCGTGAGAACAGCTTTGTTTGCTGGCCAGAACCGGCCGAAGCCATGTTCTGGTAAAGAGTGATGGGTTTGGCAGCTTAACCAAGCCAATCGAGGGCAGCTCTAGGCTCATTATCTTTCCGATAGCTGGGGTGTGGCGGTGACTACCTACTGTCTCGGTCGACCAAGGGCAGCTCAGACTGGCCCGCAAATACAAAGTGTGCTCCAGTACTCCATGGCAGCTCGCAGGATCGACATCACTGCGCCTTTCATGTCACAGTCTTGGCGAGCAGTTAACGGCAGCGGTCTCATGAATCAAACGGGATGGCCGGCATTGACCATGCGTCTTTAATTGAAGTTTATTGACACACACCACTCTGAGGACCCAATCCACATTGCTAACCTTCTTCGCCAATGCGGACTCGATTCGGATCCGTGTGTTCGGACGAGCAGTCTCGTGTTCAATTGACTGTACTGTACGTCTAGATACGATGATAAGCATTAACCAAAGTAGCCTAACTGACACTGTCAACAAGAAAGCCAGCTCATTTGCATATCTCGGACGGCTGCATATTTTCCAAAAGAGTCTGATCCTCGTTAGCCAAGAGAGCACTGCGGAGACAAATGGCACTGCCCATCATGCGTTCCTTGAAGCTCCAAACCCTGGGCAAGTAGGGTTATAAAGGCGACGCGCCGCGACGTACTATGAAGCTGTTTGACTCTCAGTTCTCCATGTCCTCACTCCCCCATCCACCTTCTCCATGACTGACACAATGTCTTTTCGAAATTTACAACATCTCCTAGAAACCGTCGCTGCGAAAGAAGGCAGCGGCAATGTCGTCTCATACTCTATGGGCAACCTGCACGAGCCCAGAGTCTTCTCCTACAGTCAGCTATTCATGCTAGCCTTGAAGGCGTCCTGGGCTCTTCGCTCGAGAGAAGACTTCCGACCCGGAAGCGTGGTTCTGCTTCATTTCAATACTCACTGGGATATCATCGTCTGGTTCTGGGCCGTTCTCTTCGTTGGATGTCTCCCTGCCTTGTCGATTCCCTTCTCCAACAACCCAAACCACCGCACTGCACATCTTGAACACTTGTCAAAAATGCTCAACAACCCCCTATGCCTGACACGGGCCGACCTCTTGCCCGAGTTTGGAGGACAAGAAGCTATCGACCCAGTCGCAGTGGAGTCACTCGATGTGGACAATGCCCCACCAACAGATAGCTCCGACATCTGCCGAGATTCAAGTGCCAGTGACAATGCAGTACTCATGCTCACCTCGGGGAGTACTGGCAACTCCAAAGCCGTGTGTCTAAGTCATGGGCAAATTCTGGCAGCTATTGAGGGTAAATACGGAGTGGTCGAGCTGCCGGAGGGAACCTCATTCTTGAACTGGATCGGTCTGGATCATGTTGCCGCGATGATCGAGATCCACCTTCAAGCAATGTACGGGGAAAAGGACCAGATCCATGTTCAAGCTCCCGATGTCCTGTCGAACCCCACGGCCTTTATTGACTTGATCCACAAGCACCGCGTCTCGAGGACCTTTGCTCCCAACTTCTTCCTCGGCAAGATCCGCGCTACCATCAAGAGCCAGGGAGACTCCGTTCAACACAATTGGGACCTGAGCTGTCTCCGATACATCGCATCCGGTGGCGAGGCCAACGTGACCAAGACCTGCGAGGAGGTGGCGAAGCTTCTGGAAGAGCACGGGGCTCCCCCCAATGCTATTATACCTGGATTCGGGATGACAGAGACCTGTGCTGGAGCCATCTTCAACACCGATTTCCCCCGGTACGATGTGCAAAGATCGTCTGAATTCGCTTCTGTGGGGTCCTGCATGCCTGGCATCAGCATGCGCATCTCCGACGGTGAGAACAACCCCGTGCCGGCAGGAGAGGTCGGGTCTCTCGAGGTTTCGGGTCCCGTAGTGTTCAAGGAGTACTTCAACAACCCGACTGCGACGGCCGACGCCTTCACCACGGACAACTGGTTCCGCACCGGCGACCGCGGCGTCATCGACGAGGCCGGGAACCTGACCCTGGTCGGCCGCGCGAAGGAAACCATGATCGTGAATGGGGTGAACTACTACCCCCACGAGGTGGAAAGCGCTCTGGACGAGGCCAACATCGCGGGCCTGACACGCAGCTTCAACTGCTGCTTCTCGTCCTTCCCGCCCGGCGGCGACACGGAGGAGATCATCGTCGTGTACCTGCCCACCTACGTCCCCGAGGACATGATCACGCGCGTGCAGACGACCGACGCCATGTCGAAGGTGGTGATGATGTCGACGGGCTGCCGGCCGAAGCTCCTGCCGCTGGACCGGTCCCTGCTGCAGAAGTCGGCGCTGGGCAAATTGTCGCGGGCCAAGATCAAGACCGCCTACGAGAAGGGCGAATACCAGCCCTACCTCGAGATCAACGAGGAGATGGTCAAGCTGTACCGGCGGGTGACGCGCAAGGACCCGACGGATGCGCTGGAGCAGCAGCTGCTCTCGATCTTCACGACGTCGCTGGGGCTGCCCGCGGGCGACTTCGACGTGCAGACGCCCATCTTCGACATGGGGATCACGTCGATCGAGCTGATCAAGCTCAAGAAGAACATCGAGGAGCACCTGGACCTGACGGCCGAGCTGCCCATGATCACGCTCATGACCCACAGCACGGTGCGCGACCTCGCCCGCGCCCTGCACGACCTCCAACAGACGAAGCACGAGTACAGCCCCGTGGTCAAGCTGCAGGGCCAGGGCACCAAGAAGCCGCTGTGGCTGGTGCACCCGGGCGTCGGCGAGGTGCTGGTCTTCCTCAACCTGGCCAAGTTCCTGGTCGACCGGCCGGTGTACGCGCTGCGGGCGCGGGGCTTCAACGACGGCGAGACGCCCTTCGAGACCATCGCCGAGGTCGTGACGACCTACCACGCCGCCATCAAGCGCGAGCAGCCCGAGGGGCCCTACGCGCTGGCGGGCTACTCGTACGGCTCCATGCTGGCCTTCGAGGTCGGCAAGGTGCTCGAGCGCAACGGCGACGAGGTGCGCTTCCTGGGCTCCTTCAACCTGCCCCCGCACATCAAATCCCGCATGCGCCAGCTCGACTGGAAGGAGTGCCTGCTCCACCTCTCCTACTTCCTGGACTTGATCACCGAGGCGCGCTCGCGCGAGCTGTCCCGGGAACTGCAGGACGGGGACAAGTCGCGCGACGACGCCCTGGCCCGCGTCATGGAGGAGGCCGACCAGACCCGCCTGAGCGAGCTGGCGCTGTCCGAGACCGCCCTCGTGAAATGGGCCAGTCTGGCCTTCTCGCTGCAGAGCATGGCCGTCGACTACGACCCGTCCGGGACCATCGCCAGCATGGACGTCTTCTACTGCATCCCGCTGGCCGTCGTCGCCGCGTCCAAGAAGCAGTGGCGCGAGGAGCAGCTGAGCAAGTGGGAGGACTTCACCCGCTCCCAGCCCCGCTTCCATGATGTCGCGGGCGCCCATTATACCATGCTCAGCCCCGAGCATGTCTTTGGCTTCCAGAAGACGCTTCGCGCCGCTTTGGATGCACGAGGCTTGTAGGTTGGGGTCATCGGCGATGGGTTATTGACCGAAGAGGCAAACGTGCGCTTCATGGGAGTAAGGTTTGAGTAGGTCGTGCAGGGAAAAGCCCGGAGGGACCGACGGACGCATGAAGGAGTAGATAGGTATTATTTGTGTTGACTTGAATATATGGCTTACTGTTTATGGATGAACCATCGTTCCGGTAGTTCTTGCTCGAGCAAGAGTGTTTCTCAATTGTTTTGTATATTCAACCATATACACATATGCTTTTCAACGCCGCCCCGTCACCGATTCCAGATAAACCTGCTGCTCCCTGAGCGAAATATAAGACAAGAACACATTCAAGAAGAGAAGAAAGGAGACCAAGGAGAAGGAACTAGCCCCGTACAGGATCTCAGATAAAAATTTTGAGAAGAAACAAGAACAGCATATCTTTCCAAAATGTGACACCAAGATATTTACCCCGCATATTCCGATATAACGTGTCCACCTACGACTCTAACCAAAAAGATGCTGCGACCGGCCAGAAGTATATATGCTTACCGCCTACTGGCTCTTCTTCTCTTCCTGGACAGGCTGCTCAACCTGCTCAGCGGCCTGGCGAGGGGCCTTCTTCTTGCCGCTGCCCTTGTACTTGGGCTTGGCAGACAGACGAGGAATGAACCGGCCCACGCGCGCCTGGTACTCGCGGTACTCGGGGTACTTGCCGGCGCTGATGGACTCGGTGAGCCGGACGCTGCCCTGGAAGATGAGCAGCAGGCCGACGACGCCGACGCCGGTCCACTGGACGTAGGACTCGGTGCGGTAGCAGTTCCAGAGGTACAGGGTCAGCCAGATGGCCTGCTCGGAGAGGAAGTTGGGGTGGCGGGAGACGGACCAGAGGCCGTTGACCACGAACCCGCGCTCCAGGTCCTCCTCCGTGAAGACGCCCTTGTACTTCTCCGGGATGCGGGCGGTCTGCTGGTACTCGTGCTTGGCAGTCTGGAAGTTCCACTGCTGCTGGTCGGAGAAATACTCGATGAGGAGGAAGAAGAAGGCGACGCGCGAGAAAATCAGGTCGGGCAGCTCGAACGACCGGTGCTCCGCGATCTGCGCCAGGCAGAGGAAGTTGTAGGTCGGGGCGGTGATGAGGAGCAGCAGCAGGGGCTGGATCAGGCTGATGAAGGTGATGTTGAACAGGAAGAAGACGAATCGGTTGTCGTTGACCCACGAGCGCACGATCTTCCACCGGTAGTCTTCCGAGCCGATCGAGTAGCCGCCCCGGCGCCAGTAGTTGAAGGTCAAACGGGCCTGGATGGATATCAGTAACAACGAGGAGTGAAAGCTGCGAGGGATAACTGACACTCCAGAGAAGCGTGAAGATAGCAATGGTGTCCACGCTCTGGGTCTGCAGACCACTCAGGCGAGCCCAGACAGCGAAGTGCACATTGTACAGAGCAGGGAGGATGCTCCAGCACCGATCAACCTGGGAGTAATTGCGGTTGATCTCGGAGGTGATGACGAACAGCACGGATAGCACCAAGGTCAAGCCAAGCGCCGAGATAAGAGGGTTTGTGGTGAGGTAGATCTCCTTCAGGAGGGTCGCATCCTTGGTCGCCGCAGCGACCTGCAGCTGCTGGGGGAGGGTGGTAAGCTGCGTCAAGAAGGGTAGGACAGTCTGGCTGAAGGACGCACAGTCCACGGCTGACTTGACGTCAGGAAGCGGTAGCGCCATCTTGAAATTGAAATTGGAGCTTGTGATAATTTGAAGTTGCTGCTGTGGTGATGGGGGGAAAGCTCTCTCACATGGGAGTGGAGAGCGCAGGATGGAAAAGCGAGGGACTAAACAATTGAGGGAAAAACAACAAACAACTTGGAACAAACAACAAACAGCAAACAGCAAACAGCAACTGCTGAGGAGCTGCCACCTTGCCATTTTCGGATATCACCGGGAGCTTGGGCCACTCTAGGTATACTCCTGCCTGAGGCATCATTTGAGCAGATCACAACCTGAGGCATCAGGCTGTAAGTTACGCCCAATCCGTGATTTCCTTCCCGTGACTCTCGCGTGTCTTTCGGCGCGTTCCGGTTCTGCTTCCAGTGAGGAATGACCGACAATCCAGTCTTGCAGGAGGAGAATTCTTTCAAGACAGAAGTATCATGGAGACTCGTTGATCCTGTCTCCTTTGGTCCAGACACCTTGTCATGACGAGGATTCTATGTGTGGCCGAGAAGCCGGCCATTGCCAAAGCCGTGGCCCAGCACTTGTCTGGAGGCACATTCCAAACAGTAAGTGGCTTCAAGCGAGTTGGAAGCATTGTAACGTATCGCTAAGGTAGATGTAGAATAATGTAACCGGCAACCGATATGTGAAGAACTACTCGTTCGATTTTAACTTCGGGAGCACGTGGGGCCATTGCAATGTCACGATGACCAGCGTCCTCGGGCATCTGACAGACCTGGAGTTTGCGCGAGAGTACAAAAGCTGGCTCTCTTGTCCCCCGGGGGCCTTGTTCGAGGCTCCAGTCCATGAAACCGTGTCTTCCGTACGCAGCCTAATCGTCTCAAAACTCCGGATGTTGAGCAACTGATCCGTCAGACAGGACAAAACAGCCATTGCAAGGAATATCCAGCAGCAAGCACGACAGAGCAAAGCTCTATTCATCTGGACGGATTGCGATCGAGAAGGTGAACATATTGGAACCGAGATTCGAAAGCAGGCAAAGGAAGGAAATGCTCGCATCCTCGTCAAGCGGGCCAGATTCAGCAATACTGAGAGAGCGTAAGTTGTCGTTCACCTGGTTGCGAGGTGAGACTGACCCGTTCATATAGCCACGTCTTGAATGCTGCTCGCTCGCTGATAGAGCTTGATGATCTTCAAGCGAATGCAGTGGCAGCGAGGATAGAGCTTGATCTCCGCATCGGTGCCGCTTTCACTCGGCTACTGACTCTGCAGCTGAAACCATTATCGAGCGCTTTGGAAGATACCGTCGTAAGCTATGGTATGTGAACCTCTTGGTGCAACTTCTGCCGATGCAGCTTGCTGATCAATGTGTAGGATCCTGCCAGTTTCCCACCCTGGGGTTTGTGGTTGATCGCTATCTACGAGTGAAGAACTTCAAACCTGAGACACTCTGGGGCATCAAGGTCATGCTACAACGAGAAGGAATCAAGGTCAACTTCCTGTGGAAACGTGTGCATCTGTTCGACAGAGCCGTCGTGACCATCATGCTTGAGCGGTGCCTTCTCGCCAAAATGGCCAGGGTCACCAAAGTCAATCAGAAACCCACCAGTAAATGGCGGCCCTTGCCGTTGACGACGGTCGATTTGCAAATGATGGGCAGTCGATTCCTTCGCATGGACAGTCAGACAATCATGAAGGTATCGCCACTACCAACACCTCCCAAAGTGGAGTACGCGCCGCTAACCACGAGCGTCAGGTTGCCGAAGCGCTCTATACGAAAGGTTTCATCAGCTACCCACGTACCGAAACCGACCAATTCGACAAGGCCATCGATCTGAAGAAACTGGTTGAGAAACAACTCCCAGACCAGAATTGGGGTCAATATGCTCGAGAGTAAGATCAATGAGATCACAGTCAGATCCTTGTAAGTTCGCTGCTAATAAAAACATCGCAGTCTCCTGGACGGCGGCTTCCGAACCCCACGAGCAGGCCATCATAACGACCAAGCTCATCCACCCATCCACCCCGTCTGCTGGGTCTCGCCATCCGCCCTCAGCGCCGACGAGAAGAAAGTGTACGAGTTCGTCGTGCGCCGCTTCCTCGCGTGCTGCTCCGAAGACGCCAAGGGCCAATCTACGGAGATCGCAATTGAATACGGCGACGAGATGTTCCACGCTAAGGGTCTGCTCGTCCTCGAACGAAACTACCTGGATGTCTACGTCTACGACAAGTGGGAGAGCAGCCAGCAGCTGCCGAACTTCCAGCTAGGCGAGCAGTTCGAGCCGACGGAGGCCAAGATCTTCGACGGCAAGACCACGGCCCCAAACTATCTGACGGAGCCCGAGCTCATCGCGCTGATGGACGCCAACGGCATCGGCACCGACGCCACGATGGCCGAGCACATTGCCAAGATCAAGGACCGGCACTACGTCGCCGTCAACACGCGCGGCGGCGGCCGCAGCGCCGTCAAAGAGCTGATCCCCACGCAGCTGGGCATCGCCCTGGTCGAGGGCTACGACAACGTCTTCGCGGGCATGCCGAACAACCCGTCCCTGAGTAAGCCGTTCCTCCGGAAGGAGATGGAAACCCGCATGCGCGAGATCTGCGCGGGATCGCGGGTGCGGCAGGAGGTCGTGCAGGAGAGTCTGGATATGTACCGCGAGTACTTCGTGCATACTAACCGGCGCATCAGCGCCCTCAAGGATGCCATTCGCAAGTACCTTCCTAACTGAACCGGTAGCTGTATCGGCGCATTTCTGGAATTGTTTTTGGTCAGTGAGCATAGATTGGCGGAAAGTATAGGAACATTGATACCCTGGGACTCAATACGATTATGCATGTCGAAAAGGAGCGGAATCTTAATCTAGAGCATATGCTATTCATCAATGCGTGGCTATGACGCCGTTTTGGCAACGAGATACACGGATTTTAGGCGTTCGAGTATACAGAAGCAGGTATACAAGGCGGACCGAAGCACAGTAACAAGATGACAAAACACTAAAGGACAGGAGCCTTGATAATCCATTCAGACGTATTGAACGGGCAATGAAATCATTTCCGATTGACACCTTTGGAGCATCCCTTTTAGGCGTCCTTCTCCCGCCCTGAAACGCCTTCTTGCTGCCGCCGCGAGTGTCGCATGTTTTGTCTGGCTCGCATCCAGCTCGAACACAAATCAGGTCCTTCTTCCACAAAGCCCGCGTATTCAACCACCACTGCGAGGCCTGGCACCCTGCAAAACGATCTGGTGTAAATACACCCCCATGGTTCTGTTTCGCTTAACTAAGAAGTTAAGAACAGTTTGTTGCAGTACTTAAATACAATAATATGTCAGTTCTAAAGGATAATGTCAACATATCTATGAAACTGTGTACCAGAGAAATACATATTATTAGCTCCACCATGTTACTAACCTTGGATAAATACACCATTGGTCCCATTTATGGATTTGCCATTGTCCATTCGATCTAAGTTGTTTGCATTAATGCTATAACCAGCCTCTACCCTAGTTTGGGAGTAATCTCCCCCACCCCCCGTGTCTCTCTCCATGTCCTTGCAGAAATCAGGCAAGCCCGACACCTACGCCAACTGCTTCCCGAGCACAGCACCGTAGTAGACCGTAGCACCCAGGCAAACCAGATTAACCAAGCTAGAGATACCGTGAAGACGGCCGAACTTCTTGTTGAGAGCGATCATCTCCTTGGAATGGGGAGCCGGATCATAGCTCTTCTTGCCGTCGCGAGTTTCTGGCACCCATCGTCAGCGGAAGATGCCTCCGGCTTAGTAGCCAGCAGTAAGTCATGGCAGAATCTTACCCTGGTGCTTCCGCTCGCGCATGACATTGACCGTCATCGGACGCAGGACGGTCAAGTTGACGAAGCTGGCGATGGCGACGGTGGCCATGGAAAGAAGCGTGCCCCGGTTCTCGGGCTCCAAAAGACCGGAGACGCCATGCAGCTGGCCCGCCCGGCTGGCCGTCAACGCAACGACGACGGGCAGCGCGGACTGGAGAGAGAAGTAGATGGGGAAAGTGGCCGTCTGGAGCTGCGCGAACTGCGGCCGAGGCAGGGCTTTGAATGCGATGACGCCCGACACGAACGACTTTCACGCCAATTGTCAGTGAGTTTAGTGGGAGCTATGGTCGCCGCGGCGGCATGTGCATGCCTACCTGGTAGATCTGCACACCCAAAAGGGTGCCGTAGCTGTACACCATAATATTAGCGGATTATTCGGATAGATGCTTCCTGGAGTACACACCTGAGAACGTGGTATGGACGGGGATCAACCATGTTGTCGGTTGCTGTGTTATAGAATAATTATCTACGCTGGTGGGGAAAGATGAAAGGCTATGAGTTGTCGGGTGTAAGTACTGAGGAGCAGCTCACTCAGATTGAAATGGCCGAAGGATACAGTTAAGTTGCCTGATGCATCAAAGGTGGGGGGGCGGGCGGTTATGGCTTTCAGTTATTGCCACCTCATACTCCTTTCCTACCGGCCCTCTATTTCCACATCCACCCTTCACTCTCCCACAAACACACAGCTCCCACGCACCCATTCTCAAATGAACACGCACCTCAGCGGACATGATGTCATGTGCTTTCGCGTTCCGCTTCCGTCCCAAAGGGGAAATATCACGCGTCTGCCTGCTCACGAGCGTCGACTTACTTTGTCTGCCTACGCTTCTAGCCAAAGCACTTAAAAGATAAAGCTTCGTTCGATACTCGCAAATCCAAGACATGTAATTTGGTGGCCACACAGCCATGGCGGACAAAGAAGCAACAGTCTATATCGTCGACCTGGGGAGGTCCATGGGGAAGCGATACCATGACCGAGAAGTGACGGATCTCGAATGGGCCATGCAATATGTCTGGGACCGGATTACTGGGACGGTATGTGATTTCCCAACATCTACCTCTGATACAAACTCACAATAATATTGCAGGTGGCCACTGGACGTAAAACAGCCGGAATCGGCGTGATCGGGCTCCGGACCGACGGTGAGTGTCACGAAGCGATGTTGCCAACGCAAGACAAGACTAATCATTCAAATAGACACTTCGAACGATCTGGAGGATGACGCCGACTTTGCAAACATCTCGGTGTTTTCGGGCATCAAACAGTGAGCGCTGCGTAGTGCGATGGAGAAATCCTTTGTCTAACCCTGTCATATTACAGGTTCCTGATGCCTGATATTCGAGAGTTGAGTGAGAAGATCGTCCCAAGTCAAACCAACAAGGGTGACGGTATATGCTCCCATTCTCCCCCGACCAGATTTGTGGCCTTCTACTGACGAGCTCAGCTATATCCGCCATCGTGCTTGCGATCCAGATGATCATCATACATTGCAAGAAACTCAAGTACAAACGCAGAATCGTCCTGGTCACCGACGGCAAAGGACCGATGAATACGGATAGTCTCAGTGAGATTACAAAAAAAATCAAAGAGGACAATATCGAACTCATCATCTTGTTCGTGGCGGATGCTCCTCCTGCTTCTGTGATGCGTGCTAACCTCCTCATAGGGGCCCTGACTTCGATGATCCGGACTACGGGGTAAAGGAAGAAGACAAAGATCCGCAAAAGGTAAAGCCCCGCATCAGAATGTCAGGGTAATGACACTGACCCCGGCGCAGGCAGAGAATGAAGCGATCCTGCGAAGTCTAGCCGAAGACTGCGACGGAGCCTACGGAACGCTCGAGCAGGCCGTGGAGGAGCTGCAGATCCCCCGAGTCAAAAGCGTCCGAGTAACAGCAACCTTCAAAGGATTCCTGCAGCTCGGGAATCCCGAGGAATACGACACTGCGCTCCGCATCCCCGTCGAGCGATACTTTCGCACACACGCTGCAAAGCCTCCATCGGCAAGTCAATTCGTTCTTCGCTCCGACCTCGCCGCTTCCCAGGAACAACCCGAATCCTCTGCCACCGCGGCCGCTGCGGCACAGGAGTCTCAGCCAATGGATGGAAATTCTCTGACGAATGTCCGAAACCTCCGAGCGTATCAGGTACCCGACGAGGAAGCTCCAGGTGGAAAGCGAGACGTGGAGCTAGGAGATCTCGCCAAGGGCTATGAATACGGCCGAACGGCCGTGCATATCAGCGAGACCGACCTCAACATCACGACCCTCGAAACATTTGCAGCGCTGGAGCTGTTAGGCTTCATTCAGAGCGATCGTGTGCGTCTCCTCTCACCCCAGTACAGATATGCCTGGCAACATATTGACCGGGACCTTTCCAGTATAACCGGTACATGCACATGTCGACGACGAACATCATCATCGCGCAGCGCGCGAACGACAAAGCCGCGCTGGCGCTGTCCTCGTTCATCCACGCGCTGTTCGAGCTGGAATGTTACGCCGTGGCGCGCCTGGTCGTCAAGGAGAACAAGCCGCCGATCGTCGTCCTGCTGGCCCCGTCCATCGAGCCCGACTACGAATGTCTCCTGGAGGCGCAGCTGCCCTTTGCCGAGGACGTCCGGACTTATCGCTTCCCGCCTCTCGACAAGGTCCTAACCGTGTCCGGCAAAGTGGTCACCCAGCATCGCAATCTACCCAACGAGGACTTGATGGATGCGATGGAGAAATACGTGCTGGGCATGGAGCTGAACGATACGGATGAAAACGGGTAAGACCACCTCCTTCCCCAACAAACCTCACAGTCTCAGTTTCAAATGCCGCTGGCTAACACCCCTCCCCCCGCGCTCTCGCAGAGAACCAATGGACACACTCCCGATCGAGGATTCATTCTCTCCGGTCCTACACCGCACCGACGCAGCAATCCGTTTCCGAGCCATCCACCCCGACAAGCCCATTCCTCCGCCGTCAGAAACTCTAACAAAGTTCTCTCACCCGCCCCAAGACCTGATCGAGAAATCCCAGCCACAGCTAGAGAAACTCATTGCCGTCGCCGACGTGAAGAAAGGTTTGCACCTCCCCCTTCTGCCCCGGTTTCCCTCTCTCTCCATCCCACTAACAACTACATGAAATCCAGTCCCCCCCAAAGCCAAAGGCCGCAAACGCACCCGCGAGACCGAAAAACCGCTCTCGGGGCTGGACGTCGACGCCCTGCTCCACCAGGAGAAGCGGAGCAAGATCTCGCCGAACAACGCGATCCCCGAGTTCAAGCAGACGGTGGCGCAGGCCGTGAACATCGAGACGATCCGGGAGGCCGTGCGGCAGATGAGCGCGATCCTCGAGGATCAGATCCGCCACAGCTTGGGGGATGCCAACTACGACCGGGTCACGGAGGGGCTGGGCACGATGCGCGAGGAGCTGCTGGCCTACGAGGAGCCGGCGCTGTACAACGAGTTCCTGCGGCAGCTGAAGGAGAAGGTCCTGCGGGAGCGGCTGGGCGGGGACCGGCGGGAGCTGTGGTGGTTGATCCGGAAGAGTCGGCTGGGTCTGATCGACCGGCTGCAGTCGGATCAGTCAGAGGTGACGGAGGAAGAAGCCAAAGCGTTTATGTCTGCCAGTGCTGCTGCCGATTAGGGCAGGTCCAGATTGGACGAAAACTCCACAAATGAATTCATCGAACATGTCATACCACATGAATGTCATGCGCGCCGGGTGCTTACTACATTGGTACAGTACACGTAGACGATATGAAAGTCATCGCTATCAAGACAACGGCAACAATAACAACCAGAAACAAGATCCGCTAAAACAGACAAGACAAATGACATATAAAAGCCATGCATATGCAAAGGTATTCACCATGCGAAAGCCCAGATCCAGAACCTGATGGAAAAGACTCACAAAGCCCTCGAGCCCAACTCCACCATAATCCATCACCATATCAAACCAACTCAACTCAGTGAACTCAAGAGATCCTCCCAATCCTCTTCTTCCCAATATCAATCTTATCGCCCAACCTAGAACAAACCCACGAATTAGCAACCCACTTCAAAACCACCCCTTTCCCCCCACTAAGAAAAGAAAGGAAACCAACCTCGTAGCATCCTCATCCGTCAACTTGAGCAACTCATTCTGCACGACCAACTCATTATTAATCGCGACGCCCAGCTCCTTCTGCCGCTGCACGATGCGCATCAACTCGTCGACGGCGCCATCCTGATCCTGCATCATCTGCTTCTGGAGTTGCAGCACCCCGGTATTATCCAGCTCGCGGGTGCGCTCCGTCTCGCGCCCGAGCACGCGCCCGGCCGCCCGCACCGCCTTCTTCCCCTTGACCGGGAGATTCATCAGCGCCTCCTTGTCCTGGATGGACGCCACGGCGGAGTCGATGCGGCTCTTGGCGGCCATCGCGTTCAGCAGATCCTCCAGCCCGTCCTTTTCCTTGCGCGCGTTGATGAGCAGGTCACGGCGGCGGCGGAGCTCGCCGTCGCCGAGGCGGGGGTGTGAGCCTTCCCCGGAAGAATGGCCGGTGGTGGTGGAAAAGTTCTTGAGGCCCGCCTCCAGCGCCGCGATCAGCGACCCCGCGCGCACAAGACTGCTCTTCGCCCGCGCCGAGCTCTCGTGCTGCCGCTGCGGCGTGGTCTCCTGGTCGCGCCGGGTCAGGTGCAGCCGCGCGTCGTGCAGGTGACCCTTCATGTCGCGGTAGCAGTCGAGCCACAGGGTCGGGTCCGTGATGGTGTTGTTCGGAGCGTCCCCGGTCAGCGACGTGATGCTGCCCGGGTCCGTGATGGCGGCGTGGAGTCGCGCGCTCGTCGTGCTGCTGTTGCTGCTGTGATGATCGTTGAGGGAGTTGGCGTTAGGGCCCAGGCTCGGAAGGTTGAGGAATGCGCGCCAGGCGGGCGAATTGCGCCATCGCGGGTCGGCGGCTTCGTTGATGGCCCGGAGGTAGGTTTCTAGGGCTTGGCGGCGGGATTCGCGGAGGGTCGCGTTCTTGACGGTCGAGGAGAGCCAGGATTTGGGTGGCAGAGGAGCTGGGGGCGCGGCGTTGGTTTGGTTGAGCAGGGTCGTGTGGAAGGTGGTGAAGTCGGAGTAGCGTTTGGAGATGGTGAAGGAGCGGAGGGGGAGGCGGAGGGTGATGTTGTAGATTGTGAAGGGGGGCGAGGTGGTGGAGATGCTGGTCGTTGGGATGGCGATTTCTACAGGCGGGGCCATGGTGGGCTTGTAGCTTGTGCTCAGTGAGTTTTAGACCGGTGGTTGGTGAGATGATAACATAACTTGGTGGAGGTATGAGTGAATGAGTGGTGGTGAAGATAAGGAAGCGGTGGAGATGAACTGGAGGCGATGACGATAACCGCTCCAATTCTGCCGGGGATGTTTGTTGTGTTTGGAAGAGGCTAATTTAGAGGCCGCCGATCATCGGCGGTGAGCCGGAGTATAGTATACCGCATCGAAACAACCATAAATGAAATACCAATTTGCAACAGGGTATCTCTACAATAAATGCATCTTAGATCACCTTCACTCCGTCGCTGCCCTCCAGAACTCGCGCGCCTGCAACAAGTCCCGCTGGCCGTAGTACTCTCCAACCACCGTAATGACCATATCCAACATCGCGCGAATTTGCAGTGCCACCTCCGACGCAGCGCTGTTGCCGTTTGCATCGTCGTTCGGTACCTCAACATCAGCGGCGCCATCGGCTCCAAGACTCGCCTGTAACCGTGCCTTGGCAGCTTCTAATTCACCAAGGTCAGCTTGCGGCGCACTTGCGTCAGCGTCAGCATCCGCATCCGCATTGGCATCTACGTCTACATCTGCATCCCGCATCTCCAGATCACCCTCGACCCCATTGCCTGTACCAGAACCCTCTCCCTCTCCCTCTCCCTCTCCTTCCTCCTCCCCCTCTCCATCCTCCTCCTCCTCCTCACCACCCCCCTTCCTCCCATCTCCCCCCTCCACCTCCCTCATCCTCCCCAAAACCCTAACCGCCCTCTTCCCCAAATCCCGAATCTCGCCCACCTCCTCCGTCCCCAACTGGCCCACCTCCCGACACCGCGCCAGCAAGCCCCACGCCCACGCCGCGATCCGCCGGACCTTGGCCTCGTCCCCGCTGCGCACATTCTCCGACATCACCCGAGCCATAATCCCCAGCACGCCGAGCACGCTCTCCATGTCCATGCACGCCAGCTGCACCGTCTGCGGGTCCACCGCCAGCAGCAACCGGCGCCACTCGCGGCGCGCATTCCGGGAGTGCCGCGGGAGCGAGATCGGGTGGTCGTGGTCCAGCGCGGCGATGGCGTCGGGCGGCGGGGTGCATTTCAGGATGGAGCGGAGGAGGAGGAAGCGGTGGTGCAGGAGGGTGTAATATGTTGATTGGGCGGGGAGGATTTCCAGGTCGGAGGGTTGTTGGTGGTGGGATGATGGTGGTGTGGTCGTTGAAGGGCCGGTGGGGGGTTTGCTGTTGTTGGTGGTGGGGACAAAATAGACGCCGTCTTGGTAGATTCCCTCGCGGAGAGTGAGGGGAGAGGTTGTGGTGGTAGTTGTGGTGGTAGCATTTACGGCAGTAGTAGTAGCGGTGGCTTGAGGATGTGGCTGCTCTGTTTGGTTCGTCGTGTCTGTGCTGACATCAGGGTTCGTAGTCTCTGCTGCGATCGAGGTCGTGGCTGTGGGCGCATTGAAAAGAAAAGGGAGGGAGTTGGCTTCGGATCTGGGAGGTTATATTTTCATATGTCAGCCACACAGCTTCACATTCCTAAACCAAACAGCAGGCATCGACCCACCGGACCATTCGCAGATATTCCAATCCATCTTCCGCCGGTCCGTAGAACAGCTCGTCATCGCCGGCGGTGTCGAGGCCGGGAAAGGCGCTTTTCTGTCCATAAACGGGGTGGTTGCGAGGGCGCTCGTAAGGCGTTACCGTCCGCGGCGTCTCCTCTTCATCTTCCTCGTCGGCGTACGAGGCGCGAGATCGTTTCGCATAAGGCGAAGCACCAGATGCTGAAATAGACGGTTTGCGTTTGTCGGGCATGCTGGACATTGCTGTTGGAAGGCGGACTTGGGAGGGACGGAGGAGGGAGAATTAAACGCGGCGCTGATGATAAGATTCCGCCGGAGAGGGAGCTTGGGCCACCCGCAGTTTTCCCTCGGCTCCGAGACTTACTTAGAGTTAATTACATGCAACTACGATCATTCCACCTCGTTTGTCACCGCTTGCATATATATGCAACAAAGTATCTACGACAAGTGCCAAATAATGAAAATCTCGTCACTCCATTACATTGTTTTATCCAGGGCATATCCTGGTCTAATGACGTCTCTCTCGGTCTTCGTCTAAGGGCGCAGACGCTGGGGGTCACGAGGGAACAACGAAGTCAACCGCACGTTAGGCAAGCCCAGGAAGAACATGACAATACGGTTCAGACCCAGACCACCACCGGCGTGGGGAGGACATCCCTGGCGGAAAGCAGCGAGGTAGTCCTCGAAGCCCTCCGACTTGGGGTCAAGACCCTTGGCAACCATGGACTCCTCCAGCTCCTTGATGTCGTGGATACGCTGAGCACCAGACATAATCTCCTCACCACGCATGAAGAAATCGTACGAGTTGGAGAAGCGAGGGTCCTGCGGGCAGGCCTTGGTGTAGAAAGGACGGACGGCCATGGGGAACTTGTCCAGCACGTAGAAGTCGGTGTCGTACTTGTCACGGATGATCTGGCCCAGCTGCTTCTCCATCGCCGTGGTGAAGTCGTTCTCGAAGCGTTCCTGCTCGGAAACATCCACACCAGCCTCCTTCAACAACGCAACACCGTCCATGTAGTTAAGACGCAGGGCCTTGCCGTCCTTGGGCAGCTTGAAGTCACCAGCCTTGGGGTAGGACTTCTGAATGATAGCGATCTGGTCCTTGTAGCGCTCCTTGATCTCAGTGAGGATGAAGACGAGGAGGTCCTCGGCAAACTCCAAGACCTCGTGGTAGTGAGCGCGGAAAGTCTTCTCGAAATCGAGACCGGTGAACTATTTACAGTCAGTCTGACTCATACGTGACAAGGGCGAATAAAGTGTACCTCGGTCAAGTGTCTGTGAGTGTTGCTGTCTTCGGCACGGAAAACGGGAGCAACCTCGAAGACGTTCTCCATATCACCGGCAATACACATCTGCTTGTACAATTGGGGGCTCTGAGCGAGGTATGCGTTTCTCTTGAAGTACTTAACCTCGAAGACGTTGCTACCACCCTCAGTAGCAGCACCCACCAACTTGGGGGTGAAGATCCACCGCGAGCCGCTCTTGATCATGTACTCGGTGAACAACTGAGCCACACCGCTGGAGATCCAGGTGATAGCCTGGCTGGTCTCGGTCTGGAGATCGAGGACACGGTTGTCAAGGCGAGTCTTCAGGGTGACAATGGGAGCGCCGTCCGCATCGACCTGGGGTCCTTCCTCCGTCGTCTCCGGGGGCGGTCTCTCGGCATCCTTAACCTGCATGGGGAGCATCTGGGCGGCCTCGGAGATGATGTAGACCTTGTGGATGTGCACTTCGTGGTCGCTCAGGGTAGCGGAGGAAATCGAAACGGCGGGCTTCTTGACGATACCAGTCACCTGGACGATCGAGTTGACATTGAGACCGCCGGTGAACTTGATCATCTGTCTCGAGATGGGCTCCGCGGCCGCAATGACAGCCTGCAGCTTCTGGCCCTGCTGTCTCAGCATCAGGAAGGCCAGCTTGGCGCTCTGCACACGGGCATTATCGACACGGGCCACCACCGTGATCTCCTTCTCGTAGTGCTCGTCGGTGATCTCGGAGAATCTCGTCGCGGGGAGGACATCTTCGGACTCGGGGAGCTTGCCGTACAGGCCCTTGGCGGTGTCGTTGGCTTCGGCGGCGGCAGCCTGAGCCTTCTCCTGGGCAGCGCGCGCGGCAGCCTTCTCGGCCTTCGCCTTCTCCTTTGCGGCCTTCTTGGCGGCGCTCTTGCTGGCGCTCTTGGTGGGCTCCGCGCCCTCTGCGGGGGCTTCCGCGGCGGCGGCGGGAGTCTCCTCGGGCTTGGGGCGGGTGGGCAATTCAGAGTCGGCCATGATCACGGGTGGGGGCGCGATGAGGATGGGGTGAGGAGGGTAGAAAAGAGGTGCAAAGCGATAGAACCAGATAAGAGCATCGAGCACGCAGAGCTCCAACTTTCTCTCTTGAGTCACCCCGCCCGACGGACTCCGCTGCCCTAAACCCTAGGAGGGGTGATCACCTGATGCGCGGTGGGATATTTATGTTGAGCTTATGTAATGTGTATAGCATAACTTAGTTAAATCAAGTATACTTACAGAAACCAGCCTGCTAATTAAGCTCCCCTTTTACCTTACTAGCCCCTGTTCAAAATCACTGTATCATTCTTATCAAAAGAATTGAGCAATTTATATAGTTATCTAAAACGTGTGTCGCTAATCACACCTGGTAGGTAGTATGGAGTTCTATAGATACAGAATATATGCAGTTCGCTAAGCATGTTCATGATAAACCCAAGCCAGCTCACTCTTTCTTCATGCCCGCCACTGGGAGCTCTTGATTCCCCACTCAACCGCTTTGCGAACGTTGTCGACGATGGTTGTAGGGGTCCATGTCGGTTCACCGCCACTGTAGACACCAGTTCGAACAAGGATGGAGTGCCACTTGCTACCATGTCCGCTGCGGTAGCTGTTGGCACCGCAAATATCCGACTCCGGGTTGTCACCAATCATGTAGACGTTTTTCAAGGGTGGCTGGACATTGGCGCCAAACATCCTCTCCCGGTTGCGCAACAATTGACGCTCCGCAAACTCGTATGTTCCTTGATAAGGTTTGCCAATGACGGTCTTCTTCAGCTTCACACCCTTGTCCGGACCTCCGGTCACTGCCGTCCAGATACCCTCCAAGGATTCGCGAAATCCGCCCTGGCCAAGACGAGGCAGATGGTAACTCGCAGCCCACCAGAGGTCAGGATTCGAGAAGTAAAGGTGCGGCTGGCCATCTTGTAGGTAGCCATGATTCGGAAGATCAGTCCGGCCGTTCTTCTCCGAAAGCGTTCCGATGACACCCTGCGACGAGAGCAAGAGGTCGGTGATAATCTGCGCGTCCAGAGCCCAGTCGCGCGGGTCGTTGAAGACAAAAATCGCATCGATCTTCAGCCCCCTCGAGGGGTCACTGGGATCTTTCGGGTTTGGCAAGGGCTTGGAGATCTTTTCGTAGTAGTCCTTGAACGACCGAAAGGGCCAGATGGCTGGGTTTGCCATGTAGATGTCGCCAGGAGTCACCACATTCTTGAAGCCATACTGATGTGCCACTTGGCGGCAGCGGTCGCCTTCTCCTCCCACGACCAAGACGCACTTGTTCTCCAAGGGGCCTGGACCCTCCGTCCCATGCACCAGCTCTGCGAAGGGCGAATGACTCTGGACGATCAGTTCTGCGTCCAGAGGAACATTCAGCTTCTCACTAATCTCAGCCACTCGCTCCGTTTCGTGCTTTCCACCGCCGTTTGTCAACAGAAGGAACGGGATGTTCTGCTCCTTCAACAAAGCCAATGACTCAGCTGCTCCGGGGATGGGCTTGGAGGATCGTAGAAGGACGCCATCAATACTGACATTAAGTTAGCTCATAAATCCCAGTCCCCAGCTCTCTATATCTTACTCAAATGCAAAGGCAAAGTCGGGAATGTTCGCTTGAGAGCTGACGGTCTGGAGAGCCCGACGACCGGAGCCTGCAGTGATGCACGACCGGGTGGAAGCACGCTGGAGTAGCGCAAGGGACCGCCGGAGGGAGGTCGATTGCATGATGAATATGACTGCTATGCCTGATATATAGCAATTGACAGTAATCGAGGAGAAAAAACACGCTCAATGGTTGTGCACCTAATGAATCCTTACGAACAGGAGGAGCAGTGGAGGACAAGCGGAGAGCGAAGGCGGAGAGAATGCGGGAGATTCCCTTATCGCTCAGATGATATCATCAAATTTCTCTCCTCCGCAATTTCCGCTCTTCACCATCGCAGCAAGCATAAACAAACATCGAATTTCACCCCTCTCTTTTGCATTTTCACAGAATCAATACATATACATATAGAGTTTACTATGGAAAGACCTTCCCTCACCCATCATGACCGCCTCTACGTCGCATGAGATCTATCTTCCCACGGAGATAGTCGTGCAGATTATGTCCTATGTCTCCAACACTTCAGATAAAGCAGATCGTCGACAAGCAACTCTCTACGCATGCTGCCTCGTTTCGCGACAGTGGTACTCTGCCGCCATTCCACATCTCTATGAAAAACCTATATTGCGCTTCGGTTCCTCGTTCACCCAATTCACAGCCACCATCAGCCCCCCGCTCCATGTAGCGCGCAAAAACAAGGTGAAGCTCGGCTCATATGTGCGCCGACTCGATCTGAGCGGCCTCGTCCATCACAGCTCTCCCAGCCTAACAGCCAGACTCCTGGGCAAAGTCAAAGAGAATCTGGTCGTCTTCTCTGCACCGCGTGTATCCTTTGCGTATGCTATCCCGCATTCTAAATACCCATTTAATCTTTCTCACAAAACTAACTCACATCGCAACCGAACCAACAGAATCAACAGCCTCCCCGCCCTCTCCAAATGCACCAAACTGCAAAGCCTCGACCTCTCCCTCGTGGGCGACTCCTTCCCCTTCCTCGAATTCAAACGCGCCCTCAGCCACCTGACCAGACTCACAACCCTCCGCCTCCCGCGAACCCACCACCTCACCCCTCCGCCGGCATCCACCCCTCCCTCCACAGCCACATCCGCAATTCCCTGGCCGCCGCGCCTCCAGAACCTCCAGCTCACCGGCGACTTCAGCGCCAACCCGGCCCTAGCGCGCTACTTCAGCTGGCCGCCGGCGCTGACGAGCCTCATCCTGAAGAACTGCAAGGACCTCGACAACTCGCCGCTGACGACGCTCCTCCTTACCGACCCGGCCCTGCCCACCACCCTCCGCCGCCTCAAGATCGACCCCTCCAACAGCCTCTCGCTCACCTTCGTCAACCGCCTCCCGCTCACCCTGCCCGACCTCGACTACCTCAGCGTCCCCGGCGACACCCTCGACTTCACCTTCTTCGAGAACCTGGACGAGCGCGTGCAGCTCCTCCGCGAACCCGTCGCCTGGCGCACGCTGGAGCTCGACCACCCTTGCTCCGAGGACACCGCCGCCAGTCTCATGTACTTCACGCCGGGGACGCTCGTGCACGCGCTGCAGCACGGGCTGGCCCATGTGCGGGCCGTGGGGATCTCCGAGGCGTGGGAGTTGAAGGGAGGGGAGGTCGAGGAGATCGATGCGGTGTTGCGCAGTCGGTTTTCCAAGAAATCAAAAAACCAGCAGCAGATTGGCCAGATTGGTGTCGGGGGGATTCCGTCGCCACCTACATCTGCCGATGAGGATGAATCTGTTGATGAGGACGACGATGACGACGATGATATCGGTGTCTACTACCTTTGAAAACAAAAACCCACTCTCCCTCCTCTCCTCTCCGAACATAAAGTTCAAGACCTTCTCCCGGTACAATCCTCTTCAACACATGATATGTTCATCTTTCTCAAAACTCCATGACCCTGCACACGAAGCTCGATACATGATATCTACAATATATACCCAAACCCCACACTACAACCCAAACACACTCAACATCACAAACAAACCTATCTTATACTACAAACCCAACCCAACAAACCAAGAACAAACACCCCCCAAAGAAAAGACGAAGAACCACAATCCCATCCCCCCCTCCCCCCAAAAAAAACACCACACTTCCATCGAAACCCCTTCATCACCCGCCGTCCATATCTTCTGTCAGCATTCGCTTACCCTCTATTCGACCCTGGGCCCCGCATGACATACACGTCACACAAACCAAAAGATTTCAATTACAGTTACCATCTGAGAGAGTTTATAGTATAGCTGCGTATAGTATGTATGTATACTCATTGCTTCCAGAGCCTTGACTCTTCCGGCTTGCGCTACTTGTGAGGAAAGAAATTGAAGAGATATATACCTCGATCCTAAAGATATGACACTCGCTCAATTGTTCTAACCATGCCCAAGTAAACTACAGAATGAACCTAAGGACCGTTACTTGGCTGATGCTTTGCATCGGTGTACACTGATGGAAACCCAGCGACTACCACCCTCAGATAGGAGATTAGCATGCGAATTGCGAAGCTAAGCCAAACGAGGACATTGGGCATGAAAAGGTAGACTCATAGAAAAGAGTTTAAGATTGATTGCTGTCAAAGAGAAAAAGAGGAATCCACAGCAACAACGTGCCCAAGCGTCGGGATCGGTACGCCTACGCATCAAGAATTTTGATCGCATCTATAATCGACACCAGGGTTATAGAAGACGAATAAAAGAAGAAAACATTCGGATTGATGGTGGAATATAAAGTAGAAAGGTTGGGGAGGAGAACAACAACGTAGAGAAAATATAGAAAAGAGAAGACTTCGAAATCTCATAATGCAGCACTCGTCGCCAATTAGATGCGCGCCTTTTCAAGAACATGCCTCCATTATAAAAAGAATTTACACAACTGGCCACAGGCATTTAAGCAACGGACGCAATCACAGCGGGGGCAACGCCCTCTTCCTCCGCCCGAACGGTGATCTTGGTCGTTACTCCAGTCTTGCTGGAGAAAGCCATCTTGATTAGTGCAGCCACCCGGCCTCCGGTCACGGTCTTGCCGAACAATTTCAGGGTATGCGTGCTGTTGCTGAGCGCTACATCGGTGCCCTCCAAAGGCTGCAGTGAAAGGGTGGAGATAAGCTGTTCCGTAGCATCTGTCCCACAATTAGCATCTGGATGGCTCTGAGTTGACTGTCGGAAAGTATGTGCTTACCTGCAATGCCCTTCATGTTGCTGAGCTGAAGAGTCTCGCTGACCTCCTCTCCGTTGGCACCCGTCTGCTCCCATACGTGGTCGAAGCTGCCGGCGAAAGTAGGAATAACATAGTCGCTGCCCGTAAGGTCCAAATCTTCGACCTGGTATTCGTCCTCGTATCCAGATTCCTCCGCCTCGCCAGTAGTGGGATCGATCTCTTTGCTGGTGAACTTGAGTGTGTTGGTGAAGGAAGTAACAGGGACACTGTGCTCGCCAGCAAGCTTCTTGAATGTAACATAGACAATACCAGGCTCGTTGGTAGCAAGCTTGGGGGCAGGAACAATGAACTCCTCTTCCAGAATGTCTTCCTCTTCTGGGACTGTGACCACGGTCACGTCCTCGAGGACAGTATCGGGGAGAGTGTTCTTGATATCGTATTGCAGAACAATATGCTCCTTGAAAACGTGCTTGACAGCGGTGACGACATACTCAGTCTCGCTTTCCGTAAGTTCAACGGGAGCAGAGGACTTGAGCAACGTGCCATACTCCTTGAGTTCGGGAATCTGCATGAGTTGCTCGGCGTATTTCTGAGTGACAGCCACGGTAGCAGCCTCGGCCACTCCGTTGGCCTTGCTCTTCGGAGGCCCGGTGGTGGGTGCCTTGAGTGTGGGTGTCGCGCTGGTGAGCTTCTTCGTCCGCTCTTCGGCCAATGCTTGCTCTTGTGTGACAATCGGAATCGTGGAGACGTCAAAGGCCGCAGCAAATGTTTGCTTGTCATTCGACGTCACGTACATCACGAGCTGATGCTCGAATGTCGACAGGGAGTACATCGATTCTGCAATCATCAGCGCACAATTCGAACCTGACCGCGATGTGCCAGGCAAGACTTACCATTGCTGATGAACTGGGAAGCCTTCTCGTCCTCTTCGCTCATCAAACGCAAGTTGAGAGCGGCGCGATCACGCACTTCATCATCAACATCATCCAAACAGCGGGTGAGAAGAACGGAAACACTCGACTTGACCTCAGGATCCTTTTGACCAACGCCAAACTTGGCCAAAGCGGTCACGGCGGCAGCCCGGACAATAGCGTTCTCCAGAACGACGCGGTTGTAGATGTAGCGGATGTACTTGGTGGGGTGGGACGTCTTAGGACCTTCCACACCCAGCAGGTGCAGGATTCTGACGGACAGCTTAGTGAATTCACAGTCCTCGATGAACTCACACAGATGCGCAAGAGCTAGCAGACTGGTTAGCTTGAGTCACAATTGCAAACATAAAGGGAAAGCTCACCGTCTTCCTTGCTTTCAGGGACGAACTTAATAAGGTCGAACATGCTCTCAACAACACTGCGCTTGAACTCATAACCACCCTCATCCCTCAAGATGCCGCTCAAGAAGGCCAGCATACCGGCCTGCTTGCTGGGGAACTTCAAGCAAAGGGTGCGGATAGCCTCAACAATGGTAATCTTGAACTCATCAGTGATATCAGCCATGAAACCGGAGATCTGCTTCATGAGACGGTCGACACTAGCCTCATTGCCCGTCTTCAGGAGAGTAGTGATGGCGAAGGTGGCGATGGAGCGGTTGGAGTTCGAGATCAGCGACTCGATATCGGGGTTACAGACGTTGACCACATGGGGCTTGAAGGAGGCGAAGTTGTGGAGAATGCGGATGGCCGCAAACTTAGTGATCGCGCGAGGCGAGGACAGGAACAGCTGCAGGACGTGAACCGCCTGGGAAGCTTCCGCGTCGGAGACATCGCGCATATCGCAAATAGCCTTGGCCGCTTCGAAGTTCACCATTTCGTGCTTGTGTCGGAGCCAGCCATCAAGCATCTGCATCATCGGTTTCCGCAAGCCAGGGTCCTCTTCCGCCAACTTAGCCGCCAATCGCACCAGAAGAACCAGCGCAGCAGGGCTCTTGACCACTCCGGCCGCACCATACTGCTGTACCATCTTGACGAGCGCCATCCGGTCGTGGGAGCGCATTTGGTACAGGAGTCCGATCGCGTGGTACTGGGTCATGAAGTTCGACTGCGAAATGGCGTGGGACTGGGAGCTGCCGCCGAAACCAAGGAAACCGGTCGACTGCTTGCCGCCAGATGCTGCCTCCTGAGTCTCGCTCTGCCATCTGCGAACGACATCACGCGCGATAGGGAGGAGATGGTAGGATGAAACCAGGGCTGCGGAGGAAACCGACGGGGTCTTGTCAACGATGGCGGTCTTGATCAATCGCTCGATACCTTGCACGGTGGTGGCCTTTATAGGTTCGACAACGGTCAGCTACTTCTTTTCGTGATTCAGAGCATAAGGTCTGCGCCTACGTCGATAATGCGGCACAAGGCACGGATGGCGTTCGCCCGGTAGAGAACATCACTGCCCACAGCCGTGTCCTTCATGATGATACTGGTCGACATGATCACATCCTCGGCGGTGTTTGCCAATTCCTTCAGGATCAAGTAGACCATTTGCCGGAGGGAGGGGTCCTTATTCTGGAACAGCTTTGAAATGCCGAAGAACAGGGTGGTGGCCTCGTTCGTGGGGAACTGCTCCCCAGTGAACAGGAGGACCGCGATCTTGGTCAGGAGAGTGCGGCATGTTCGAGGAGATATCGGGGAGGAATTGAACAAGCGGGCTAATCCAACGCAAGTGGTGCGAGACAGCCGTCAGTAACGAAGACCAAGGTTGAATGCGACTGTTGCAGGAGTGTGTAACACAATGAGAGAGGACTGAAGAGGCTCACCATCTTGAAATACGGAGGTTCGGTCCAACTTGATCATGGTCTGGTCGGCGTCCTCATCTTTCTTAACGTAACTCATGATGGCTGATGGGCTGCAGGGATTGCCGCAGCAGCAATGAGATTATATTGCGGTCTTCAAAGTAGCAAAGGGGGAAGCCCCGTAGGAGGTGAGGGTGGTTGATAGTGGGGGGGGGGATGTGGAAGGATGGATCAATCAATGGTGGCTTTGATTAAGGGCGGGTTTCGTATGACGGTTCGGACGTTGTGCAGGCGGTGGATTAAGCACTACGGCGCCCTCATTATCCTTCCAAGGAGGAAAGAAGAGACAGAAATGAAGAAGCTGAAAAGAAAGCTATCAGCAAGTGGAGCCCGTCCCGAGGGAGAAGTCGCAAAGCAACAGGGACAATTGAGAGGGCAGATGGGTGGAGGAGGTGGAGGATGTTTTGGGGCCAGACTGGAAGCAGCAGCAGCAGCAGCAGTAGTAGTAGTAGTAGTAGTACCCGTAAGTAACAGCCAGCAGCAGCCAACAGCGGCAGCTCCTCCTCGTTCCTGCCCGGCGGCCAACACAATCTCCAGGTGGCCTTCCGCGTTTCTGTGGGTGGCTGAGCCACAGGGCGGTGTGGCTGCTGTCCGTCTCCCCCGTTGGGTGCAAACACTCCAAACATGCGGCATTGAGATATGCCCCTCCAACATATGTCATTTCACTTGTTGAATCGTGTTAACCTGTTCTTCAGATACATTGGAACGCAATATTCACAATGCAAGTCGAAGTCAATCCCAATGAGGATACCGAATGGTCAGCAGCTCTCCGACCACCATTCCCTCAACCGCATGGCTCACCCACCCCCGCAGGAATGATATCCTCCGCAAGCATGGCATCATCCCGGAGAAGCCCAAGGACCCCGAACCGTTGATCCAAGAGGCGCTGATCGAAGCGGAGCGCAAGGCATATGAAAATAGACTCGAGGACAAGGATCTGGACGAGCTGGACGAGCTAGAGGACGAGGAAGACGAGGCATTCCTAGAACAATACCGGTACGGTGATCATGCGAGCAGTCCCCTGGTTGAGACCGCTAACGTATACCACGAAACAACAGTCAAAAGCGACTAGCCGAGCTATCTACGCTGCAGCAAACGAGCGTCCACAACCAAGTCTACCCGCTCCAGAAGGTCGACTACGCCCGCGAGGTCACGGAGGCCTCGAACGGCTGCTTTGTCTTGGTCCATCTCAGCTCCTCGACCGGCGGCAACGTCGAGTCACAACGGTTGACGGAACTCTGGCGGACCCTGGCGGCCAAGTACGGAGATATCAAGTTCTGCGAGATCCGGGCCAACATGTGCATCGAGGGCTATCCCGAGCGCAACACGCCCACGATCCTGGTCTATCGGAACACCGAAATCAAGAGACAATTGGTGACCTTGCGGGAACTCAAGGGTCCGCGCACGACTGTTGAAGGTAAGAGAGGAGGTTTTACTACTGTCCTGATTGATTTTTTTTTTCTTCTTTCTTTCTATTCGCAGGCGCCCACTAACCGCGCGGGCGTACAGACATCGAGAGACTGCTCCTGGATCTAGGCGCTCTCAAGGAGAGTGACGTTCGCCTGAAGAAGCGATCGGACTCATCGGACGATGAACGTCCGGCTATGGCTAAGAATAAGTCCATCCGGCCCATGGTCCAGGACGATGATGATGACTGGGATTAGACGCTGCGTCGCGATACGCTTTCGTCTCAAGCGGGATGGGCAGATTGTCGAAGTCGGCAACGGTGCGGCCCACGAACAATTTGCACACTTGGCGGATGGATACATCCTTGGTTATCGAGGCGGCAGTCCTATTGATGAGATGGACCAATGTAGCAACCATATCGCACGTCCGGAGCTGGGCTCGGGAGAATGGAAAGCTTTCTGCTTTGAGCCTTGAGCTCTTGCCGTCCTCAGACTAGATTCAGTCTTCCTACCATGGAAATGCCGACCTGGCTCTTTAATTTCAAACTTGGGCTATGTCAAGACCAAGATGATGAGATGACTAAGAAGAAAGTTACCTTAAATAGAACCCTCAAATGCGGTCACTGATCACTGACCATGATTTATAAGCAACATTGCAGACTGAAAAAGCTCATGGTAGGTGGACAGAATGAAGGCCTATGTTTCCTATTGTAGTAATGGCCTAAATTTCAACAAGTATGTATACTTCGCGAGTAATATGACCACGGCACCGTTGCGATACTCCGATGATCTCCTTTTCAACGCCAACGAGGGTCGAACAAATGAGGTCGCCCACGTCTTTTGAGAGCACGAACGCTGTCGACCAGTGCTCGTGTAAGTGTGTTAGTGATGCGCTCAACCGGACGTCCCATCATATACCAAGCAGAACGCCAAATTTATCATGAACATGCAGAAATCAAGCTCGCAAGTAGATGGGTGTATAAAGTAAAATGAGCGAGAGAGAAAAAGAAGTTTACGCTAGAAAAACAGGGATATCATATCAACTCGTCACTGCATGCGGCAGAGCTCTCCTCGATGGCCTTGCGCACCTCGCTCTCGCGGAAGGCCGGACCCGTGCCATCACACTGAGCCGCGCCCTTGAGCCGTTGGTAGACGTCTGCAATGTTCAGCGACCCTCGCTTGAAAAGCTCATGTTCTTGGATATATTCCCAAGTGGCTCCGGCATCCAGGAGCCGCTCACCGGTGACCTGACAGGTGGTCACTCTGTGGCGCGGCGGAAGCTCGCCCGTGGAGTCGGAGCCCGGGTTGAAATCGGTGGGTGAATATTGCAGCGGTCCAGTCGTCGTCGGTTCCGAACCCATAGATTGCTGGTTAGGCGGCCGGAACGAGCCGGACGTCGCCTTGAGGATCTCATTTTCCGTGGTGAATCTGGCCAGCTCGCGCTTGAGTCGCTCGTTGTCCGCCATTAGGGTGTTAGATTCCTGCTCTAGATTGTTGACTTTCTCCTCAAGCTCGCGCACATGCCGTTCCTTGCGTTCGCGAAATGCGCGCTGACTATCAAACAGCAAACCATCAGTCAGCGGGCAAAGCTCCCTCGAAGTGGAAACACCCCGCAAGGCAACCAAGGCCCAACGAAATAGGGATTCACATACGCAGCTCTATTCTGTGCCTTCCGCTTAGACTGTGCTGGTGTCACGCTATCCTTCTCCTCGCTGCTACTTCGGCCCGGGTTGAAGTCGACAGGAAGATCATCGGCCTCCAGGGAAGCCCGGTCGAAGTGGGGGTTGGCGACATCGCTGCTGGACACCGATTGCTTGGTCAGGGATTCGGGCGGCGAATGCGGGGGAGGGACAAAAGAAGGAATGCCATGAGCATCCGTGAAGCGTAAATTCGGATCGAAGGGCTGGTAATTATGTGATCCCTGATGAAGATAACTCGGTTAGGTCACAGCGTCTCAAAAGGTGTACGGGGGCAGAGGCTGCGAACAACATGAGGAAAAGTGCCCTGGGCATCTTCAGCACGAGGCACCTGGTCCGGGGCGGGTAGCCCGTGTAGGTTGTATAGTGGATAAGGCTGCTGCTGCGAGTTGGGAGTAGAATAGAAGGAATAATCCATTTCTCCTGCAGTTGAATCCGTCGGGATTCTTGTCTTGTGATTGCTGATAAATGCTGATCAATAATTGAGGATCCGACGGGACAGGAAAGGCTGACGCCAAGAATGATCGAGAGGAGAGTCGGGATAAGAGATGGAACGGAGATGGTGGATGAATCGATGAAGAAGAACGGGGTCTGGTCCACTGACACCGGGCCACGGAGGGGGCTTACCTATTCCAGTTGAGTATTACCTAAGACAGTCTAGACTGGATGGGGGAGGGCCATCAAATAGCCCTGAGAAGGTGCCACCAAAACAATTCCAGTTGAAGGAAAGGTTTGATTGATGGAGGTTGGAAGCCTGGAGGAACTCTGAGGGGCGGCTCAGAGGCCCGAGGGCCGATCACGCCCCCGTCCCGGCTGCCATTTGGTTTGATCGGGCCACCGCCATGACCACCTGGCACCGTCCACGGTCTTACCTTATCCCTCCTTACCTATCTGGCACAATATAACAACTTCAATTGCAATATGAGGGACCGGAAACCCTACAAATACGACGATTCTACGAAAGAAGGGGTACCAATTGCTCAAGAATAACAATCTGTGGGATTCGAGGATTCGAGGCGAGGCTGGAGCTACCGACGTGACCCGAGCATGCGAATGCCCTAACATTGCCAAGTCCGTCCGCAACGTGCAGCAGCCCTCCTCCAACTGTCCCTGGTGATATGTGATGTGATTGAGTGAGGTTTAGATAGAACGCAGAGCAACATGGAACATCATCAGTGAAACAACGTGAATCGACGCAGAAACCACCCCGGAAGCGACCCTAACCATTTTCCGTCGCCGAATACCCATATGCCGAGACATGCCACTCCCCTGGCTGCCCGAAGCTCTGTATGCTGGCTCTAGTCCGCCGTCAAGTCTAAGACCCACACTGCATGACCGAAAAAAACATAGCACGAAAGCGGGAGGACCACCAAAGAAACAGCCATCTTCTTCACCTTGCACATACCCTTCCCCTGAACTTTCACGTCCCCACTGATGCGTCAATAACAACATTATGACAGTCTGAGAACACAAAGAAATAAAATCACGGATGACAAAAAGCACGCAATCGATATAGAAGGGGCACTGTAAGGCAGAACAGTCCAAGAGGCCGGAAGAGATTGTCGGGCAACAGCGGCTAGTCTCGGATACAATTTGTTGTGCTTGAAAACAGGTTGTTTCGTTCTTGCAATCTCCTTCGGTCAAGCCATCCCGGTCACTGGATGTAGTCTTCACAAGCTGAAAGATGATCGGAGGAATAACCATGAGGACCGAGATGGTGAGACGTAAAATAGCCACAATTAGAACGTTTTCAGTCTGCCATCCAGGCCCTTCCATCAATGAGTTGTATCTCGTTCTTCGAACGCGAAGAACAGCACTATTTTCACGGAAGGGCTTGAGACAGCCGATCAACAAAACGTGACGGATCGAAACGGCGAACCGGAAGACGATCTTGAACGGGTAACGGGCCAACAGAGAATGCAGTAAGGAAAGTAGTAAAGAGAGATTGGTAAAAGGGAACACCCCCTGGCGAATAAGTCCGAAAGGTTGACTGCAGGCTGCAAAAGGTCACCAGTATCGTCGATAAGCCTGGGCTCCTCAGGATAGATATAGAACAGTGTCAACACGCAGGAAGCTGAACGGAATCCCGAGAGAAAAGATCAAGCTACACTGCTAGGTCGCACAGATCAGTACCACTGAGCACCGTACCCATCGTCCTGCTTCGTACGGCTACGGGCGGCAAAAGCACCTGAAGCAGCAACCCTTGAAGCAGAACGCAGCCTAACGCCGAAGACTATGAGATTAGTCAGATTCCAGAATTCAAGTCGACCTCTACGTGCAGGGTCATAGCAAAGAACCAAACGCAGAGGAAAGGGGTTCCCTACAACGGAACCTAGGTTTCAGATACTCACATCCTGTCACTCCCTCCGACAGCACGGTTGGTGTCCGGGGTGTTGTCAAGAGTTCCACGTTCGATGACCTTGCGGCGCTGGCTGGAGATAGCACCGGGCTTGGCGGCAGCACCCGGAGTACCCATGGGTGCAGCAGCAGCAACACCCTGGCGGCGCTGCTGCTCCTCGGCCTCCTTGTCCTTCTTGTTGGCGTCCACGATCATGGCGGCATTCTTCTGATACTTGTAGACGGTCCAATCGAAGACGTAGTCATACTGGAAGGACTCGCGAACGAAAAGGTCGCGGAAGATCTTGCGGAGGTATGAGTAATCCGGTTTGTCATCGAAACGCAGGGAACGAGTGTAGTTGAGGTAGATGGAGAACTCGTTGGGGAAACCACGGCACAGAACCTCGGTAGGGGTAGTCATCTTCTTCTCCATGATACGGTCGTACTTCTGCTTCTTGGTAGCAGCCTTCAGGCCCTGCCAGGGCAGAGTACCACGGCAGAAGTAGAGCATGACATAGCCGAGAGACTCCATGTCATCACGGCGGGACTGCTCGACACCCAAGTGAGTGTTGATACTGGCGTAACGAGCAGTTCCGGTGAGGTTCTTGTTCTCGCGGTAGGGAATGTGGAAGTGAGTCTTCGGGTCGCGGTACTTCTTGGCCAGACCAAAATCGATCACGTTGACCTGGTTACCTCGCTTGCCGATACCCATGAGGAAGTTGTCGGGCTTGATATCACGGTGGATGAAAGACTTGGCGTGGATGTACTCGATACGAGAGATGAGCTGATCGGCGAGAAGGAGCACCGTCTTCAGCGAGAACTTGCGGTTGCAGAAGTTGAAAAGGTCCTCCAGACTGGGACCGAGCAGGTCGATGACCATAGCATTGTAGTCACACTCGGTACCGAACCAACGCACGAAAGGAATCCCGACACCACCGGCCAGAGACTTGTAGACACGGGCCTCGTATTCGAGCTGGGGGTGCTTGGCCTTGACACTTTCGAGCTTGATAGCGATCTCCTCGCCGGAAATGATGTTGGTGCCTGGAAGACAGTCAGTGCCATGTTCTCGAGGAAATGTTCGATCCTTGATCGATTACATACCAAGGTAGATATCACCGAAACTACCGCTGCCGATCTTGCGGCCAATGCGGTATTTGTTACCGACGCGCAGATCCTTGATGTGCCGTTAGCGAAGGCCATACTGGGCGGAGGCGTGCGGAGATTACTCACCATAGTCGTCATTCTGATCAAGTGTAGTCACAGCAACCGGCTGTGATCGATCTCTTGACGAACTGTGCTAGAAAAACTCAACGATTAGCCACAACCCGGTCGAGGCAGGAGGACCAAGGCAGTTGATAACGTTGCAAATAAGACAACAGACACAATTGGATACTAGTATGAAAGGAAGGTATGGAATGTGTTGTAAAGGATGTTCGACCAAACACAGCATGCAGATGGGCGCTTAGATAGTGAATAGGACGGACGTGGAGCAGGCAAATAGGGTGGGGAAGGCTGACAACGGCCCCCAAACAAAGAAGCAGTAACAACGCAGACGTGACACGATGAGGAAAGTATCTGGGGAGGACAAATGAAGGCTTACCAGGTATAGACCAGAAATCTTACAAAAAGTAAGATGGGATGAGGGAGGGAGGTGGATGATTGAGGGGAAGCCGACCGTGAGAATCCGAGCGGATAGGCGAAAAAAGGCGGAGAGGGAAGAGAAAGGGGAGCTGAGGTGATGGGCCTTTTCGAACGGGCGAACACGGGAACGGGTCGACGTGGACGTGGACGGAAAAAGAAAGAGAGCAACGAGACGGACGGACAACGACGCTACGACGAAGATAGAGGAGAAAACACGAAGGAAATGAAGGCAGCGATATCAGCCAATATTCATTCAAGGACCAAGCCTTGACAAGGGAAAGGTAGTTTGAGGAAGAAGAGGAGGAGGAGGAGGAAAGAGGAGAGGCGAAGGGAAGGAGGAGAGGAGGTGGTGGGTGGGAAGAGGAAAATGAAAGCAGGTCAAATAGAGTAGAGGGGGGGGGAGGCGGGTAAGAGAGAGTACAGTAAGAGAGAGAGGGAATTGAGTGATAAGTTTAGCACCAAGCAGAGACAAGACCCCAAGCAAATGCAGTGGTTGGTTGCGTTGGGTTGGCCCCAGTCTGGCTCTGACTTCACGTTTGGGTGAATACGCAAAGATACGAGATGGTAATTTTGGGTAAGTATAATGTACCCCAGTATACGAGTACATAGCACGGAGTAGCTCCAGCATATAGGTATATAGTCATCAGACCTTGTGCTTGAGGACAAGACATCTACAGTCAACTAACCTGTGGTAGTGAATGGAAAACACTCCGAACACAAGGCAAATTCAATCACCATTGAAGTCTACGACTAGTTCTCCCAATTGAAGCGTGGCTGAGAGGATGAGTCGGTGAAGAACAAATTGCACATCTCCCGTCGGGTCTGTCAACGGGTGGCCAACTTCTGACAGTCATCAATTCTTGCCCTTCTAGCCTGGTGGCAGTCGCGACCCAATTGCCCTTCAATCGAAACCAGGAAAGCAGGCAGAAGAGGCGGGCAAGTAGGCTGACAGTCCGACAAGATTTAGGTCTTGACACCTCCTAACTGTCTCATGCAGGGGGAACTTCTTTGGTCCTCGATAGAGGAATGACTATACACATGGAGGGATTTCAAGCAAGCCATCTCCAGGGTGATGTGACTTTGGGGGGGATGCCTCAGACCCAAGGGACTAACGTAAAAAGAAAAAAAAAATCTTAACAACAAATCTGCGTTAATCTTCTAGAATGTCATTTAGCTCGGTGGCGAGAAGTCAATCAGTCCATCGATCATCAATCATCCAGTCGGTAACGTAAGGTTGTGCCGGTTGTGGCGGATAAACCGTACGTCTTGTATTTTCCGTCCGTCGCCGCCGCGCGCCTTCCCCGCGGTTTGAAGGAAATACCTCATCATTATTACTAGTAGTACTACGTATGTAAATACTTGGTCGATGATCTAACCACCTGCTCTTCCCCAAAGTACAAACCCACCGTCAACATCTACAATCAGTCAAGATACGGTTGCCTTTTGCCCAGATAATTTGGCCGCAACTAGCACTGTACAGTAAGTACTATGAGTAGGTACACTAGGTACGTCTCCGTCCGTACACCGCGAACCCATACTAAAACCAAGCAGGGCAGCACTGTCGTGCCAATCCACCCACTGCACCTCACTTAAAAGCTCTTACACCCGGCCCTCCTTCAGGTAGCAACCTGGCGACTAAAACCAAGGCTATGTATGCTCAGCGCAGAATTTAATTACCTCAACCCCGAACATCATCATCATCATCATCATCATCGCCATCAGTCCAGTCCCTTTCATTCCCACCAATAGAACCCCGGGCGGTGACCCATTGACCTGGCAGATGACCTCGTACACTGGGCAGTCCACGGTATCTTACGGTACCAAGTTACATGTAATAATGATTAAAATTACCGCCCTCGTTTTGGGCAGAAACACCCACACACAGGCCATGACATACCTAAGTAGTACACACACGCGCGCGCCTTATCGGTGACAATCAGATCAATCAATCAATTGACAGGCTGGCTGGGTCTAGGTAGGTAGCTTTGGGATCGAGACTTTTTTTGCACTCATGCCTTGCCCACAATCCACACCCACCCACCCACCCACCCACTCACCCACTCCTCACGCACCCCCCACATACCCTTGTTTTTTGGGTTTCCAGGTACGGATACAGATGGAGAAAAACAAGCCGGGGGGGAGGTGATAGATCACAAACTATCGATCGTGAGGATTCTACTGAGGAAGTATAGTCTTTACAGTACAGTAATCAAAAATATGATTGATCACACACAGATCGATCTGCCAGGTAGATAGATACATTATCCAAATCAAAATATGAACTATCGCAAAAAGCTGGCTGGCTTCAACCCGTGCTGGAGTTAAGGTTGTTTCTACACGTACTCACGACTGCGTACTCCGTAGGTGGATCTTGATTTCTTTTTTTTTTTTTTTTTTTTTTTTTTGATTGAATCGAATAAGCCTAACAGGTTCACCCAATGCGTTGGTTTACCACGAGTCAATTCCCTCAACAAGCAAATCATACTTCAAACGAAAACACTGGAGGTGCATATATCGCTGGCAACCAAGTCCTCCATACTTATTTAACCTATGACAGTCAGTAGTAGTAGTAGTAGTAGTAGCAATGGGTCGCGGCTCTTTCGGCTGGTTTGCCAATACTTTGGTTAACTTACTTACCTCCAGCGGCTGTATATATACAGGGCCGAGCACGGGACACTGCCAGATAGCCAGGTCACGGCTACAGATCTCGTCATATGTTGTGTGGAGCAAACAATACGTACCCATACACAACTATATATCTACTCAACACACTTACAACTGACTATATGATTTTTTTCATTTTGGTTACATTGACACCAAGTAGCCAAGACATTTTATACCAGGTCCGAAGACCTTCCGTGGTGAAAGATAAATTATACAACACCAACTTATAAAGCTGATGACACTTACCGAGCCGACCAATGTCGAGCTAACACTATACCTTCAGCTCTTCCCTACATACTAATACTCCACCAAAGTGAATGCTACTGTCAAGTGGTAATGAGACAAGTGGCATAGTGAGGCGGAGGCCAAGGTGAATTGTATCCTGGTACTTCATAGCCATGACGTTGGGGCCTAAGGCATGCAAGCTGACACAGCCTTTGCTTTGCGAATATGTCTGCTATGAAGGAACATCAGGTCTGGCGCCTACGGATGGCGAAGAGACAAAGAGAAAGAAATCAGGGCAATTACAGTTACTTGCATTGAGTTTAGACTACATAGTCTTTCGTACATATCGGACAGAGGCTTCGTTAAGAATTAACAAGAGGTAATAGTACAGTCCAAGTATCGAACTAGAATATGAAGGGGTATAAACGAAAAAACGCGAACGAAGGGCAAGGAAAATGGGTCAATGTACGCAAGGAGGTAGGGGCATGGGATCGAGGCAAAGGAGAAACAAGTTGGCTCGAGAAAGCCGGAGACACAATTTCTGAAGCCTCTCGGCAGCTTGATGGCAACCGGGCCACGAAGTGTCAACATATGAGCAGAAGATGGTAACTGCCCAAATGGTCATCTGACCAAGTGCGGCGACCAATGACTATACCCAGCAGCGAAACCTTTTGGAGTTTTATGGAGAACCGCAGCCTGACTTTTGACAAGCGAAAGACAAGTGATGTCACCCTGCCTCCTTAGATCATGTTCGCTGTGGCGTGATGTGTGGCTGCATTTCGAGGTTGGATCTTTTCGGGAGAGCTTGCTCTGGCTTCGTCTTCATCCAACCGCCGTCTCCATTCAGCTAGACTGTCACTCAATCCCGTCTCCTTCGTTGGGGTACGATCAAAATCGGACTGCGTGCTTAGCCGGTAGTTGCGGTTTGTGCTCTCCCAGTGGCTACGCAAAGCTTCCAGTTCATTCGCCAACGAATCCAAGGCCATTGAGTTACGGTTGTCCGGGAAAGCATCATCTTGCGACACAGCACTGTCGGCACGGGATCGTCGGCTTGCAGCACCGATGGTGTTGCTTGAGGCATTGCTGTGGGTGCGCGAAATGCCGTTCATTTGCACAGGCTGCGATTGGCGACGGAATTGACCGACAGACGCCTCGACCTGATCGAGAAGCATGGTGACTTTCTGCTCAGCATCAGACGCCCGGTCTTCAAGCAGAGCGTTCTCACTCTTGAGCTGTTCCAGCTCTGCACGACTCCGCTCAGCTGCTGCTGCAAGCTCCTGTTGCACGTGCTCGAGCTCGGTTTGAGATCTGGTCTTATCCGCCTCGAGGGTAGCAAGTTCGTCCCGGAGCCTCTTGACCTGCTCCTCCAAGTTGGCAATCGAAGCCGATGATTCTTGCTCAAGGTCTGAGATCGATTTCTCAAGCCTGGTTCGCTCGGCCTCCCACTCGGCTGGAGCTTCTGACGGCCCGCTTGAAGCTTCGGCTAGGGCGGACTGTGCCTCGTCTAATTCGGATTGAAGCTTGGCATTTTGAGACTTGTACCTGGCGAGTTCATCTTTCATGCGCTTCAGCATCTTCTCCGTGCCCTTGACATAATGGACGGCAGACTGGTAATCATTCTCGAGCTGCTCCAACTTCTCCCTATACGTGCGGTCGGCTTCCTGCTCACGAGACTCGAAGGAAGACTTCAGTTCCTCGTGGGCTTTCATGCTAGCTGAAAGCTGCTGTTCCAGTTCGCGAAGTCGACCTGCCTCAGGGGTACCGAAACGAGATCCAGGGGACTCCAGGTGAGGCGAGCGACGGCTATCAGAGTACGAAACACCCCGCTCACCAAGAAGATCTTTCAGAGCGGCATGTTGCACAGCTAGCGCACCAGCCTCGCGATGTTGGTTCTCCAATTGCGCTTTCAACTCGCGATTGTCAGCGGCATGGGTTTGGCTTTCTTTCATGGCGGCCTGAAGTTGCCTGCGCAGCTGTAGGCCTTCTCGGCTAGCCTGCTCCTGGTATGCCTCCAGTCCAGCAATCCGCTCCTCTGCACGACGAAGCTTTTCAGCCGCCTCATTCGCAGCTGTTTGGCTAGTCTTAGCCAGCTCGTTGGCTCTCTCGACCTGAGCCTCCAAGACGGAAACACGCTGGTCAGAGAGAGATCGAAGAGCGGTGTCCGAATCGATGGATGACGCGCGATCAAGTCCCGACAGAAATGCGTTCTTGTGCGTCTCCGCTTCTTTGGAGTGAATCTCGATTAGCTCCTCCGCGTCTCTGAGGCGACGGGTAGCATTTTCAAGTTCGGCAGTTCGCTCTTCGTGCTCCGACCTCAACTGAAGAAGCTTTCTCTCTAGTCCCTCCCGACGCTCACGCTCGTCATCCAACTGTCGCTCTAGAAGAGCAGATTTGTCAGAAGAAGCGGTCACCGCTTCCCGAAGACTGCCAAGATTATTGCCGTAGTCTCTCAGTCGGGAGGTGGATTCTTCAAGCTTCTGCGTCAGTTCCTCCTTGTCCAGAGTCAATTGTTTAACGGCGGACTCGGCTTCGGAACGCAGCATCGATTCCTCTCTGACAGAGGCTTCGGCCTGATGAAGCTCCGCACGAAGACTTTCAGCTTCAAGTTTGCTGTTGTTCATCTCAAGCTCTGCCAGTCTCCTTCTCGTCGCTTCACATGTCTCTTCAGCCAGTTCTCTACCCCGCTTTTCCTGTTCATACTCAGTCGTCATCATCTCAAGCTTTGACTTGAGGTCATTTTGGGCCGCCAGAGCCAAAGCAAGTCTTCTGCTGATCTCCGTAGTTCGTTCCGAGATGGCTTCATCCGAGTCCTGGGCGGGCCCATCAGGTTGTGGAGTACCTCTCTGACTGCCGCCGTGAGCTGCCAACTTTGCACGGGAATAGGCTGCCTCGTTGACGGCGACGTCACGCTGGTGTTCGACCTCCGCCACCCGTTTGGACGCAATGGCTGCCTGGCGGTCTACAGTCGCTTGCATCTTGGCAAGCTCTGCTCTCATTGCAAGGAAGGCCTCGATTAAAGGACGATCCTCGTCTGTTAGTGCATCCGCGGCACGCTCGTCCATCACGGGGCTGTTGGACGAATTTGGTGTGTATCCAGCCTTCTTTGCCAGGGCAAGCTCAGAAGCATACCAGGCATTGCGACTCTTCATGGCTTCGAGCTCCTTGATCAGGGCCTCCTGGTGAGCAGTTAGCCGGGGAGACCGCGGCTCGTCACCTGACCTAGAATTCCGAAAACTGCGAGACTCTATCGACCCATCAATGCTGGCATTGCGACCTAGGATGGACTCATCAGCGCTGTCCATAGAGCCGCGCTGCCGATGCTGTCGCAACGACCGCTGCCGAGCCGGCGCACTAATAAGGGGAGCAGCCTCACCGGCCTCCATGGCCTTGGCAGACATTCTTGCTTGTTGCTGGGTAGGCGTACGTTGACCTGCAGGCGAGGTGCTTGATTCTTGCACCGGCTTGAAGTCTTTCGGTGAATCCTTGACAACCGGTGAATCCCTGTCCTTCTCGGGTGCCACTGCTCGAACAGTGTCTACCGCAGGTCCTCCATAGACACGCTCCGTTTTCGTAGGAGTTCTGCTCCGGGGATTGACGGCATGTTGAGGGCCATTGCCTCTGGGACCGGGCGTCGGGGCTTGACCCGGCGGAGGAGGCCCCGACGGTGGCGCCTGGGCTATAGATGCTCTGGGCAGCCGAGAGCCAGGTCCTGAGTTGGGTCCAAAGTCTGCCGGTCTGCCTGTGGGACTTGTCACAACGTTCTCCCGCGGCTGGTTTGCCGGTCCAGGTCCACGTCGTTGGGGTTCCGGGTGTTGATGTTGTGCCTCACGAGAAGACCGCCCAGTCGGTTGAGCGGAGCGGTCTCCGCTCATTTTCCGCATCGTCTGGATTGGACCCCTGTCTCCACCTTGATTTTCGGCTGGGTAACGGATCTTCGCAGTATCAAGGATGTATGCCATGCTAAGTTCTATCGGGTCACGCGGCGCAGAGCTAGGCTCGCCAGCTAAAACAATGATCTGTTTCCCAAAAGCCGTCATGCTGTGACCCGACCTAGGGGAAGGGGCGGGGCCCATGTTCTGGAAGGAATACCATCGTCGTGTCGTGATCCGGAAAGCAGCGAGGTCACCCAGATCGATACCTTCGTCTGTTCGGCCTCCGAAGATATACATCACATCGTTCACGATAGCTGCAGCATGGCCTTCCCGTGGCGTAGGGATAAATCCGACGCAATCCAATTGAGACCAAGCGTTGACGCGTGGGTCGTAGCACCACACGTCATTGAACCACTGCACGCCATTGGTTCCTCCAAACCTATGGGAATATTAGCGAATCGAACATGCCAGTTGCTACAGTTCATTAACGTAGGGAAGGATGGGTGTCATACAAGTAAAGTCGGTCGTTAAAGCTCACAATGGTATGGTTCGTTCTGGCCGGAGGGATTTGGCCCGGAGGCGGACCGCCCTCGTGGCTGTTCCGAATCAGGAACTCCCACTTGTTGGCGGGGTTCTGGAGTTGATTGAGATCAAACGCAACCAGGTCGTTGAAAAAGAAGCCCTCAACCTGCCCACCGAAGACATAGAGTTTAGAGCCTAGGATGTTGAGGGTATGACCGTAGCGTCCAGCGGGTCGGGGCCCAGGAGGAATCGATCTCGACCATTGGCGGGACGCTGAGTTTGTCAGAATTGCACATTCACTGAAAGCGACAAAAGGGGCGGGACGAAGCACAAACATACACGTATTGAGAAGATAAAGAGTGTCATCCAAGGTGTCACTCTCGTCTACCTTGGTGTCACCGCCGAACACAATAAAAGCATTGCCAACTAACAAGCTTGCGTGGCCGACTCGTGGACCCGGCCCTTCGGAAACGGTAGCGATGGGTAGACAGGACAGATTTCCCGTACTACTTTCCAACATCCAAAGATCACCCTTCACGGTTGATCCGTCTATCAAGCCGCCCATCATGTAAATGTCACCTTCCTTCGAGGCCACCGCATTGATCGCTGCGCCATATCGCGGGAATGGGACATTCTGAGCATTCGAGAAATTAAGTCGTCTCTGTGACCAGGGGTAGAGCGATGCACCGGGACTGTTATTCGGGGAGGAGTTGTTACTGTTTGCCGGTGGTGGTTGCTGCGGTCGTGGACCCTATATACCAGGAGTTGATTAGCCATGGCGTACAAAGGAGGCGCTCATATCACCGCTTGCCTGGGGACAAGAGTTGATTGAGACGAGTGTCAGGGAGACCTGGAAGACTAACCTGCGACTCAGATTCGGCCCTCTGTCGCATGCGCGGATGATCGGGGCTGTTGATGCTGGTCACCGAGCTTAAGGAGTTATTATAGCTGCTGCTAGGAGTAGGTGTGTGCGAATGGGCTGAATCTCGTTCCTTCGGTCCGGTGGGCGCAGTCGCCGGTGCGTTCGCGGGTGCTCCTTCCGAGCTATGATTGCTTCTGGTCGCCGGAGGTAGCCCAGAACCCTGCTGGTGTTTCTTCGATTTAAAGAGGAATGCCATCGTTATAAATGAGTCGTTAACGGTCGTTTCGAACGCAAATCAGCTAGAAATACAGGGAAAGAAAGTGAGACGGGAGAAGCGACTGTCCGCTTCACGACGCCTCTGTTTGCCAGCAGAAGCTCAATTGGTCTGGAATTGAGAGAATGGTAGTGGTGCGATCAACCGCACAATGAGCAAAAGGCGCCAGGCTCTAGATCTGATTTGAAGGAGCGAATATCGGCCAAGACCGACTTTGCGTATCAAGAGGACCGCTGGCGATAAATGCAGGAACCGGCAACCGTTGCGTGTTTGTTCCTGACAAAGGCGTTGACGGAGGGAGCTACCACGGCGCACCTCCAATCAGTCCAGGTCGCTTTCACGTCCTGCGACAAAAGAATTGTGCTGTTCAGTCCCTCCTTCTATTTCCAAAATAACCTCGCCACAGTGCGATTGCGACTCTATAGAAGCATAGGGCAACTGAGGAGTCGAAAAGCGGTAGATAGCAAGCAAGCAGGTAAGCAAGCAAATAAACAACAAGGATAGGGGGGGGGGGGGGGGGGGGGGAGAGGGAACGGGAACGGCAAGGGCCCCAGAAAGAAGAGAGATCAGTTGGCGGATGGGGATGTATCGGATAGAACAGAATTCCCAGGGAAAGATCAAAAAACCCCAAAAGAAAAGGAAGCAAAATTCAACAACGGGAAAACACGAGAAAGCAAAATACTGCTAGGGCCAAGAAGAGCCTTAGGGAGACTTTGAGGGAACAACAGATGAGGGAAGGAGGATGAGGAGTAGGAGACAGCGAGCGAACGAGAGAGACAGGAATAATGCAAGACTCCGGCGTTTCACACTTTCTAGCCAGCATTAGATAATTCCCGGTTTGGGTTTGGGCGGGTTGTGGTTTTTTTGGGGGGGGAGATGGGAGGTGCAGTAGGAAGGGAAGCAAGCAAGCCTTTAGAGCACGGAGTACCTGTAGTCCAGTAGTCAACGTAGCCCTGGCAGGCAGTTTAGGGGGGAAGAAGAAGAAGAACAGAGGGGACAGTGCGACACCGCCTCATTACTACCTACAGTACACACGTACTGATTGATGCGATGAGCTTGGTTATGCGTCTCCTCATTGATCATGTTTTTCTTTTTCTTTTTTTTCTCTCTCGCTGACTTGTGTCTTTGATCGTCAGCACATGACCCTCAGATAAATAAGCTTCGAACGTAATAAATTATACGATACAAGAGAGAGAGCGGATGCAACCATTTGCACCCACGAGGACATTGATTGATTGACTGATCCTTCCAGATACTAGGTAGCTCTGTCCATACATTCCAATGAACCCAGCCAGCCTACGATATGGTTAATTGATACATTTCACCCACTCTCCGGATGCTCTTGCTTGACTTATTCTGCCACAAGCTCAATTACACAAAATCTGAAGCTTGATCCTCTACCAAATAATCTCTCTCAAGTGCTCTATAATTGCCGGCATGTCGACAGTCCATTTGGCCGATTGTGCGTGCGCGCACGCGCAATGGTTCCAGCCATGTTTAAACATCCAGTTCCACTGTCATAATCACAAGTCCGTTGATTGCGAGTCAGGGACCACCGTTTCAAGTGCGGCCTGTGGGGAATCGCTCTGCAGGAACCGCGGCGAGAGGCTGGTGGTATCCAGGTGGTTCCTAAACCACCACCACATCAACATTTTACCCCTCCCAGCATTCCACCTTGGAGTTATCTTAAGTTAAAACCTAAGAACATCATAATCAACTGATGCATGATGCACACCAGAACAGCATGCTTTAGAGTAATGACAATGGTAGGAGGGTGGTGGTCGACCATCCTCATTATACACTTGGTCAACTCAGACCTCAGATTGGTCACTGGGCTCATCCCCTGCCGAGCGACCACCGTCGTTCATGCAGGAACCAGGCATAGTGCTGTACTGTACCTACATGGGTTCTGAGCCGGTGCCCCATCTATAGTTCCCCATTAATGTACCTCTTACAATTCTCCAACCATCGTCAGTTGTGGATTCCGATCATGGTTCCATGTGCACTCCGTATCTGGCTGCTTTGCGCCTGCACATTCCTCCACTTGGCCACACATTGCTGGAGTGGAAGGAAGATCGACAGTGCCTGTCTAATGATGATGACTGGCTGGGGAAGAACGGTGGCCGTAACCTTCGTATATCTTAGTGCTGGGACAATCGGGTTTAGATCCGCCCGTCGCGAGGCACCTTTTCACCAATTTCGGTACCGTCCCAGAAAGCAGGACAGGACAGTTCCAGGGGTCAGCGGAGTGGGAATATCGGGCAGATAAAAAGAATCAGGAATCGGAGAAAGAGAAATAAGCAGAGAAGATAAAAAAAAAAGGGGGGGGGGGGCCTGGTTCGATGACTCTCTAACTTTTTTTTTCCCCTTCTTCCAATGCGGATCGATTAAGTCATGCGTGATCGGAAGCCATCTTCAACGGCGCGCGGATGGATGGACATTGGATGGACAGGAGGAAATTGCGGATTGCTATTATTGTTCCGCCTAGGAGTCTGCCCAGTGGGCAACCGGCAACCTAAGGAAGGGCATGCATGCATGGGGCGTGGGATGGCCGGCACTTCGGACCATGCCCTGCTAACCTCAAGCCAGGCGGCTGTCGTTTCCACTGCCTATCATCACCACTGGACAACTACATACAAGGACCTTTAATATCCTTTCACTATACTCCGTACTCATTCGAATCCTATCCAGCCCTGCGCCTATATATAGTATTGTCCCGCTCAACGATGCCCAGCTTGATGATGATGCTAAATACTAAAGTATTAAGTACTCCATTCTATTGCGCTGTTTCAATTTATGAACGTAGCGTGCAGGTCCTTTGCGGTCGCCTTGCATGGGACGACCAATAGTAGCCAGTTTCTTGGATTGAGTCATCACCATGGACTGCGGACACTATTCTAGAGCCTTAATTTGCTAGAAGTCGTCCAAGTTCCTCAAGTCATAAAGTTCACTGAAGATACTTCGTAGTGCATAGAGATAAACAAAATGTACGGAGGGAGTATGAGTGAGTTAGAATACTGCCACTGATGTAATGCCGACCGCCGCGGCGGTCTGCAGATTAGCGGCCGCCGGCGATATCGATATTCCGGGCCAACTCGATGCCAAGCAGGATCACGGCCAAAGCTCATAGCACTCTCAGGTTACTGCAAGACATCATCATTCAGCTCTCTGCACGCCCCAGAGCTTGTGCCAGCGGCCTCAACGATACGGAGGGCTGGGGAATCTCACTAATTAATCACATTCCACTAGCTGGCAAATATCCCCTTTGGAAAGAGTGGTACTCTGGTCGATTGACCGCCCGCTCTCCGCATCGGGCGTATTGGATCTGCTTCCAGTGCATGCACTGTGACATGATTGTTGATAAGGTGAGAGCACACTCGCTTCTACCCCACAATCTTCAACACCTGGAAATTAACCCACCTTCTCTCACTGTCACCTTGGATCTGACTACTTCTCCCATATCATCAGGCGACAGTTCATTTCATCGTACTGGATTGTACATGATGATTATCTGCGCGCTACAACAGCACCGGAACTAGAAAATGGAGCAGAATAATACAGACCACCGACAGGCCTCGAGCCTCCAATCCGAACCCCGAAAGCACCCACACAAGTCCGTTCGTGTTGCTTTTGGCCCTGACCTCGAAACTCACATTCCACCCCGCGACATCTCCCCCGCGCCCGTTGCTGGACACCACCGATCCTTCACCACCGTGGAGGCCAAACCGCCGCCTGTGATCACACCGGAACGACCGACGAGCTCGTCCGCCGGCGAGAACTCAGTTATCTTCGATGTCAACCCGCGCCTGACTATGGATCGTCCGTCCGAGTCTGCGCGCCCGACCGCGGCCCTGAAGAGAGCCAGGAGTGATTATGGACCTCGAGTGGGATTTGATAAAGCTATCAATGGTGACGAAGAAGAAGATATTGCGATGCGCCATGGCTGGCAGGAGGAATATACTTCAAGCGAGTACTTGAAAGTCCTGCATTCGGTGAGCAGTAGCGCTACGCCCCAAGTGCTAGGTTGTCCTCTAACAGGCGAATCTCTACTAGAATTTCTACATGTATTTCACGGAAAAGCGCCATGAGACGAATGGAATCCCACGCGACCCTGTCGGAAGCTGGCCGAGTCAAGACTGGCGCATGAAGGACCGTCTCAAAACCGTTTCTGCCGCGCTTGCCATCTGCCTGAACATCGGCGTTGACCCCCCGGATGTCGTGAAGACCAACCCTGCGGCAAAGCTGGAGTGTTGGGTTGACCCAACCTCTACCACATCCCCTGGTGGCTCCAACAAGATCATGGAGCAGATCGGAAAGAAACTACAAGAACAGTATGAGACGCTAAGCTTGAGAACTAGGTACAAGCAGTATCTTGACCCTTCAGTCGATGAGACCAAGAAGTTCTGCATATCATTGCGTCGTAACGCCAAAGACGAGAGGGTTCTCTTTCACTACAACGGTCACGGTGTTCCTCTTCCTACCCAGTCAGGCGAGATTTGGGTTTTCAACAAGAACTACACGCAATACATCCCAGTCTCACTGTACGATTTACAGTCATGGCTCGCAGGTCCGAGTCTGTTCGTCTTTGATGTTTCACATGCTGGTAACATCGTTTCCAACTTCCACACTTTCGTTGAGAAGCACGAGAAGGAAAATGTCGAGGCGAGAAAGAGGGATCCGAATGCCATCGTACAGAATTACGGAGATTGCATCATTCTCGCAGCGTGTCAGAAGGCTGAGTCGCTGCCGACGAATCCAGATCTTCCTGCGGATCTCTTCACCTGTTGTCTGACTACGCCAATCGAGATCGCGCTGCGCTTCTTCATACTTCAGAACCCGCTCCAAACCAATATTTCTGTCGACGAATTTAGGGTGCCTGGTCGCCTACAGGACCGTCGTAGTCCCTTGGGAGAGTTGAATTGGATTTTTACCGCGATCACTGATACGATAGCTTGGAACACCTTGCCGCGAGCCCTCTTCAAGAAGCTCTTCCGCCAAGACTTGATGGTGGCTGCCCTGTTCAGGAACTTCCTGCTGGCTGAGCGGGTAATGCGCACCTACAAATGCCATCCGATTTCATCGCCTGAATTACCGGAGACTCATCATCATCCTTTGTGGAAGAGCTGGGACCTGGCCGTCGAGATGGTTTTGTCGCAGCTTCCAGCCCTGACTGACCATGAAGAGGGTCGCAGGCAATATGAATATCAGCATTCGACGTTCTTCGCAGAGCAGCTTACCGCATTCGAGGTTTACCTGTCGTCGGGCCCCACGGAGAAGAACCCACCAGACCAGCTCCCTATTGTCTTGCAGGTCCTTTTGAGTCAGGCACACAGATTGCGAGCTCTGATTCTGTTGAGTAAATTCCTAGATCTCGGTCCTTGGGCGGTTCACCTGGCTCTGAGCATTGGTATCTTTCCTTACGTCGTTAAGCTTTTGCAGTCTGCAGCCCAAGAACTTAAACCAGTCATGGTCTTCATTTGGGCAAGAATTATGGCCGTCGACCATACTGTTCAGAATGACCTACTGAAGGACAATGGGATCCATTACTTCATCTCCATCCTCAACCCATCTTCCCCAATCCCTGTGGGCAACGCTAGTGAACATCGGGCTATGTGCGCGTTCATTGTTTCAATCTTCTGCAAGAACTACCCCCAAGGTCAAAATGTGTGCCTCTCTGCCGAGCTTTTTGACTCTTGTCTCAAGCACCTCATGGATGTGGAGAATCCGCTGCTGCGGCAGTGGTCGTGTCTCTGCATCAGCATGCTGTGGTCCGACTTTCCAGAAGCGAAATGGATGGGTATTCGATGTGCCGCTCCTGCCAGGCTCTGTGAACTCAATTTCGATCCTGTGCCTGAAGTACGGGCTGCCATGTTGCATGCGGTCACCACCTTCTTGGGTATACCGGACTTAACCGATCAGGTAGCCCAGATTGAGGAAACCCTGGCCATGGCAGTATTGCCCATGTCATCTGACGGCAGTGTACTCGTGAGAAAAGAACTCTTAGTTTTCTTCTCAGCTTTCGTCAAACGCTATCAGAACAAGTTTTTGATTGCCGCATACGAGGAGTTCCAGGATGAGAAGCAGAACTTACTCTCGAAACTGAAACATGCAGGATCTCGGGTCCCTAGCCAAAAGGAAGTATCGGATGTTCCCGCAGCCTCGAGTCGAAAGTCGCATAGCCTCTCACGAAACACCACCTTTGGAACTATTTGGAAGCAGCTGCTAATTCTCTCTGTTGACCCCCACCCTGATATCGCGCAGGACGCAGGCATGATTGTTGACTACATTCACATTTGCCTCTTGGATTCACCGATGGCTTCATTGACTAACAAGATCCGAGACGAAATCCTGGACCTTTCTTATCGGGTTTCTCAGAAATTGCAGGTCGAAAAGCCAGAATCAAAGAAAACCGCGCCTCCGCCGACACCACCCGCCGTCGCCCCTCCCAAACAGGAAGGCTACCTTTCACTAAGTATCAAACGAACTGCCAGTGTGGCGGCCTCGCTTAAGAACCTGGCCTTCGGAGGCTCTAATGCGTCCGAATCTCAATCACCCCAATCGCCTCAATCTCTCACCGCGCCCAAGAGCCGGATGCCTATGACCCCAAGAGGACGAGCCCCACCCGAATGGACGCGCCCCCCGGAAGTCAATGACCAAGTTGCTCCCGCAACGGCCTACAACCAAGCTCCCACCCCTACGTCGCGAGGATTCGAGCCCCGGGAATCTTTTGCGGTCCCAGCCATTCCCTTGATGAGTAGATTCCTGGACTGGTCCACAGAGGTAAAATCAGAACTCCTTCACCTCATGAGCGATAAGTTTCACTACGAATTTGAACAATTTCTCACCCGTCTTCAGTATTTCCGGGAACCCCAGATGAAACCCAATGAACCCGACGAGCCCGGCAGTGCCGATTACAACGAACGCCTCTGGAGACGAAGCCGTAATGAGAAGATCATCTCTGAGACCCAACCTCTGAAGGGCAAAGCAGGCAGCAGTCGATGGGATAATTCATTGTCTCTTCTTTCTAACAGCAGTCAGCCTCTGAAGATGTGCTTCCATCAATTCGAGGATCACATTGCAGTTGCGGATGATAAGGATACTATCGCGTGAGTTCTACACCAGTTTGAAAGCCTGCACTGGACATACGCTGAACCCGTAGTAGAATCTGGGATTGGCAGAGACACAAGCGTCTCAACCGTTTCTCGAATGGCAACCCGGCTGGCTCCAAAATCAATGAAGTCCGATATATCAACGAGGATGACCAAGCTCTGTTGATGACCGGGTCATCTGATGGTGTTCTGAAAGTGTTCAGAAACTACGAGTCGGCGCATGATGTGGAAATTGTGACTGCATTCAGAGCTTTACCTGAACTCATTCCCAGCAATCGCAATGCTGGTCTTGTTCTGGACTGGCAGCAAGGTCAGGGTAAGGCATTAGTTGCAGGTGACGTGAAGGTCATCCGGGTGTGGAATGCGGCTACCGAAGTCTGCACGAATGTAAGTCGTTCCTGGCCTAAGAGGCTGACTGAGGCTGATCAACTCGTAGGACATTCCTGCTCGTTCGGGCTCTTGCATCACCTCCTTGACATCCGATCAAGTAGCAGGGAACATCTTTGTGGCAGGATTCGGTGACGGCGCAGTCCGGGTGTTTGATCAGCGTCTTAAGCCCACAACATCCATGGTCAAGGTCTGGCGCGAGCATAAGCAATGGATCACCAATGTTCACATGCAGCGCGGCGGCCTGAGGGAGCTTGTGTCCGGGAGTCGCAACGGCGAGATCAAGCTTTGGGATCTACGCATGGACATGCCCATCTCTACGTTCTCCGCCACAAACGACACACTGCGTACACTGAGTGTCCACGAGCATGCTCCAGTCTTCATGGTGTCTGTACCCTTGATAACCTCCTTGGTGTCTTGACTGAAAGAAAACTCGCTAATGTCTCTAATCAACAGTGGTACAAACCGTCACGAAGTGAAAACCTTCAACGTCGATGGAACCTATCTCTCCACCTTCGAGCCCTACTCGAGCTTCCTCCATCACAACCGCTCCTCCCCAATCGCCAGCACTGCGTTCCACCCTCATCGGACCGTTCTGGCCTGTGCTGCACTGAACGACCACCATATCAACTTGGTGACATGTTAGCAGCCCACAGAGTATTAAGTCGCTCCTCTACACCATAGTGAAGCTACAGGAGACCACACATCCCACACACCTAAACTACACGCACCGTGAACGAAACATTACCTCGCTACCTCCAAACCGACTGTCCTCTATTAGCGCAACCCTCCTACAGACACACCACCGGCGCCAAGGTCTCATCGATATTCCCCAGTTTCCAGAATCTATTTCCGTTTAATCCTACCACGTCTTTTCCTTCCAGTAATACTTCCCCCGCTCTCCCCTGCCATCGCTACCAACCACCCTCTACCTTCTCACAAACCTTCAAGGTTACAACCGCCCAACCCTTTAATATCCCTCCCCCCCCACCCTCTCATTATTCGTCCTCCAATTCTCCCCGGCGTAGAACCACTCGCAAGCAACAGCAATTTCTTTCTAATAACATTAGCAACCTGGCGCTGTGGCTATTTCACAATTTACCTTCTCGCTTGTTCATTACACACACACACACACACACTTCGGGTTTTTCGGTCTCCTTATGCATGCATGTACGGTTGCTCCCCACGCTTAGCTGCCCACGTTTTCTATTGCCTTTTTTTTCAGTTCGTATTCATTTCTTTTGTGTGGAACGTCAATCAGCCAATCAGTCATATGGGATGGGAATAGTAGATAATCGATCACCATTACCCAAGTACCCCAGGTAGCTACCTACCTATCTACCTAGCTAGCTAGTCGAAATGAGACTGGATGGCGGATGTACGGCATCGGCATCGGCATCGGCATCGGTATCAGCGTTTCGACTCGAAATCTTTCTCCCTGGCGCTATCGAGTTGTAGTTGTAGGAATTACATGGTGAATGCTGTGAGTTCGAACTCGGGGTGGGAGTTTTGTTCTCGCTGCAGAGCTCACACTAGGAGATTCAGGTAGTGGCGGGGATGCTCGTTTCTTGCACGTACATTTTACAAGGCTGTATCGTGGTAGAAATTGGTAAAGCAGAGGATAGAAAGTGAAAACAAGGTTACTCGGCAGGGTGTGTGTATGGATATCGTAGAGTTTCTGCGGTTACTTGCGACAAGCATGGAATTTATGTTATTTATTTATGTAACAGCGAATCCACCGGGCAGACCATGTAGACAATCAGTTCCTGATGAGAAATCCTCCATAAGCCGTTGAGCTACAAACTCCTTTTGCTTGCAAGATGTGAGCATGCTGTGGTAAGTTCAGATGGAAAGACATTGTACAAGCGGCCTCCTCATTAGGCGGGGAGAAGCTGGTGCCAGTTTTGGCAGACACCTATGACTACGAGTCTCCATCCCATTTCACCACGCACCGCCCATAGAGTCAATGTCAGAGTCTTCCTCAAGGACAGTATAAGGATTGGTCGCTGAAGAAGTTCTGCGTCGAGCAAAGTGGCCGAAATTGGCAGATGGCGAAGACTCTCGACCAAGAGATGCCCCGCCGTTGGTACACCAATCCAGTTCGAAAAAAGTTCGATGCTTATCAGAACTTGGCGAGGAGCAGTCGGATGGTGCTGGCGTAAAGTCTGCAAAATTGCCGATCTGCTGCTCTCGGTCTCCCAGGACATACGAGGTCAAGTTAACAAGCGCATTGCCCATAAGTTCACTCATTTCCCTCGCAGACTTGCAGTCCTCTGTCGAATACCCTCGTTTCTTGAGTTGCTCACTATGGTCCTGAGCGAACAAGGCAACCTGGGCGCGAATGGTTTCTTCCCCGCGACTATCCCGCCGAAACCAGGCGTTGGACTCATCCAGCCTGGCCTGGTTCTGAATCAGGCTGTCCACGTACCAGGTAGGCCGTTTTGTCAACTGACTTGCAGGTTTGGACAGCCCAGGCGGAGGCTTCAGAGGCTTGCTCTCGCTTTTCACGGATGAACCTGGAACGTGCCCGAGTGCGGGCTTGATGCTGCTTTGTGTGCCACACCCGGATGAAAAGATCTGGCTCTTGATATAAGCTGAAGCCTGTGCCTTGAGATCCAGTGTGGTAGCTCTATCGATGACATCTCGTGCTTTAGATGAAGACACCGGCCCCGAAGACTGCTGGACGTCCACAGAAAAGGAACTCGTATTGGGCGAGTTGCCCCATGCCCCAAAACGCCTTGCTTGATAGATATTTTGAGGCATGTATCGAGGCATTGGAGGCCAGTTGTTAGCCGTTGCTCCTTTATCAAGGTCTAGAGTGGCCCTCTCAAGAAGATGCCAAGTGGTCGTCGCAGCCTCCTCTGGTTGTAGTTTCTGCTTTCCAGTGTTCACCGAAGCATCGGAGTGGGTTGGCGCAACAGCACTTGCAAAGGCACTTGCTCGAGACTCGTCAGTGCTAGGTGCCTTGACTTTATGAGAAACTACTGTGGCCTCTTCTGCGGTACCTTGTGTCCTGGTGTTTCTGGGCCCCTCGACAGTACTTTTAAGCAGGGCGTTGACTTCTTCTTTGAAGATCCGTCTTTTCTCCTCAGCGGACAAGCTACTACTGCCATTGCTCGAAGGGATATTATTCTGCGCGTCTGTCGCCTGGCGTTGACTGGAAGCACGATACGAAGATTTACTGGATTCCGGACACTGAAGTGTTCCAGGCCGTGCGGCAGGGGCAACGCTCGAGAATCCTGAAGCCAGAGTGTTTTCCTTAGATGTGTAGTCTGAGCTATATCCTTGCTGAGATCCAGACATCGGAAACTGCAAGCCCGACGAGATTCTGCGAGACTCGGCACGCTTGAAACGCTCTTGTTGGATTCGTAAAGATTCATAGGGGGAACGATTATACGTCTGATCGAAGTTTGCGCCGTACAAATGCAGAGATGACGAAGGGGGACATGATTCCTCAGACGCAGATTCGTGACTAAAAGATCCTGTCTTGGGTCCCTCGCAAGAGGATCTCTGGCTGGACAAGTCCACTGGCCAGACTGCCCGATCACCACTAGCATTATCGCCGCGTCGTTGGAATGGGCTCTCCGAAATGCAGCTGCGGGATTGGGGGTGTGAGCCCGAGTGAGAATAGCTGGAGCTTTTCAGGTAGTTCAGAGGATTTTGCAGGATAGGCCCATTGCCAGCTCCGTACCAGCCTTGGTCAGATTTCGCCTCGCTGAGAATATGTCTTTTCAGGCGTGTAGGTGTTATTTGATCATTGAAGGAATCAATGTCGCTGTCACTGGACTGGTAAACTCGAGAATAACGCGCCGAAGGGTTATACTGGGTACTGGCACTGGGTCGGATTTCGGAGTCTCCTCCTTCATGAATAGAGTCGATATATGATTCGCTGTAGTTATACCTCTTAACACGCGTAGGCGTCGAGGGCTTCTGAGAGCTATCATCAAGACCAGTAATATTAGCATGGCGTCTAGACGATGGGCGTGACGGGGACCTCGGCGAGTCTATTGCATGCAGTAGTGATGCGGTTTCCTCTGCATCGAGGACTGGATCACACGACATATCGCCATATTCTCGAGCTTCGATAGCCTCGGTACTTGACTGATCTTCGTAAATCTCAAAGGCATTGTTGATGGATCCACGCAAGGTGGAAAAGCGCGAAGAAGCGAGATCTTTATCGCCGCTGCTTACAACCCTGGTACTAACACCAGCCGCACTCTCCAACATATATTGCCTCTGGGCCCGTGCACCTTTATTTCTTGAGCTTTGCTTCAGGCATAACTCAAGTAGAGGAATAGGCTGAGAGGAGGCAAGGTCATCCAAATTATGGAGCTCATGGTCGTCAGTCTGTCCGAGATCTGGCTGACTACAAGCAGCAAAGACTTGTTGACGGTAAGGAAACTTCCGTGACGCCATAGTTGGGGAAGACTGATAGCTTGCTGCTTGATGAGTAGTACTTATTATCGATGGAGCGTCTTTGGACAAGTCTAACGAAATAGAACACTGCTTCGGGGTTGAAGCTGCGAGTACACGCGCTGGGGACCCCCAAAGTATGACAGGGGACCGTTCTAATATCGTTCCAGAAGACGGTGGCAGTGGCAATGAAAGCGAATGAGCTCTTTGGCGAGAAGCAGGAGTTGTGGGTAGGTGAGGAAGACGGATTGGCGTGAGTGACTGTAGAGACTAGGGAGTGGAGAGGCTTAGGTTAATGACAGTGCGTAAAATGTGAAGCACGCTGGAGATAGAGACTGAAGTGGTAACTGTACCGCGATGGGTGATACGTTATTGAGCCACTCGGTGGTCTGAGTACGCTTGTCGGGAGAGTGAAGATGGTGCAATCCTACAGGAGCTCTTCCGGGGGGTAAATTGTTGATCGTCACTGAGCCTTTGCCTCTACGACCTCGCTGTCCTGATGGGCCAGTCAGCTGCCTGCCTTCAGTTTTTTTTTGTCTTTCTAGCAAGACGCTCTCTCCATCTTCTTCTTCTTCTTCTTTCTCTTTCGTTCAAGGCTGGCGCGAGAGAGAACATAAGGGGGAAACACCTACTGCGCCGTTGTTTTTTGGGCTTCAACACAAGCGACATGGCAAACAATCTGCTGCTGGACCCTCTGTTGTCATGGGGTGGATGTGGTTTCTAGGTGAATTGTTCACTGATGGCCACAATGAGATAGACGGTGTAGAGAGACCATGTCTCAGTTGTGCCTTCCTGCGCAACGTGCCAGCTGTTAAAGCAAACGAAAAATGAGGAAATCGCTGTCCAACACCAGGGAGGTTAGTCGTCTTGTTTGAGGAATACAAAGAAAGAACTCTCCAGTCCAGGACCATCGGAAAACAATCAATAGTTATTAGACTAGAAGCATATACTCAATACTGAGACATAAGAAAGCAATGGCACTATTCCACCAGAGGCTGACGATTCCAGTGTGCAGTTGGTACATCACATGAAGAATCTGACCGCAAGAAAATATTGACAGTTATTCAAATACATTCATGATGATCACGTTCCTACCGGTAATTACGTTGTGCCCCGCCAGCAGTGCGTAGGTTGTCCGACGCCATCATATTGGATCCCATCATATTAGCACCCACTCGGCCTGAGTCGAGCTTACCTCCGGAGCTGTAGTCATTAGCACCAGCGCTCAGCTCACCAGTCCCATGAGTATTATAGCTGCTGCTTCCTTCTGCACCTCCGCCGCCGAATCTTTGTTGAATGCGGCTTTCCATACCGGACGAGTATGGTCCTGCGATATCTGAAGCCTCAACTTGATCGGATCCACGATTATAGCCATCCGGGCTGATATGCTGCACACCGCTAGTATCTCTAGGCTCCATTTGCCTGGAGCCAGAGTCAGGACCGAGGCCAGTCATGCCTGAACCATACTCATCCTGAGCAGGATTGCGATTCTCAGCTTCCTGACCGTAGCTAGATTGGAATTCGTGGCCACCCGAAGGCTTTGAGTCATAGCCGCTAGTGCGTGCTTCATAAGCAGCCGTGTTCTCCCCGGAGTCATATGCTCCAGAGGTGTAGGGGTTAGCACTAGGTTTTGCACCGCTGTCGCCGGGTTGAGGGGCATGGTGTCCAGTGTCAGATTGGCTGTAGGCCCCAGAGCTGGCGTTCTCGGCTTCGGGGACGGTTCCAGAACTGCCGGTGTCTGATTCCAAGTCAATCGGATTGGAGGCTCAACATGGGGAAGCCTAGCATGGGGAATATGCTTATACTTGATTTATGACCATGATGGCCGGTGAAGGCGTCTTTAACCTTGTGCATGAGCTTGGACATGACGGACTTGTGGAGTATTATCAATATTCAATGTCAAGTATGCAAGAGAACCACCGGGTTGATCGAAGTTGTAGTAATTAGGTGGAAGCGTCGTGTTTGGGGCTGTATGTAGTCTAAATAGAGATTCCTAGCTCAAACGCCGGTTCGGTTCACGAGCAGCTCCAGAACAGCTTCTCAAAAACAGCAAACCTTAATGTTAGCTTGGTACATGGTTGAGCCAACAACAGCACGCCTGTCCGACTGATATGACGTGCGGATACCAATTATGGTTGACGAGAATAGAGAAAGAGGTCAGGAATGTGAATGTCGTTCACGTCATCTGGCGAACCCCGGCAATTCCAGACCGTGTTCTCATCAACGGGTACCAGCCACAGTCCCGCCCCCGCCATGGGAACACCCAAGCGGTCCCACTTCGATGATGGCACGAGAAGTTTATTAAAAATACTACCCGTCGGTCGGAGACGGTATGCTGTATCGGAAGAGCCAAAGTTGAATGAGTGAACCCCAGTTGCTCTCACTATCCAGATACCTTGTCTCTCAAATCATTTGCGCTATTTGCGCTAGGGTTGCTGAGCCGGTCGAGGGAAGGGAAGGGGGTGAACAGTGATCTGCAAGATAAGTTGAATCTCATTGGAACGACTTTGGGGGAAAAGAAATCCCAAGAACTCGCAAATGAGACAGAACGGTTGCAAGACGGAAGAATGCCGATTGCTTGATTATTGATTTGTACTCGTAGTTGTCGAGGAATTGGAATGCTAGGGAGTTTGAGATCATCAATGTTTGCGACTCGAAAGGTGGACCCTCCGACTAAAGAGTGAGTGGAGATGGTGGATGATCGGCGGGTGGGGGTGGAAACGAGGAGTCCATCTATGTTTATCGTGAGAAGGGTGGTTAGAGAATGAGTGGACTGTATACTGAGTGAAAGTAATACGTATACTCACTCATACATATGAGAGAGTGTGTTCTGGTTTTTGGTCACGTAGCATGCTGAATCGGAGGTGAGGAGATGATAATCGCATTCATTGATGGACAGGACAATGTGGACTGGACCTTTGAACCTTGGTTGCCTGACTTGGCCTGAGTTCGCAGGATGACAATCCCCGTCCACGTCCAGTGTCCATCTTAGCCTCAGGCAGCCACCGCCCCGTGACTGGGGGCTGAGGCTGTGCTTGCGTGTCTCAAGCAAGAGTACTCCGTAAACGCAGGAAAAAAAGAGGCCAGTCATTCATTCATTCATTCATTCCTTCCTTCATCCTTACTTCTCTTTTCTTTCTCTGATATACCAAATCATCATAGTCCTTCTACTCTGTATATCACTCTGCATCGTGTTTGCGACCACTCAATTCCTCATAGTTCTTCTGGACGACCAAATTGGCGCGCGCGTGTTGACATCCTTCCTTTCCGCCCTCCTCCCTCTCTCCCTCTCTCCCTCTCTCTCCCCTCTCCCCTCTCTCCCCCCCTCCCTCCTCCCTCCTCCCCCCTCCGATTTTCCCCCTCCTCTCCTCGCTTTTCGTCGCACTTTCGGGGAGGTTCGACCTTCTTTTCATGCGATCTGTCTGATTTCTTTTGTTCATCGTCTACCAGTTTTCCGCCTCTTCGTTTTCGATGAGTGCGGGTTGCTGTCGGCCTGCAGCGACCGTCTGACTGGTCATAAGATCCACTCGCTGCCAGCAACCGCAGGGTGCCACCATTAATTAGTACCACCTCGTCAATCACAACTCTACACCGAAGTTATTATCACGCTGCCTGGATACCGAAACGTTGACCGTGAAAGGTCATCATTTCACCCCTGTCAGCTACCAACCACACCATATCCAAGACGGTCATTGTTTTCATTGTATCGCTTGGTTACTAGAGGCATTGCGTCACCATGCGACCACCACGCTTGATCGTGATTGTGTTTTGCTTGCTCTTCTTCCCGATCTTACTCACTTTCTTCTCGGCACTCACCACTTCCTCCCGCGTCTCTACGCCGAGCTCGCTTGCTGGTCAAGCGACGGGTCTCCATGCCCTTTTCTCCTTTAACCTTCCATCCTCGCTCTTTCCGCCCTCCGCAATCATCAGTTTGACCGATGACAACTCGACCTTCTTCCTGGCCAGACCTGCAGCGTTTGGCCCATTGCTCCCAGACAAGGGGCTGAGCGGTCAACTCTGGATTGGAAGCGGATTTGGAGAACGCACGACGGCGGGAGCGGAGGGGGAACTGGGCTGTTCAGATATTCCGGGATGGGGCGAAGGCGACCCTCACAAGCCAGGGACGGCCGACAGAACTGCGGGTAAACCACAAACCGGAACCACGAGCGAGGGAACGAAAAAGCAGGCGGATGCTCACTCAGATGCCGAATCCTCTCGTCTTCCAAAGGAAAGAGCAAAGACCGGCCTTGCGACGGATGACGGAACCGATGATCATCTGCACCACCCCCTTCCGGAGTCTGCAGGAACAGATGCAACTGCTATGGAGAAACCCGGGGATCACTCTCTGAGCCTACCCACAACTCACGCCGATATCCAATCTCTGCAGGAAAGTGCGGAGATTGACGGCAAGGTGGTTCTGTTGAGTCGAGGTGGCTGTGGCTTCCTTGAGAAAGTCAAATGGGTGCAACGACGAGGAGGTATTGCTCTGATTGTGGGTGACGACACTCGGGGTGGAAGTCTAGTGACTATGTATGCACGCGGCGATACGTCTAACGTGACAATCCCTGCGCTGTTCACCTCCCACACTACCGCCCATCTGCTGTCGTCGTTGGTTCCGCCTCAGATGGTCGAAGGTACGGAGGCGGATGACGCTCCCGCTACTCAAACTGGCCAGTCGGGCCATCGCACTTCTGGGAAGCAACCTCTTCACACAGCGACAACCACAGTAGTGGCTGCCTCAAGTACGCCCACTAAGCACGCGATGGCCGACAATAGTCTGGTTCCCGCCAGTCCGAAAGGCGGTCTTTTTCATGCCTTGCTGTCCCTACTGGGCCTTGGTAGCAGTGGAAGACGACCGTGGTTCTCATCTGAAGATAGCCGTCGCCCGCCAAACAGTGGAAACATTAACTGGATCATGCTAGATCCTTGGGATGACCATGCACCACCCCAGCATCAGGCAGATTTTAGCCGCTACCCAACGAAAGCAGACGGAGCCACCATCAACCGCAAAAAGCATGGATCACTATCGAGCGGCTCGGATGCAGATGGGTTTGTGATCGGAGTCCAGGACTGGCGAGATCCAGACCTAGTCGCACCGAAGGGCAGTGTTCTTCCGACACCCACTGGGATCGCGGGTGTAGATAGGAACAACATCCAAAACAGTGACAAAGCCACCGCTGCTGCTTTGAAAGGCGGCAGCATTACCCCGGGCAGTGGCGAGTACTATACCGTCGACAAGTCTGCGGTCTCACAGAAAGGGAGCTCAAGCGGCTCGCAGTCCCAAAGCTCGCATCATAGCAGCGGCGATGATGACGCATCTTCGTCTGGAAGCAGTTGGCTTTCCAAGCTCTGGTCAAGTAGACATGAGCCCGACGTAAGCCGGGATGCGAGCGTCAAGGACACACTTGCTGCCGAAGAGAAGTCCCGCAAGCCTTCCTCAATCAGTCAATCAGGCGCGACGACAGCCGATCACGAGGGCTTGTGGGTCACTTTAACGCCGACGAGCATGTCTACCAGTCCATTCTTCGATACCCTCCTCGTCCTTGTCATCAGTCCGCTGCTTACACTGAGCGTCGTGTACATTCTGCTGTTGCTCCGGTCCCGCATTCGTCGACGAAGATGGCGCGCCCCGAAATCTCTGGTGGACCGCCTTCCTGTGCGAACGTATCACACAATTACCACCTCATCTTCTGCCTCTAGCTCACCGCGGTCCGTCAGCCCTGGCCCGGTCTCGCCTACATCCCCCCTGCTGGGGTCTGGAAGTCGCTCAGACACCAAGGGTGCACCCAGAATTTCGTCTTCCAAGAAGGAGAAATCCGGATCCACTCTCTGGCGACGTAAGTACACGGGACGACAGGTCGAATGTGTTGTCTGCCTGGAAGAGTACGTCGATGGAGAAAGCCGGGTGATGAGCCTGCCTTGTGGGCATGAGTTCCACGCCGAGTGCATGTAAGTATGCCAGTTGATCTATATCCTGCCACTTCTAACACTATACAGCACTCCTTGGTTGACTACACGCCGACGGACGTGTCCGATTTGCAAGGGAGACGTCGTTCGGTCGATGGCGCAAAGCAAGGCCGGTGATATGCGCGATACCGCTGCAGAGCAGACAGTGGGCGAAGGTCAGCACTCTCGCGACGTTGAGTCTCAGCAGAGCGTATCCTCGGCTCCGGTCCCGATCGCCGGAGGCAGCGAGGACGAGCTGTCTGACGTGGAGCACCGCGCAGGCGCGGACGCAGCAGTCCATGAGGCACATGCATCGTCCGCGCCACCGACGTGGCGCAGCTACGCGGCGTTGAGCTACTCTGCCCTGAGTGGGGACACGATCTGGCACCAAACTCCGACGGACGGGCGGCGATAAAGCCGCGGGCGGAAAAGTTGTCATCCCAGCGTTTGGATTCGAGCATGTGCTACATTAGCGATCTTTTGATATCAGTGTTGTATGGCGTTTGCGGGTTACGTAGGCGTGCTGGCGCGGCTTATGGCCAGGCGCCGAGCCGTCAACGGGGGATTACTGAATGCCACCAAGGCGGGCTGGGATGGCTAGATAGCATTGCTTGCTAATCATAATCATAGCGTCACTATTGTTGCTTCTGTTGTTACGTCGTTGGCTCCAGCCTTGTGGTAGTTACAGGGATGATGATCCCTTAGCTGCTAGCCTAAAGTACGCATAGCATATATAGAGCCCCTCACCACCCGACCCCGAACACCTTTTCGTACAGTACACCTCCCCTCAGGGCTCCAGGCTCTTATACTCTCGACAAACCCAAAATGTCCACAACAACCACCCCACGAATTCCCCCCTGCTGCCTCCGCACCCCACCCCGCCCATGGCCCACCTCCCCAACCGGCACAAACACCACCCTAACCACACCCCTCAAACAACACTCCGTCTACACAGCCGGCCACAACCCCACCCGCGCCATTTTGGTCATCCACGACCTCCTCGGCTGGACCTTCCCCAACCTCCGCCTCCTGGCCGACAGCTACGCCCACTCCGCCAACGCCACTGTCTTCCTCCCTGACTTCTTTGGGGGCGAGACCCTCCCCGCCGCCCCGATCCTGGCCGGCCGCTGGGCCGAACTCGACCTCCAGGGGTTTCTGGCCCGCAATGCGCGGGCCATTCGCGAACCGGAGGTTGTGTCTTTTGCGAAGCATGTAAGGATGACTCTGGGGTTTGAGAGGGTTGGGGTTGTGGGGTTTTGCTGGGGGGGATGGGCTGCTGTTCGGTTGGGGGGGTTGTTGTTCGACTGTTCTGGGGGCTGTGAGCTGGGGAGTGGTGGCTTGGGGGAGTCATCTTGCGCGCTGGGTGAGGGGGGTAGCGGTAGCGGTATCAGGGGCAGTGGTGGTCGTGGTCGTGGTGATAGTGATGGTGCAGGCCAACAGCAATACCTGGTGGACTGCGTATCGATTGGCCATCCCAGTCTCTTGACGGAGGAGGATATTGCCGCGGTGCAGGTGCCGGTGCAGGTGCTGGCGCCGGAGCGGGATCCGGTATACACGCCCCAGCTGAAGGCGTTCACTATCCAGAACCTGCAGGAGAGGGGGGTGAAGTTCGAGTATCGGTTTTTTCCGGGGGTGGAGCATGGGTGTTTCACGAGGGGGGATGAGGGGGTTCCCGGGGAGAGGGAGGCGTTGGGGAGGGGGAGGGAGGCGGTTGGGTGTTGGATGGAAGGGTGGTTGTAGCCTATAACTGTTTGAGGGAGGATGTGTAGGGAAGTGGATGAGATTGGTGAAGTAGATGGACTTGAGGTTGATGCTGTTTGTTTGTGTTGGGTTGGGTTTATAGTTGTTTGTTGTCGCGGTTGTATACACACCCAGACAATCAGCTTATCTTATCGGAAGCTCTTATCGATAAGCCCGGCCAAGCTTTTTGCGACATCATGACGATCTTCATCCTCTCCCCTCCTCTGGTTGCTGCTCCCTTAAATCACGCCCTATTCTTTCACCAGAAACTCATCACATTCAACCACCACCACACTCCACCACCACAAAACCAAGTAGAAAATGTCCACCCTCAAAGAAACCCTGCTCAACGAAATCGCGCACCTCCGCGCCATCGCCAAAGACCTCCTCTTCTCCGGCACATACATCTACCCCATAAAAGTGAAGTCCACCCATTACACCCCTCCCAAAACATCCCCCAAAATCCTAAAAAAAAGAAAACCAGGGAATAATCTACACCCTCCACCACCGCCCCCTGTGGACGCCGCTCCTCTCGCGGTCCACCAAAACCCTCACCCTGGGCCTGGGCATCACCACGACCATGTTCTTCTTCACCTACCTCCCGCAAGTGGCGCTGCTCACCTTCACCGCGGGGCCTCTTCTCGCGCCCTTCTCCGCCGCCCTCCTCGTGCTCTCCGAATCCTCCACGATCACCACCTACCTGGCGCGGTCGTTCCTCCTCGCCGACGCGCTGACCGACACCTTCGACGCGACGCTGCTCGAGCGCGGCGAGGACGCCCTCGTCGCGCGGGAGCGCGCCGTCGCCGTCCCGCCATCCTCGTCCTCGTCCACTAGCGGGGCCCACCGCCTCGGCACCCGTCTCAAGCACCCGATCGAGAAACTCTCGCCGCAGATGCTGCTGCGCTCGCTGCTGTACCTGCCCCTCAACTTCGTGCCGGTCGTCGGCACGATCGCGTATATCTATGTGCAAGGGAAGCGCGTGGGGCCGGTGGCGCACGCCCGGTACTTTCAGTTGAAGGGGTGGGGCAGGAAGGAGCGCGAGGAGTGGGTGGGTGGGGATGGGAGGAGGGGGGCGTATACTGCGTGAGTTTCTTCTCTTCTAGTGTGGATGGGATGGGATGGGGGTGCGTGAGATGGGGGCTAATCTTTTGTGTGTGGGCAGGTTCGGCATGGCGGCTTTCGCGTTGGAGATGATTCCGTTTGCGTCGATTGTGATGGCCTTTACAAATACCGTTGGGGCGGCGCTGTGGGCGGCGGACTTGGAGAAGGCTACGAGGTGAGAGGTGGGGCTGGGTTGGTTTGGGTTTGGGTTTGAGGGTGTGAGGGTGGAAGGGTGTAAGGGTTCAAGGGTGCGGTTCGATCAGGTGGAGGCTGGTGTTGTGGTTCAGGGGAGTTGGGACTGGTGCGGTGCGTAGTGTATATTGGATGGGAACTTTGTAACTTTCTGTATCTGTAGTTTACCCCGGGACATGGCTGTGGCCACATTTTATGCTACCCATGTTTTTGCAACTATTGAAGTACTGTACGCAGATCACTCATTCAACTCATGCTCCGCCAGACACTCCTCCAACAGCTCGGTCATCAGAGGAACCATCTCCTCCCGTCGAATCGCCCGGTAGAGCACCCCCGTGTAGGAGCCCACCGTCGGCGCCGCGCGGCGTTGACCCGTCCTCATCGCTTCAGCCGTCGGCGTCAAGATCTGAGCCGTGCACAAAAACGGGACCCCCAGCGTCCGCCGCACAAACGTATAGACCTTCTTCGATGCCACCCCCAAATACGCACTGGCGTTGCCGTGGATCAGATACGCATCCCGATTGACACACCATGTGTCCAGAAGCAGGGAGTCTGTGTCTTCGACAAAGATCTGCAGCGCCCCGAGTAGCTCGGCAGACGATGCACAAGCCCCGACATGGTCGAGGATGGGCACCCGCATGCTTTTCGCGATGTGCAGGAAGCGGTCCTTCGCATCCATCGTGACGGTGGAGTCGAGCATCCTCTCAAGGTGCAGCCATATCGCAGACGATAGAGCTTCCACATCTATGGATCCGGTGTCATTCTCATCGTCTGCATCTGGCTCGATGGCTTGCAGCAACTCGTCGAGCAGCACTGCAAACGGACGACGGATCGAGTCCAAGAACTGCAACTGCATGGCGCGAAGGTCTAGGGCCTGGCATGCGGAGAGGAGGTGCGCGGCGGCGAGCTCGGTCAGAACCCGCACGCCCGTGGCGGTGTATCGGGCTGAGATCAACGCTAGGGAGTTCAGCGATTGATTGCCCATCTCGGCGTTTTGGACATGGTTTACCGGGCCAGCAAGAAATCCCAACTCCGACTGGAGAGCGGAAATGTAGATGTCGATGGCCTTGAAGATCCCCGACTTGCTGGGCTCCTCGGCGACCAGGTTCGGGGGCAGGCCCCAGCTTGTGGCTGGGTTGATCATCTCCTGACATTGCGTGAACAGCATGCGGCCGATGGCCTGCACTCCCTGGCGACTCTTCTCCATTGCGGCGGTCACGGCCTTGGCCTGGAAATTGCCCCCATGCAGGAACTCGCCGTCGTGGGTCACTAACGGGTTATCCGTGGTCGAATTGCATTCGATGCTCATCTGCTGGTGGGCAAGGAGTAGATCCTCTAGCACCGGACCGAGCCACTGTGCCGCAGTGCGGATGGAGTATCGGTCTTGTCGCAGAGCTCCGTCTTTCCCGTCCTTGGCCCGAGCCAGCTGGGAACCCCTCAGGAATGCTCGGATGTTGCGAGAGCCTTCGACTTGCCCGGGGTGTGGACGGACTTCCCCGAAAAAGCGATCGAAGCTCTCTGGCGATCCAAGAAGCGCTTCCACAGTCATGGCTGTCAGGATTTGAGAGAGCATAGCCAGTTGCTGCACGTCATGAAGCACGAGGGCACCACAGGCCGCCGAAATAGCCGTCCCGTTGACAATTGCGAGGCCCTCCTTTGCAGTCAGGTCGACTGCCGTGATACTTGCACTAGCGAGGGCTTCATCTGCGTAAAGATCCCCATCGTGACCGGAGGTGGGAAACACCCGGATTGTAGGCTTTCCCTGGATGACACCGCTGATATATGCCAGCGGACTCAGGTCTCCAGACGCAGAGATACTGCCGCGAATGGGCACCAGGGGAATGATATTATGCGTTAGCAGTGCCTCCAACCGATCCAGGATGACCGGGCGGATGGCCGAATGACCTCGTAACAAGGTGTTGATTCTTAGTAGAATAGCACCCCGAACCCAGGTCAATGGCAGGTAGTACGACTCGCATGCTTCCTCCTGTGCGAGGACAAATTCACGATGGTCTTCACAAACGCTGCGTCGGCGAGGTTGAGCATCTCGAGAACCCGGAGGAAGGATGCCATAACCGAGTTCTCGAGTCAGCACCCGTTGAAGCGCTTGGACATCTTTCGTGCGAGTATGCGCAGAGGCACCAAAGCCGGTGTTGACACCTAGTAGCGAAGCAGATGCATCAACTTCAGGCTCACAAGGAGTTGTATTGATAGGCTCACATACCGTAGATTACGTCTCCTGACGAAAGACTATCCAGTAAGGCGTTGTGGCTTTTATTGACCTCCGAATATGCTGTTGGATCAATTTTCACGCTCTGAGCATGTCTACACATCATTAGCGCAAGGAGGCTCAAAAGGAATTTGTGACCCACCTTGCAACATAGACGACATGTGGGATGTCCAAGGTGTCACCGTCGATGGTCACTTCCACCCCTGGTTCGCTTGCTAGCTGGCGGCACAGTTTCCATTGTTGCACCACCAAGGATGTATGGAATATGAAGGACTGCATCTTGGCTAGGGACAAGAATGTCCGCGAACAATCGCCAGGTTTGGGCTCGCCTGATGTCTGTTCTTTTAAGTACCGTACCGGGGCTTCCTACAATTTGTGGGGTTTCGAAGCCAGTCGTGACAGTGACGAGGCTATCAGCGCAGTCAGACTTGTGCAACATCGAGTTAGGCTTCAAGATTAGGCTGTCACTCTAATTCCTTCCAGCGCATAACACCGCCGAAAGGTGGCATATCATCCAGACCCGCTTCTCCGCAGGCACTTATGCAAGGCGTCCCCTAGCCCGGGGTCCGATCCACCAACGCTCACTAGTGTCTTATCGGACTGCAAGAAAGTAGTATCGTGAGTCAATAGCTTCATATAAGCCTCCCGTCATGAAACCTGTGGTTACTACGGGGTACGGAGTATTACCTCTCAAGCCACTGCCACTCGAACTCCATTTTTGGACATCAGCGCAAGACCGGCGCTCTCAACCCACCCGTTCGGATCTTTGGAGTCTATTGAGCGAAAATGCTGCGCCAGGCGAGTGAGAACATAAGTGGCTTCATTTAAGGCCAGATCCACTACAATGGTGGTTGTGGCGTTAATACGGACGCCGCCATGAGCACGGATTGGATGGAAACACTTACTGCCAATGCAATTCCTCGGTCCGCCTAGGAAGGGGATGAACTTCTGCGATGGGGTTAGGAGCTAGCTCTGATGTCATTCGGAAAGACTCCTTACCCAATTCTGCTTTTGGTCGAGCCAGCGGTCGGGGTCAAATTCTTCTGCGTCGTCACCCCAGAGATCGTGACGGCGGTGCATGGCATACGTCGCGATGTGCACCATCGTACCCTTCGATACGAATATTGGCGAGCTACCGTCGGCCCCTCCGCCAGTGGGAAGAACCGTGTCTCGGTTAGCAATTCGAGAATTGGAAGCTTGTGGCGGATGAATGCGAAGGCCTTGATGGGAAATCGGTCGTTAGCATCGTCGTCCTATCAGGTGCGAAGACCTCTTACTCTCGTATACACAGCCATTCACATATTTGAGACATTTCAATTGTTGCAGCGTAGGTGGCTGGCCGCGTAAGTGCTGTGTTTCTGAGCGTACGCGCTCCCATATATCAGGACGCTTTGAAAGAATGAAGAATAAGTTGATCAAGAGGGCTGCGACGGTGTCTGCACCGGCAAAGTACAGGGTTGTGATTTCGTCCCGGAGCGATAGACCATCCTGTGGTATTTGACTGAGCTGATTCAGAAAATTTGATCGATGCTTCTCGATCTCATCCTTTCCCAGGTCTTCATGATTTACCCTGATTGCTTTGTCGACATATGGTTGGATGAATGAATGCACTATGCGAACATGCGTCATAAATGCTCGCTGTGGCCAGAGGAAGGCAAAGCGTCCTAGCAACCATCGAAACTCACATCCTGCTGCTGCCTCGTAGAATGCTTCTAGCAAGCCTGACTGGAGCCTATCTGGATGTTCGAGGGTTGCAAGTGACTCCCCGAACAGAAAGTCTGTAGCAACATCGGCCGCAAAACGATGGAACAACGGAGCTAAGTCAAAGGCTTCCCCGGTGATGGGGATAACAGCGAGTAGAGTCTTAACATGAGGCTCGAAAAACCCAATGTCACCAATGCGAGATTGAGTAAAGCATCTTTGCAGGAGGGAACGTCTCGACCGCCACTGCACCCCATCGATTTGGAAGATGCTATTTCCCAGCAATGGTGCAAAGGCCCTATGGCGTCGTGATCCGGTATCAAAGTTTGTGAAGTTTGTGGAGAAGATGGCTCGCACATTGTCAGGCTCGATTGTGTTCAAAACCCACTGTCCTAGAAAGAGGGATCGATAGGTGTTGCCAAGTTCTTGGTGTAGCTGTTGCTCGCGTCTCAGGTAGCATTGGCTCTTTCTTGCCTGGATAGAGTCACGCAGATAGTCAGAACCCAGCAACCTCTCCCTATGGGGATAACTTTTGGGCGGCTGACAACCCTTCAGTCGAGCTAGCTTGGAGCAGGCAGTGATGGTGGTAATGAAATACCATCCACCTAGGAGCAAAAGGACCCCGATGATAGTCAATGGATATTCTTGTATCATGATGAAGATGAAGACAATAGCGGTAACTGTGTGATCGGAAGAGTAAGGAGCGGAAGAATAAGATACGATGATGAAGACAGGTGAGCTGGAGCAAAAGAAGCATGGGGCTGGAGAAGCCGGTGACAGCTGCACGCCTGACTGTCAAACGCGGTGCATAAAAAGCGCTACTCCGGACGGTTTACCCCCCCGTCTCATACCAATAACCTCTTTCGTATACCATAATTCTATCTTTACCTCTCTCTCCTATTCCACTCATCTACCAGCCACTTTGGTCTTCCTGACATCAAACCTTCCAAGACTCTTTACATGCTTATTTTTTTACATAAAGACAGGCACAATGCCTATTAATCCGAGAGGAGTTATCTGCCTTCCGAGCCATGGTCGACTACAATATGCTCGGGGCCGACCCCGAATTCTCGGTGATTCACCTGTAAGAAGTCAAAAACAAATAAATCCTTATCCCCCCCTTACGGCCGGCTTATCACACGTCTCACTTATTGTCTTGAGCTTCTTGTTGACGTCTCACATTTTCAGTACAGGGCGGTTCTTGCACGTTCGGTAGTGTCACTTCTCTCGCCGATCCCCATGGAAACATCCCCGAGTAGCCCAGGAGACCTCACATCGATGGATACTATCTTTTGGAGAGAGACACTTGGCAGAGATTTGCGGATTCTTCTGGATGGCGCCGAGTATGACCGCACTACGCAGCAGGCGGCTCTTACGACAGTGAGCCGCTATGTGGCCCCTTGCTTAGGGCCGCGTCCTTTGGTGGGAGAGGCTGGCAGGGACCAGCTTCGTCCAGTGCGATGGAGAAGTTTCATGACGGACGACTTTTCTCCGATAGAATATAGTTGGAGCTGGGAGAACCTCGCTCCCACCATCCGGTATAGCTTCGAGCCAATTGGGAGACTCGCAGGCACCTCACAGGACCCTTACAATCGGACGGCACCGTTGGGATGCGTGCAGCAGCTACGGGGAATCCTTCCCGCCGCCGATTGGCGTTGGTTCGATCACTTTGCCCAAGCCTTTCGGGGACCGACGACTCTGCCGCGCAAGGAGTCACCCTCCCACTCCAGCCCCTCGACAACTTTCCTCGCCTTCAACCTGGAGAAGCACGGGCACAGATGTAAATCCTACCATGTCCCACATTCGACATCGGATCAACTGGGCGGCTCACGGCTTGACGTTCTGCATCAGGCTTGCCGAGCTCTACAACAGCAACATGGGCTTCCAGCCTACGACTGTATCGAGCAATTCCTGCGACAGCAGGAACAATCATCCACTCCACCTATCATAATTGGCGTGGCGGTTGACTGCGTGCATCCATCTGTTGCCAATCTAAAAGTGTACTTTCGATCCTGTGCGACCAGTTTCGACAGTGTTCAGGGGACACTCTCGATGGCAGGCGCATCGCCAAGCTGGGATACCCGTGCCCTGGAGGAGCTTCGAGAATTGTGGCATCTCACGTTAGGGCTGCCCTTCGATTTCCCCAATCATCAGCAACTACCATCTAAGGACCATGAGACGTCAGGTGTGTTGTATAATTTTGGATTCAAGCAAGGCCAACGGTATCCTGACACCAAAGTGTACATTCCGGTGCGGCACTACGCGCGCAGTGACCGAGCAATTGTTCAGGGTCTAGTTGAGTATTTGGCGCGCTGTGGGCGAGCCGAGCAAGCCGAACGTTTCGTGCAAACCCTCGAACGGCTAGTCGAATCCTTCCGTTCCCTTGATGAGGCGTGCGGACTGCAGACATACATCGCCTGTGGTAATAAGGACGGTCGGCTTAGTCTAACCTCCTATCTCTCTGCAGAGATATACTACCCCGGACGGTGGTCTAGACAACCGTGATATGGAGCTTCTGGGCTCTCATTTGCCAACACAATCTCCCCACAGGAAATATCTATTGCTTGTTGGGTGTACAATGCTTTGTATCTGTTGTGATTTGCTTGTGGAATCGAGAATGAAAGATCCTCACTAGCTAGCAAGATGCAGCTGGGCTTGGCTCCTGGCAAATCAGGGTCCAGTTCGGTTCATGCAGTACCCATTAGTATGCACCGTGTGAACATTTATCTTACTACTGGATCCTCAATGCGAGTCAGCCTTTCAGTCTGTACTACTCCCGAACTTCTGTGGTAGTGGAGTTACCTGGACAGCTTTCGTACAGCACTTCCTCTACCACTAAATAGAGTCGACACAGCCTAGTCATACAAACTAGGGCTTGGTTGCCTGACATACCATGGAATGAGTCGGGATGACCGAGAGTTATTTCGAGGGGGGAGGGGGGTGTGGGCTGAGGGGCAATAAGAGTCCATGGATGACCGCCAGATCGTCCCGTTGTGGAAATGCCAACTGTCGGTCGGGAGGGGTTGCAGCGAGGGGGTTTGGCAGGCGGAGTCGATTAGGTAGGTGGTAGCTGTTTGGCACCTGCTGGTAAATCATCCCTATCATCCCTCTCTCGGCGCTGACCACCGTCTCACCAATTTCTAATGCAGGTGGTACAGGACATTCAATTCCGTTCACCATGCCCATTCTCCATTCGACCCACGCCTGCATTTCATGTCTCTCGGTCACGGCGACTTCGAAGGCTTAGCAAGCAAAGATGAGAGGTTTAGCTCTTCTTCACTCCTGTGGGTGTAACACTCCTACCAGCTTCTTTTAACTCTCTCCGATCGGCCGATCGAGCTGAGTTGAATGACAGTCGGATCGGAGTCCTCGTGAGAGACAGTTGCCGGCAACAATCATGGCGACCGCTGTCACGGACAGCTACCTGAACGAAGACATCTCGGGTCGGCTCACGGCCGCAACGACAGTCATCGTTGTACTCACCACCACTCTCCTAGCCCTACGCATATATGTGCGGAGCCTTGCCCATGTCTCCAGCGGCTGGGACGATATTCTGCTGGCTCCTGCTTGGCTTCTTTGCCTGGGAGCATGTATAACAGGCTATAGTGAGTGGAAACGTTGATCTAGTGACTCTCGACTGTCCCAACTAAACCCCCCTTCCTCTACAGTGGCTATCACACATGGAGGCTCCGGTCGTCACATAGAAGCCGTGATGATGGACGACCCCGAGAAGCTGATCATACGCGGAAAATTGCTCTATTCTCTCAGCTGGCTAACCGCTTTCTCGAACACCTTCTCGCGGACCTCGATCTTGGTCCTGTTCCGGCGCATATTCCCGCCGGGCCTCACGCGCATCGTGACGGACCTCACCATCGTTTACTTGATTCTGTTCGTCCTCTCGCAGGCAATCGTCGGGTTGACGGAATGCCGCCCGCTGGCATACTTCTGGGACCGCAGCATCCCCGGCGGGTGGTGTGTGGATCAATTCCTCTTCTACCGAATGTCTGGCCTGCTGAATATCGCTGGAGACGTGGTTATCCTGATCCTGCCCATTCCGACCGTGTGGACTATTCATGCGTCCCTGGCCAGAAGAGCCGGGATTGCTATGGTGTTTCTGTCGGGCAGCTGGTATGTGCTCTCGTCAAACGGGCTCTTGTGTACTAGAAGTCTAATAGTTCTGTAGTGGCCTCATTGCGTCGTGTGTCCGAACCTCCTACTTCTTCACAGCCGCCAAATTGTCTATGACCGACCCGACCTGTAATGCACCCTTCTCCTCCCCATGTCACTACGTGTTTGGTCTCTGACTAGCTGCAGGGGCGGATATCAACCTAATGACCTGGACGACCGTTGAAAGTGGCCTGTATCTCTCGGCTGCCTGCATGATAGGGCTGCGACCCCTGCTCAACCAAGTGGCGGGCTGGATGACGAGGTCTCGCCTCGGGGTATTCACAGTCAAAGGCACGAAGGCCCGGTCGCGGCGGAGCGATCCCGATGACGGATCACAATTGATCTCAAATGTGAAGCAAGACCATATTAATCTGGAGACCTTCGATCGGGACCGGGACACGGACGAGAGATCAGCCATAGGGAGCGGGGCGAAGCAGCCGTCTGTTGTGTAGGAGGTGCTCTAGCCAAGCAAGGGTTTAAAGAATGGATACCCAGTCACAAAATCGCTGAACCTCAACACTATAATTCTACTAGATAGTCTATGACCACTTTCTAATGTCACAAATTCAATATACATCTCTTCGAACGTCTAGTTGGCACTGGAATCTCAAGCCTATATGTGTAGAATATCTACCAACCAGGCTGTTATACAACATGTTGATGGTATCGTATAAAGATTTGGAATGTATAGTTTGAGTTGAACGAGGAATTTACTTTTTGAAGGAATGTAATGACCTAGCCATGAGCTTACTGGAGTGAAACTCATGCTTCTCATTGATTTATGTTCCATTGGTCGCCTTCATTGATCGCCTTCATTGATCGCCTTGTCCTGTACCTGTGGGCTAATATTAATTACTAAAACCATGGCGAAGTTCCTCGTTCTACAGAAAGGGGCATGCAGCCGAATAAGAAAACACACCCAACGGTTTCAGGGCACTTTAGTACTTAGCTAAATGATGGCAATGAATGACAAAGAACAAAATTAAAAAAAAACAAAAACAAAATGCGTTCTCAAATTGACTCGCTACTAGTTAAACAGACTTTTGTAGGGACCGGTTTGTACGGGGAAAGACACCCTTTGTGGCATTCGCGAGCCGCTTCTTCTCCCCCTTGTTTCGTCCTCAGGCGAAGGGCTCTTCTTGAGCTTGGGTATCTTACTTCCCCGGTTTTTTCGACGGCTATCGTCAAGCGTTCCTTGAGGTCCTGCCTCAGGATCATCATCATCATCATCAGGGTTACTCGCTCGATCCTGCTCTTCAGCGTCAGAGCCTTCAGATTCTTCTTCCTGGTCCGCCTCTGGGTTGATTTCAGAGGGGTCTGGGTCTGCATCAGGTTGATCTTCCAGGACCTCTTCCGGGGACTGGGGGCGCTCTTCCTGCGCTTCTAGGGGAATATCTTCAGGGGCGTCTACAACCTCCTCTTCTGGCTGATCGTCATGATGTTCCTCTTCTTCGTTGTCCGCATGGTCTTCTTCGTCGGAATGCAGATCGCGATGGTTTTCGGGCTCCTCATCTGAGGACTCATCTTCTGCCGAATCCCTGAAAGGGTTCTCTTCATACTCAGCACCAGGCTCCTGTTCACCGTGGTGTTCTCCTTCCGGATTTCCTTCCGGGTCTCCTCCACCGACCGAGCTGCGGTCAAGTTCCACCATCATAGAATCTCTATCACGGTTCCGTAGAGGGCTAGGACTACGAGAACTTACATCGCCAATAGCCGAGGCCAATGCAGCTAGGTTGCTGCGGCTGCGTTGCCTGCCTCTGGCGTCATCGGCATGCTCGTACTGTTCGATGCCGATCCTCCTTCCTTGAAGGTGCATCTCCAAGAGCGTATCCATTGGCCCGGGGAGAGCAAGCAGAGCCAGGTAGTCGAGGTGGCCCGCAATATGCCGCAAGAGGCCCTCGTTCCCGTGTCCTCCAGAGCCGTGATCTTCATCACGGAGACCACAGAAAGGACACTGCTCGAGTGGATGAGCTTGCCCACCCGCGCTTGCGCGCCGGTGATCGTCCATGTGCTTGATCCATGCCTTCATGCTGCCGAAGACGCTGGAGCACGAGCCCCAGAGGCACAGGTAGGGTCGCACGTCTTGCAGAACGTGATATTCCCACCGGACCTCATCGAAGTCCCCGACGGGGAAGTAGACCATGCAGTAGGGGCATCGGAACTCGGGCTCACCGTCCTTGCGTCGCGGCATTGGGGGCCACGCGAATACGTCGGGCATGTCCCGCAGTGGTTGCTTTCTTTCCCGAACCGTCTTCCGCTTGCTACTCGACCCCCGGCTTCGTCCGCGATGTTTGTGCTGATGATACCCGATGGCGATGCGGCTGTCGACCAGCCTTGTCCCGATCCGAGCGTGAAGCTTGGAGTCGACGCAGGGAAACATCTGCTTGATGATGCGGAACACGAAGTCCTTGAATCGAGACGTCACGTCATTGTTGTCGGCATCCAACACTGAGAACATGGAAGGGTCCTCCTCATGCTTCCGGAAACGATGTTTGCTTTTGCCGCCGTGCCCTTTTTTGCTCCGCGCATCGGAGGTGAGCAGATGCACCCGCATCTTGTTGATGAAGTTGTACACGTTCTCCAGAAAAGTGACCCGCGGGGCTTTCCTAACCAAAAGCACCAGCAGGTTGACGCGGATGAGCCTGAACAGATAGGTGAATAGATCCATGGTCGTCTGGTGCTTGGCCTGGTATCTCACCGATGCTTTCTTGCTCGTCAGGAAGCGAGATTCCTTGACGAAGCGGCGGAATGCGTTATGGACATCCGCGAACGAAAGGGTTCTCTGCACCCGGTGGCTGACCAGCTCCTGGAGCATTGCGTCGCAGATCTGAGCCTGGTCGTAAAGACTCTTGATGGTGGTGAATCGAGACATGGTGGAGCACATTTTGAACGAGGGTCAAGGCGTGGAGTATCAGCAACCTTGGGTTAGATCGTCTTGCGAGTCCGGGGCAGGATCCTGTTTCGAGGCTATAAAAGGTGATCCGTGTCTACAGCGGCTTTGTTCGTCACTTGTGAACAATGGCATTGTTTTGACTTCGAGTATCTCGGCCTTCAATGTTTGTGTAGATCCTACTTGCCTGAAATCTACCGGCATTGTCTATCTTGTCTTTGCCATTGACACAAAGGTTCAATTGAAGTCAATTGGAAGTCAATTGATGGGGAATTGATGAAAAAAGAAACATGACCACTCTCTATTGCCTCCATTTCATAATACAGTCAGAGTGATTTGGATTGTTCCAGCTGTGCTATATTACAGGACACTGAGCTTCTTTTCAGACCATTCTCCTCATGCCTCGGTCGGACCACAAAGCCTCACTGGATATCTAGCGTATTTGGCCAAATTAAACGAAGAGGAGACAAGCATGTTCGACTGACTTGATTGACTACACCATGCTGCTCCATGAACATCGTTAAAATGGAGTACATGTATGGAGAGAAAGTCCTTGTGCGACACACTCCCTTGCAGCTGATCACATTCTGCTCTTCCCCTCACTCTCTCTCCCACATCTTCTCTTTCCTCTTCCCCTCCACCCACTTTCTTCCCCATCTCTCTCAACCCCAAGAAACATTACCATGGAGCAACTAAAATCACCATTTCCTCTACCAGGCATCCAACACGGCCAGCGAATTCTCGCTAGCCTTGTGGAGAACCGTGCAAAGAACGAACCCAACAGCCCGTGGGTGTCAGTCCCCATCGACGACGCCGATCTCTCGCGGGGCTTTCGAGACATCAGCTTCCAACAACTGAATAACGCAGCCAATCACGCCGCCCATTGGCTTCACCAGAATCTGCCTGCCACAACAGGGCTATTTCAATGCTTTGCCTATGCAGGACCCAAGGACTTTCGCTATCCTATTCTTGCTGTTGCCGCGGCCAAGTTACAGAAAGTGGTCTGTTGCCCTGGATTTCTCTTGCCCACAAGGAAGTGACGTTGATGTCGTTCTACAGATCGTACTTCCTTCTCCTCTCATCACGCCCGAGGCTCAACTACGTATCTTCCGGCAGAAGAACTGCACGGTATACTTGCGACCTGCATCCATGGCAGACCATGTTGCGGCTATTCTTCGGGAGACACCTGAGATTCAGACTTTGACGGTTCCTGAGCTCGGCGACTTCTTGCAGGATGCTGAGGCTGCGCCGTATACGTATGCAAAGACTTGGGAGGAGGGAAAGGATGACCCGTGGATTGTCTTTCATACGTCTGGCACAACAGGTAGACATCCATCCTCCGTGGGCTATGACTACTTCTGGTACACTGCCTGCTGACAAGTTTGAGTTAGGCTTCCCCAAACCCATTACGTATACCCATCGGATGATGACGAGTCCAGACATTGCTGCATCTCTCCCGGACATCGAGTATACTCACGTGCATCAATATGCTCTTCAACGGTGGTATACGCCATTACCTTCGCTTCATGTGTGTCTAGAACTCGTGGATCTACTTTCTCGCGCGGAGTACTGACTAATCTAGTTTGTGGGTACGGTGATGACCCTGTCTATGACCTCCTTCGTTCATATGGTCGCGGTCGTGGGTCCTTCGGTTCCCCCTTCACCCCCGATTGTTGCGGACATCCTGCATCATGGCCGAGTGGATGGAGCCTTGCTCACTCCCGCCCTCATCGATGAGCTTTGTCTCATACCGTCTGGACTGGAGGCTCTACGCAACCTCAAATACGTGCACTTTGCCGGGGCGCCTCTTTCTGCCAAGGCCGGTGCACAACTGGCTCCATACACTCATCTAGTGCCCTGTATAGGCAGCACCGAGGCAGGGGGCTATTTCACCACAGTCCAAGACAAGGACCGCCCGTGGGACTACATCACCTTCCAGAAACACGCAGGCGCCGAGTTCGAGCATCGTTTCAATAATCTACATGAGCTAGTGTTCGTTCGGCGACCAGAATGTGCTATGCAGCAGATTTTCTCTGCGTACCCGGACAGAGATCGCTTCGAGACCAAGGATCTGTGGGTTGAGCACCCTGAGCACAAAGGCTCGTGGAAGATCATCGGGCGTACCGACGATTACGTGGCTCTCGCACACGCGGACGGGCTGCATGCCTCGCTGTTGGAGCCTGAGGTTGAAGCCCACCCGGGCGTGAAGTCGGCTTTGATCGGTGGCCACGGTCGTCCAGCGCCTGTGCTCATTGTCGAGTTCTTCCCCGAAGCGGAGGTGGGTCATGATCATCAGTCTCTGGTTGAAAGTCTACATCCGTATCTCGAAAAGGTCAATGCACATGTGCATGACTGTGTCAAACTCTCGGCGGACCGGATCATAATTGCGAGCAAGGACAAGCCTTTTGTGCGTACAATCAAGGGTAGCGTAGCCCGATTGCAGACTCTCAGCCTGTACGAGGATGAGATCGCGGCACTGTTTGGGTAGGAGTAGGTCAGCACCGAAGTTATCTGACAATGCGAGACTAAGAATGGAGGGACGAAGTTTTACTCATCATCACATGTCAATTTGTGTAAAAATGTATCCCTTGTAGAGTGCAGCGTGGATGGTGTCACTGGAATTCATGTGAACAGGAATCAGCTGAGATCAGCACTAGTCAGTCAGCTTGTACTAAGTCACTAAGGTACTGTACAGTACGGAGTAACAATGGGGAAATCAACCCGAAAGGGCGCTGGAACTCCGCACTGGAACCTCCCCCGCACCCGCACTCAAGCTTTCCTTCTACTCCACTTCCCCAGAGCTCACCACCCACCACCAACACCACCACCACTACAACATCTAAACCTCCAAGTTAAACACCAAACATCATGGAGACCAGTCCATTTCACATTATTGAGCACTCGATTCCCGGCCAGCATATTCGCGATCACCACCACGCCATCAAAGGCCGTCAAGAGACCGCTCTCCGACTCGCCATCAAACAATACATCCCTGTCGACCGACCCGACCCTATCCCCGAACATGCTGTCACGATTATCGGGGCGCACGGCACAGGCTTTCCCAAGGTAAGTCAGTCTAGCAGACCTCAAAAGAATGGCGTCCCGATCATAAAGCCCAGGAAATCTACGAGCCACTATGGGAAGACCTCTATGCCCAGCTGAAGCAGCACTCCATCCCGCTACGGGCCATCTGGGTCGCTGACGTCTCGAACCAGGGCGCCAGCGGTGTCCTGAACGAGGATATCCAGGGCGATCACAGTAATCCCCCCCTCCCAACCCCCAACGCCCGCGATATCATCGATCGAAGACTAACACAATCGGAACAGCAAACTGGTTCGACCACTCCCGCGACCTCCTACACATGGTCAACCACTTCCGCGAGGAAATGACCCGACCGATGATCGGAGTCGCCCATAGCATGGGATGTGCGCAGCTGTACGCTATTCTCCCCAAGCGTCACCAAAGACACACCTTTGACAACCAAGCAAAAAACAGAGTCCAACTCTCGATCATGCACCCACGCCTCCTCTCGACCCTCATCCTCATCGAACCCGTCATCCTCGATTTCGCCAGCCGCACCGCGGGCCGCAGCCCCAACCCGTCCCGCTCCGCCGCCCTCCGCAAAGACCTGTGGCCCTCGCGCGCCGCCGCCGAATCCGCCCTCCGCAAGTCCCTGCTGCGCCGCTGGGACCCCCGCGCCGCGTCCCGGTACCTCCACTTCGGGCTGCGCGAGCTTCCGACCCGGCTGTATCCTGCGACCACCACGCCCTCAACCCCGGGAGACAACAGCAACAGCAGCAACCCCACAGAAAACGCCCAAACCCCGCCACCCACCCCAACCAAAGCAGTAACCCTAACGACAACCAAGCACCACGAAACATGGAGCTACAGCGTCCCGAACCTCGAGCCCGCCGCCGCAAACCTCGACCCCCTCCTCCTCCCGGACTGGGACAGCGAATTCGAGCGGCCCTTCAGAGTCTCCCGCCCGGAGTGCCAGATCAGCATGCGTAACCTCCCCTTCGTGCGGCCCAGCGTGCTCTGGGTGTTTGGGGGCCGGAGCTATCTCTCGCCGCCGGCGGAGCAGGACAAGAAACTCCAGTTGACGGGGTCCGGGACGGGCGGGAGTGGTGGATGCAAGGAGGGGAAGGTGGAGAAGGCGGTGCTGGGGTCGGGGTCGCATATGTTGGTTGTCGAGGAGGTGGGGTGGTGCGCGGAGAGGATGGCGGGGTGGTTGGGCGGTTGGTTCGCGAGGTATAAGGCGGAGGAGCGGTTTTGGGGCGGTTATCGGTCGAAGAAGTCGGAGGGGGGCGAGATGCTGAGGGCTTCGGAGGAGGGGTTCGAGGCTTCGGTGGGGAATTTGGGGGTGGAGAGGCCCAAGGGTATGGGCAGGTTGAGGGGGAAGTTGTAGATTTGACGGCTGGGGTCCTGAAGGTACTCGGTGTGGATGCCTGTCTTGTTGCTTGCGGAGAGAAATAATACACTGAATTGTCTGCATTATAAGCGTGAGCGGAAAAAGTCGTGGTCGTGGTCGTGGGAGTAATTCCCGCCAGGCAGTCGGACTCCCTTGACTCTCTAGATTCTAATACCCATATCTTCGTCAATCCATCCCAGAAAGGGACGGGAGAATACACGCCACCAGTAGAATGTGACTACATTTCAACCCTGGTCAAGAAGAAACCACACCCACATCCACATTAAAACATCCTGCAAACATGCAAATGAGCAAACCACAAACACAAACAACAGGCTCAAACACATCAGTCAAACTCGCTGCATCCTGCCCCATAAGCCGACAGCTAATGGTCTAAGTATATGCCATAGATGATACAAAATGTACAATACATACACCCCGCCACTCCCCAAGCCATCACAGAAACCCTTGAACCGTGCACGGTATATACAGCCCCCCCGCAGCGGCAATCCCCCTCAAATCTGAGATCTCAGCACACACGCATACACCCCCTCAGATTTCAGCCCCCGGCACACACCCCCAACTACACCCCAACCGCCGGAAGGGCAACGGCCGAAGCCCCTCCCCGGACGGCCGCGGGCCCTTCAACCCGTTCTCGTACGTGCTGCAGTCCCACCACTCGATCCACTCGGTGCGCGCGAGCACGAACCCACGGTGACACACGGAGCAGCTGCGGCCGCCGGCGGCGCGCACCTCCCTTGCGTCGCGCAGCAGCCGCAGCATCAAGGCCGGGTAGCCGGCCAGCTCGGCGTCCGAGAGGAGATCGAAGGACGGGGAGCGGGTGAGCGAGAGGAGGGCGACTTCGCGGAGGGAGGGGACGCGCGAGGCAGCTGGAGGGAGGGGTGTTGGGCATGGGCGGTCTTGGGGGTTGGTGGAGGGGTCAGTGTCGGTGTCGGTGGCGGCATCGAGCTCCATTGCTGTTCCAACAGGCTGCGAGCTGCTGCCGGCCGGCGGCAGCAGCAGCACGCCTTCGGCATTGTAGCGGCGGACGGGGCCGGTGGCGACATGCACGGGGGCCCAGGCTTGCTCGGGCGCGGGGCCCTCGTAGACGCACGACCGCAGCTCCTCGCGGGGGATGTGCCACTCGGCCACGGCGGCCTCGGGGTCGTGGGCTCCGTCGTCGATCTGTAGGAGCGGGTTCGGCCGCACGGTGAGATGCTTCAGGTCGCCTTTGCGGATCAACCACAGCAGCTCCCAGGGGAGGCTGCGCAGCCGGTTGACGGACAGATTGACCTCCTGCAGCATGGTCAGGCGGCGGATCGCGGCCGGGATCTCGGTGAGCTTGTTGTTGCGCAGGCTCAGGACGCGCAGCGTGTCCAGCTCGAAGAGCTCGCCGCACAGCTTGGGCAGGGCGTTCCCGGCGAGGAACAGCCGCAGGAACGGCTCGAGCGAGGTGTAGACGTCTTCCGTGACGGGGGGTTCCTTGATGGCGGGGAGTTTGGTGAGGTGCTGCAGCGGACGAAGCAGGCCGGACGGGATGCTGCGAAGGTTTCCGCCGCTGTTGTTGTTGTCAGTGATGCTCGGAGGGCATCTTGATAGGCAATACTGCAGGAACAGAAACTCACCTCAAGTCCACACTATCATCCCCCCTCTCCAGACAATCATTCACAATCGCCCGCGCGATCTGATGCTCCCTGGGCTCTTCCTCGATCCCGCGCCTCAACGCCCCCAATCCCAGCAAGCTACCCCCCTGACCCTGACCCTGACCCTGCGAGCTCGCAAACCCAGAAACCTGCTCCCCCCATTGATGTGGTTGCTGCTGCTGCTCGACCTCCACCTCACCATCAAACCTCCTCTCCCCCTCCTCCTTCCTCCTCCCAATCCCAATCCCAATCCCCTTCCCATCAACCCCCTCCCCC